>NW_022900950.1:18943397-18943959 GCF_012274545.1 Fukomys damarensis | reverse complement strand
CAGTTATAACGCAATGTCAATGGCCTCAACTCACCAGTCAAGAGAAATAGACTGGCAAAATGGAATAAGAAGCAAAATTCAAGAATACGTTGTATACAAGAAACACACCTAATGCAAAAAGAAGCCCATAGACTGAAAGTGAAAAGATAGAAAACAATTCTCCATGTGACAGGAGCTCAGAAAAAAAGCAGGGGTAGCAATCTTATTTGCAGACAAAGTAAATTTCAAACCAAAACTGATTTTAGTATTATTGATGTAGGATGGTACTGTATCATACCTCTATGAATGTAAATTATCTTGTACCTGCTTTAAGTAGGGACCATGCTTTATCAGAGCTACATTTAATGATATTACTCTTTCCAGATGATGATTAAGATGCTAATAAAAAAAATGGTCCCAGGTACCACAACAGCAACAAAACTTTGCTGTTTTTTGGATATTATTATTTTCTTTATTTTTTGTTTGGTTTTGTTTTTAATGGAATGTGCTGAATGTCTATAATTTTGTTCAGATGACTGCAGAACCTGGAAAAGCTGTTGCTGCTATCGATGCATAACATACT
>NW_022900950.1:18892661-18942944 GCF_012274545.1 Fukomys damarensis | reverse complement strand
TTTGATTACAGAAACTAATAAAGTATTCTCTAAATAATGAAAAAAAGAATAAGATAAGACTATAAGAGCAAGAAGCAATTTAAATATGTTCAGGGACCATTTTCTTCCCCAGAATTAAGGATTATTTTAATGCTATATCTTTGCCTTTACTCTTTTACTTTCCTTTTTAGTTTTATTTTAGGATTCCCTATTTTTAATGTTCATACAGAGATTTCTTTAACTGAAATACCAAATAGTTTATTTGGTGTGAAAAACTACAATAGTACACAGGATCCTAATGAGATAATTAATAAAGTGAAATAGGAAGTAAAGGGCTAAAGGTGTAGGGAAAGTGGGAAGGGTGGGGGAAAGGTAATAAGGGAGAGGAAAACAATATGAGAAACTGAAAAAATGGAAATAAAGTGTTTGTAAATGGGGAGGGGAGGAGGGGGTGAAGGGAGGGCAGGGACAAGGGGAAAAATGAGAATCAAGATCGATTATGTAAAGGTACAGAATCCCAATGATAAATGTAACTGTATTGTATACCTAGATTGTACCAATAAACTCAATGAAAAAAAAAACTTAAAAAAAAAAGGAAAATTATAATACCCCTTCATTCCAATCACCCTTTCAGGGGTCTCTTGTTTCAGTCAAATTGATGATTAAGATTAGCACAATTCTACCCTTTGTCAACTTGACACCTAATCATGTCTCTTTAAGTCATACTTAATTTCCAAATAAACACATAGCCAGGTCACAATTCTACCTAACTTGGTGACCTATCCTAGACACAGATGAAATTATACTAAACCCGTCCCTAAAGTCTAAATAAGTCTACATTGCTCAGGAGTCCCAATTTTCCTCTTAGATTTTAGGCAAACTCTGAGCTGTGAACGCTGTAAAATTCAAAAAAGCAAATTACATATTCCCAATATACAATGATACAGTGATAATATTTCTCCAAAATGGTAGAATAAGGGAAGAGAAAAGATTCAGACCAAAGCAAGACTGAAATATAGTAGGGCAAACATTATTACATCCTTTTACTCCATGTCTGGCATTGATGGCATATAGTGGCATGATGTTAGCTCCAAAGGACTTGGTGACCCGCCTCTGTTCTCAGTTTTATTTCACAGGCTTTTATTTGAGGCTGGTTCCACTCTCCTCCTTTGGCTTTTTTAAAAGCAGATATTCTATGGTCCCAGTAACTCCAACTTCCTGAGGTCTATTCTCTACTTTTGACTTCATTCCCATAGCTTCATGCACCCACTACTCAGGGGTACATTGCTTTGCCTCTAAAGCCTTCCTTATCAATCTGGCTGGAAGCCCCTTTTACCCTGTGGAGCTCCGTACAATGCCCAATGAATCAGTGTCTGCTCAGGTTGACTTGGGAGGCAAAAGACTGCTAATTCTGAGGAGTCAAAATGTCTTGAAGAGATAATATTTTACCAACTCGAGCAAAGGTTGGCCTTAGGGGGAAAATAAGGAATTTCGCAGAGGACAATCAGACAAGTTAATTATTTAGCCATACTGTCACCTGCCTTGCTACCTATGGCAGAACACTATGTCTTTGTTGCTTCTCAATAAATCTGGGGGTTTGAGTCAGTTCAGGTCTTCTTTCCATTCTGGTGAAGTCCCCTGCTCCCCTCTCCTCAAAGATATTCTCTGTCCCTTGCATCTTCATTTGTCTGTCTATTAGAACTTGCTGGCTTAAACAGAGCAGCTCGGTAGTGCCTAATTAGAGACTCGAAGCTGCTGAGACTGTGAGCAGCAAAGCCAAAGGAACATGAAACTGGAAAACCTCAGTAAGTGGATCATCTAGGGACTTTCCATGCCTTTGGGAATCCTTTCAGGCAAGGTAACAATGAGGCTGTCACTAACAACAGAGCAAAAATGTTACATTAAGGTTTTTGTGCCAGCTGTTGAAGGCAACTGATTTTTCAGTCACTGAACTACTGTTTATTAAGCTTTCAGAGCTTGTGCTTGAACATAATCTGTGGTTTCCCAATGGCAGTACCTTAGACCTAGAAATAGGAAATAGAGTTGGGGAAAATCTAAGGAGGGCTCAAGGATACACACAAAAAATGTACCAGGAGCCAGCCTAACAACATGGGGTCTTGTACGTGCTGTCCTGGTCCCTAGTTAATCAGGAGAACGAAACTAAGGATGCCAATCAGTCACCTATTAAGCTCTCCCCGCTCTAACTGCTAGCCTGAAATATCTCCAGCCATGCCCAGTGGCAGACTGCTTCACCTTCACCACCACACTGGTGGCCCAATCTGCACTTACAGACTGCCTGAAGGAGGCAGCTAGGGCAGGGGTTGGGAGGACATGACAGCTTTTGCAGTGTAAATTCAAAACAGGAACAAGATACATGCCACCCCTACCATTTGAAGCCTACAAAGAGATCAGAAGGAATACCAGAGAATATGGGCCAACTAACCCCTTTCATAAAGGGCTGATTACTGCCCTGGGATTGGAGTACCTGCTTAGCAGACTCTCAGTATTCCCTATGGAGAACTGAGTTTGATCTCTGTGAAGAACAAGCTGCACAAATGCATAAATGACCATTCAGATGTTACAAGGGGGAGGGCTGGATGCATCAGTTCAAGTCCAGCTTCCATTTCCACAACAAGCTCTTGAACAATGCACTCTTGCCACCGTGAGGGCCTGGGATTGCATTCCTGCCCCCCACAGCCCTCAAAGCAGAGCCCACAGGTGCCCTTTGTTCAATTCGTTAACTGATAAGCCACCTACAAGCTGCGGATAATCTTTGCTTCAACTTGCCTATGAACATGTTACTAGGGACTGCTAGGATGCTATGAAACCAATTCATGCCCGAGCTTAGGCTGTGTAAGATCTCTTAAAGGCACGTTAGTCGGTTGGCACAGAGACACATAAAACTAGAGGTTTTGCTGCTGCAGTTTGGCCTCCTCTTAATAAAGGGAAAAATGCTATTGGCTTTTAATGTGATAAACATAGTCACCTTAAAAAGGACTGCAGACAGAAGACAGAGATGTCTATGCCTGCCGGGCCAATTAATACTTCTCAGGCTCCAGGCATTTGCCATATCTGTTAAAAAAAAAAAAGGAACCACTGGGGTAATCATTGACATTCTAGATATTGTAAGGATGGCAACCTTCTCTTCAGGAAACTCTCAAAGCGGCCTGTTCCAGGCCCCACAAATAATGGGGGTGATGCCTTTCAATCAGATGGGAAAACAAACATAGTTTTGCTCTGCGCCAGCACTCAGGGAAGTGCCAGATTGCACCAGCTAGAATAGAAATTAAGCTGTTAGAGGAAGAAGCACTTCAAATAGTCCCCATGATAGCATTTGGATTTCTTGCAGCCAGGACTATAGGACTTATTTTGGGAAAATCTATACTAAATGCTCAAGGGATAATGGTGATTCTGGGCATTGTAGATGCAGATTATCATAGGGAAATTATGGTATTAATGCAGGGGAAAAAGAATCCAAAATTCTGCAGCACTGGAGACCAGCTGGCCTATTGGGCCTAGCCTATCACAGCCTCTCAACCTACTCTGATTGTTCAGATGAAAAATAAAACCTTAAAATGGAAACAAAATTTTTGTAAATAGGGAAGGATGTAGGGGGTGAAGGGAGGACAGGGGTATGGGGAAAAAGTGAGACCCAAGATCTGTCGTGTAAAAGTACAAGATCCCAGTGATGAATGTAACTGTACTGTACACCTAAAAAGTACGAATAAATTCAATGAAAAAAAAAAGAAAGAAAACCTTCCTAAGACTGCTTGACACAGGAGCAGATGTTACTATTATTGCACGTGCACACACACACACACACACACACACACACACACACGGCCCCAAATTTAGACTTACCAAAGAAACTTCTCTGGATTGATAGGCATTAGAAATCAGTCTTTTGTGTCACAGAGCAGTGCTATTCTTTCTGTGACTTTCCCAGAAAGAAAGATATTACTCATCCAACCATATACTGCTGATATACCTATAAATCTTTGAGGCAAAGTCCAACTACAATAGTGGAGTTTTTCATTAGATAATTCACCTTTTTCATAGGTACTGCTGCTATTATTCCCCTTGCCCTCTCCTGGCTCATGCAGGAGCCAGCCTGGGTTGAGAAATTGCCAATGAATGGGGAAATAGTATATCAAGCTCACTTCTTAGTACAGAAGCAGTTACAATAGGGACATATAAAATCTTCCCAAAGTCCTTGGAATTCCCCAATTTTTGTCATACCAAGAAAGTCATGGAAATGGAGACTATTGCATGACTGTCATACAATAAAAAATGCAGTTATTTAATCTATGGGTGCTTTGAAACCTGTGCTCCCTTCCCCATCTATTATTCGCCAAGATTGGCCATTGATAATGATGGATCTAAAAGAGTGGTTTTTTACCATTCCTTTTGTCCCTCAAAATTGTGAAAGTTTTTCTTTCATCCTACCATCAACAACTCAGCTCTGCCAAAACATATCATTGAAAAGTGTTGCCCCTGTGTGCTTGGTAGTCCTACTATATGTCAAACATTTTTGGCTCAGCCACAGCACCCATCAGGCACAGTGGCCTCAGGCAATTATTTTTATTATATGAATGATATCTTGTTGGCACTGCTGACAGACCCCTTGGAGCTTTTAAAGCTATATCATCAACTGCTAGAAAAAGTCCAAAATTTCAGGAAAATTGTAGCATCTAATAAGGTACAAAACACCTCCCCTGGAATTACTTGGGTTACATTTTAACAGCACACTGTCAAGCTTCAAAGGCTCTTTATTAAGAGGAATCAACTGACTACTTTAAATGAATTTCAAAAAAATGTTAAGTGAAATTAACTGACTCCATCGCTGCTGCTTGGGAATTCCCATTCATCAATTGACACATCCATTTAATATTTTTCAGGGTGATATTGATCTTTTCTCCCTTCCTACCTTAACCCTGAAAGCTGAAAAGGAGTTACAGCTAGTGGAAAAAGCTATTAACAGTATTGATTGGAGCATATAGACCCACAATTTCCTATTTAACGATTTCTTTTTTCCACTCCCTGCTTACCTATTTGACTTATTGGACAATTGATGCTTATGTTAAAATTTTTAGAATGGCTTGTTTTGAGTCGTGGAGGCCCCAAAATATCATATTGTATGCTAAGCTCATAGCTTCTCTTATTGTCATGGGTAGAAAGAGAGTTAATCATTTATTTGGCTGTGATCCTCAGTTATTCAGACTCCCATTCCTTATGGGGAATTTGAAACTTTGCTTTAACAGTCTGTATCATTACAATGTGTGTCAGCTGATTTTACAGGAGAACTCCTTGGATCTTGGCCCTCTAAAAAGCTCTTGAATTTTTAAAGGATACTCCTTTTATCCTTTCTAAGGTTGTTCATTCTAAATCCATTCTACAGGCATGCATTGCCTTTACTGATGGCCACATGAAGAAGGAAGGTATAGTGTTAGGTTCTCTGGTTCTCTAAAATTAATAAGGGGCAGATTCTTCTCCCCTTAGAAGGCAAAACTGGGTGCTATCATACTGTTGTAGATGAGAAAGTTAGAACAATGGAGATGTGCCACATTCTGTGGCAGATTTGAGTCCATTTATTAAATCCAGTGGCCGAGGGGTCTAGTGCCCAGAAAATTCTCTTGGCACTGAGAAACAGTTTTATTTCTCCTTTTAAATTATCCTGTCATTTGGGGAGGGCTGAAGGGGAGAACAAGAAGAATTTTACAGAAGCAGAAACATGCCAGGTTAGTGTCAGAAGGGGGAACAAGGAAGTTTCACACACACTAGGTGAGCTACAAAACATCCTGCAACTGTAGCAAATTTACTGCCAAACGGGATGTGGGGATTTGGGTGCTTTGTCCAAGTGCAAGCACTTTGTCAAGCACAGGTACAAGCTGGTGTTGAGGCTGGCTATAACAATGCTTGCTTTACAAACTTTTCCTCAGGAAACTTTAAATCTAATCTTTGATTCTCAGTATGCTGTGTATTCTGTACAAATATAGAGAGTGCCCAGGTTAAACCCTCTATTGCACCAGATCTATTCTTACTTTTCATGCAACTGTAGAAGTTAGTCCTACCACACTCTCATCCTCTTTTTTATTACCCATATTTGTTCTCATTCTGGACTCCCTTGACCCATTTATAAAAGGAATGAAGAAGCTGATGCTTTGATTATGTTTACTGCTTTTGAGGAAGCTCATTTCTCTCTCATGAACACTTGAACCAAAACTGTCATGCCTTTCACAAGGATTTTGCTGCAATGCTCCTCATGTAAGGGGGGAGGGGCACTGGCCCTTCACAGAGTCTGAATCCCAGAGAATTGGAACCTTATCAAATTTGGCAAATAGAGGTTACTTATGTCCCTTGTTTTGGCCTGCTATCGTATGTAAATGTTTCTCTTGATACTTACTCGTAATGATACATGCAACTGCACTACAGGGAGAAACTACTCCTCATGCTATTTTTCATGCTTTAGCTGCTTTGTTCATATTTGCCACCTTAAGCAAATTAAGACAGATAATGCCCTTGCCTATGCTGTTTCCCAGTTTTAATCAATGGAATATTTCCCACACAACAGGTATCCTTTACAATCCTGAAGATCAAGCACTTGTTGAAAGAGCTCACCAAACCTAAAAAATATGCTAAAGAAATAAAAGGGGGAGATGATGGGAGTATAACAGCAACCCCACAAATGGAACTATATAAATCTCTGATTACTCTTAATTTTTTCAATTTTAATTATCAAGGTCATACCCTTGCAGAATGGAAAAATGTTAACTGAGGGCTTTGGGAGGGGGCAAGAGTTTGCTTGCATATTGTTACAGAAAAGACCAAGTTGGTTACCAGTCCAGTTGGTGAATCCTTACCATGGCTTTCAGGGAAGACAATTCAATTCCCCAGATCCAGAATCTCTACTTGGAAGAAAAAAAAAGACCTACCTCCATTCCTGCTGCCAGAGATGACTTGGGCTCCAAAGATGACTTGGGGGAGCCTGAAGAGAGTGATCCAATGAGCAGATGAAGTCCTTCAATATATGGGACAACGAAAGACCCCTAAAAGCCTCTTCCTTGCCATGCTTGCTATGGTCCATTATGGAGTAATGTGGGGGGACAACACTGAATGTAACAAGGATCTCCCTACCTGGCTTACATAAAAGAAACTTCTTTTATGGGCACCAGTGACTTGGTTTGACTCTCTTTTTCAAGCTCGTAGATAGGAGGCCTAGAGACCCCTCTGGTATGGCACCCAACTCCATGTCACACAACAGGACCAATATAACCTATTGGTCCATGCAATCCCCTACCTGTTTAACCCCTAAAGCACAGGTATGGCTCCACCTGCATTCAGGTCTTAATCCTCTTGAATTTTTATCTTTGGGAAGTAACACACATGGTAACACTACCAGAAATGTATCCAGACCCATCTTGCATCTTTGTTGTGTCATAAAAGACTTGCATCCTGAATATCAGGAAATAAAGTGAGAACTATGTAGAGGTTCCTTGGGCCATGAAACCAAACAGGGAAACTTAACCATCCCTGACTGGGGACCCAAAGGCTATCTTCATGATAAACATAACAATATACTTTCTGTGTATACTTCTAAATTTTCATATCCCATTGTGTATAGTAATGATTCCATAATCTGAGGAGAATGCAGTTTATCTGCACTTTAACCCTTCTTGGATAACAGCCCACAACAGACCACCATCTGGAGGTTGGAACCTTCCTTTCATCCACTCTGGATATGTCAGGGACAATTATTTAAAGATAATTACCTTTTGTTATAACAGTGCTTCCTATATCAAAGTGTGTACCAGCCATCCTTGTGTCTTTTTACAAGGACCTCTTAACATTTCCCTTCAGGATTCTCTATATGAGGTTATTTGTCATAGCTGTACATTTTATGCTTGTTTGCCTCAGGTACCTACAAGTTCTAGCATTTTGATGCTACCTCAAAAGACATCTGCATATTTACCTATCAATAACATTCTTGGGAAGAGTTCTATGACCTTGATATCTTGACTTGGGCCCTCATTGGGCACCTACTGCTCTAGGTGGTTTATTAGAATGCTCATTGCTCCTTTTATGTCCACCATAGTCTTTCTCACCATCACTGCTACTGTGATTGCTTCTTGACTCAAACTGTACAGACTACTAAATATGTTTACCAGGCTAATAATGCAACAACAGCCCTTAATATTCAACAATCTATAGATAAAAAACTGCCTACCCACCTATAGTTCATGGAAACTGTGATTCTTGGGGGTCACTTAATTGTTCTTAATATTCTGGCCTGTGATTATCCTTATAAGCATGTATGCATCATACTTTGTCCATGGATTGAAGCCCAACATATTTGGGAAATAATAAAAAACATTTACAAGGGTCCACTAAAGATAACATTATTTTTGATGTGCGGAAGCTACATTGATCAAATCCAGCAAATTATCCTGGCCACCCAAGAGCTGGTGGACCAGACAGAAGACCTTTAAATCCAATCTTAGCAGCTAGAACCTCAAACCTGGATTTCAGGGATTCATCGGCAGTAATGATTGCCATTGCTACCTTGTTACTAATTGCTCTTCTTCTCCTTTGTATAGTCTGTGAAATCGGAATGAAGGCATTGGTGAATCAAAAACAACAGGACCAAGTCTGGCCTACTAAACAACTGCTTTGGTTAGGGTGCTCTAGTGGAGTCGAATATATATCTATTCATACAAGAAGATTGACTAGATAGGCTTACAGGAACAAGATCAGAGATCAGAGTGGTCCACAATGCCCATCTGCATGCTGGAAGCTAGAGGATTCAGTAGCTAATTATCTCAAAATGATGGAAGGATGTGTTGCAAGTCCAATGCCTGGAAACTCCCGGAAGAGTTACTACTATGAATGTGCATTGAACATCTAAAGAAGGGCCAGGGATTTAGCTAAGTGGTGCCCCATCTCCCTTGCAAGCACAAGGTCCTAAATTCCGTCTCTAGTACTGGAAAAAAAAGTCTGAAGTAACTAAAGTCTGATGTACACAGATAATAATGGTAGCAAAAGATACAGCCACTCAAGCAGAATGGAGCATTACAAATACAGACTGGATTTCTCCCTCTCCCTTTATTCCATCCAGGCTGCAAGCTTGTTGGATGGTGTCTCTGACCAACACACACACAAGTAGGGTGGGTTTTCCTGCCTTGGTTTTCTGGTCTGCATATATACCAGTCATCTCATACAAGCACACGTAGAAAAGTGTTTTACTAATTTTCTAGGCATTTCTTAATGTAGTCAAGTTTATAATCCCAATTAATATTCTCAATCATGATTTTCAAAACAACTAAAATTATCTATTATCTTCATTCTTTTTATTCTCAACCATCAAGTTTCCTTATTCTACAAGGAGATTGGTGTGATAAATACAGTACTCATTATGTTTTTCCCTTTTTCTACTTTTTCATAGATAGCCCTTTATCTCATTTTCTCTTGTTTTTCATTATTTTTGTCGTTTAGATTATTTTTTCCTGCAAGGCTAAGTCCTACTCTTGCTAGATCCTAAATACCACAATGTCCATTAAACTGAAGCTGTTCTTTTAAAGCTGTTCTTTTATTTTTTCCTCTCATTGAGTTTATTGGTATATTTTAGTTATACAGTACAGTTACATTCATTATTGGGATCTTGTATCTTTAAATTACAGGTCTTGGTTCTCATTTTTTCCCCTTGTCCCTGCCCTCTCTTCACTCCCTTTTTCTCTCCCCATTTACAAATACTTTATTTCCATTTTTTCATTTTCTCATATTTTTTTTCTTTTGCCTTATTCCCTTTCCACTAGCCTTCCCACTTTCCCTAAAGCTTTAGCCCTTTTCTTCCTATTTCACATTGTTCTTTTTGAGGATTTATCTATGTTTTCAGGAGGTCTGCAGGCTACTAGAGAACATTCAGAGCCAAACTTCTCTCTAAGAAAGCAAAGCACTGCCTGCATATTCAGAAATAGTGTAGACTTTAGCACTAGTTTTTTGTGCATCTCCTTATATGATTAGTAAAAACTAAAGTGGCAACATTCCACAAGGTAGACAGTATTCCTTGAATGACTATAAAAACACTTATCATTGCCAATCTTTTCCTCTAAGTGTTACTTTTCCATGTTTAACTATAAATTTCTCAATAAATCTACAAATCCCAACTTTCTCATTTGTCAGTGAGATAGCAGCACTCACATCATCACTTTTAGATATGCCAGCCTTCTTCCATTACTATAAAAAAGAAGAGTTTTTTAACCTGTACTATTTTAAATTATACTTAACCTTTAAATATATTATTTTGATCTCTTCAATTTATTATATAATTTGAATAAACTCAATGAATTAAAAATCAGCAAATATCAAGATCATTCATGAAGACTTAGCTTTAATGACTGTAGCCACTGACACTGTTCTTCGTAAACTTTGCTTTACACATTTAGTGAATTCCCAGTCTTAATTTCTGCTGTACCTCTTAGACTCCTACTTAAAAGGTGAAAAACCCAAGAAAACACTCTTCAAACAATTATCTTCAGCAGCCACACAATTTCTAGTCAGATGGAGTCCCAGAGTTCATTAAATCACTTAGATTCCTGAAGTAACCTACAAGCAGCAGGTCCCTGGCTCCCTTCCCCTATGACCTCAAAACGAACTACTTTTTTTTTTTTTCCTCGAAAGAAAAACCTTAGTAGGGAAATGGGATTTACCTCTAAATACATGGAAAACTGGTGTATGGAAGAAAACTTGGATACCATTTGAAGTATCCAGAAAAGAAGAAGTATAGTACCAATAAATCGAAGACTCTGAGGAATTTTAAGTTTCTCTATACAAAAATCTTCTACATTAGAATTTTTTGTATTATTGCAGTTTATTCACACCAGAGAAACTATTCGGTATTTATGTGTGACTTATTTATTTCACTTAGGAGTATATCTTCAATATGTATCCATTTTCCTATGAGTGAATTTATTTTTTTGTTCTTTATGGCTGAGCAATATTCAGGGAAGGTGGGATGGGTAGGGGAAGGAAGGGTAATAAGGGAAAAGAAAAAATTTGAGATAATGAAAAGATGGAAATAAAGTGTTTGTAGATGGGAAAGGGAGGAGGGGGTGAAGGGAGGGCAGGGACAAGGAGAAAAAATGAGAACCAAGACCTGTCATGTAGAGGTACAAGATCCCGATGATGAATGTAACTGTACTGTATCCCTAAAATGTACAAATAAATTCAATTAAAGCTGAAAAAAAAGAAAACCCTAAATTTTTTTTTAAATCTTCTACAAGTTTTCTGGACTGATTTTAGATCAGTTTAAAAACGGAATGTGTTACAGGAATTTTCAGAATATTCTATACATATTAGGTGCTTATTATTTTTGTTGTTAATAAAATCATGGAATTCATGACTTCTTAGCTGCATAAGTAATTTCATTCTAATAAAATGGGAAGTATGCAGTACCAATAAAATGGATTAAAAGATAATACTTTTATTTATTAGTTAATTTATTGGTAAAATTGTATTTCAGATTAATTCATACTGGCATTGTTTTTCTTAGCCTTGAAAGGATAACAATTTCTTAAGCAGTGCATGAACTAGAACTACTCATAAAGAATGAATAATTTAACCTCATAAAATCAAATTAGAGCCTTTTATAAGAAATTCTATAAATGAACACTGATTTGCTAAAAAGACAAAAAATGTAATAAAGATATAATTAATCTGATACTTTAATCAGAATAATACCTGATAATGTGTTCTCAGCCTGAAGAACTGAACTTGAGAGACAATGGGTAATGGCATTTACATTATTATTTTTTAAAAACTTTTATACTATTCCTAATTTTTGATTAGTTGAATTTAAGGGTTATTATTGTTTGTATACCATTGAATAAGCATCATATTGTAAACTATTATAAAATTTTAAAGTCACTGTAATCAAACAAATCATTTTTGCACACCAAGTTTTAATTAATCCTGGAATGAAAATAACACAGTATAAACTTCTTATTTTTTTTCTCCTCCTAATACATTTCTTCCTTCACTTCCAGCCTCTTCTTCCAAAACCCTCCTGCCACTACTAATAAAGCGTGCCTCTACATTTATCAAGGCTTAAGTGTATCTGGTCTTGAAAAGTTGCTTCTAGCCATGATTAAGAAACTAAAGAACAAAAATGGAATTGGGATTTAATAAATACTGTGGTGTCACTGGTACTAAGAAATTTTATATTTTAAAGTGGTATAGATTATATAAATTATTTTGTAACAACAAATTAACAATAATCTCTCCCCTCTCCTCCTTAGAAGTTATAAAGGTGAAATTGGGTTAAGTAGCTATTAGGAAATAGTACAGAGAAAATTTAACTTCAAGAACAGTATAGATTATGGGCCAGGGTTTTAGCTCAGTGGTTTCGCTGCCTGCCTTACAAGCACAAGGGCCCGAGTTCGATCCCCAGTACCAAAAAGAAAAAAAAAAAAAGTACAGATTATTTATTTTTTAAAATATGCTAAAGAGATAACTTCTGCCTTCTTAGAAATCATTCAAAATAAGAATGTGAAATAGAATTGCAAACCCCATCTTCAATAAAACTGGAAGATTTGATGAAGAGCTGTAAAACACAAAGAAAGTATCAAAAAGAGCTGGCACACTTCATTTGTCCTTGGCCACCTGCACAATGAACTGCCTGAACTGGGTTTACAGTTCCAGAGACAACTTCCCACTGCTCATACCTGCGTATAAGAATTCTCTGACATACAATCATGGATGGTGCTCAAAATTCTTGCTAGAGTGAATACAGGCCTGGTCTGGGCATCACAAAGGCATTTAGCAAACAGCTCATAGAAACTTTATCTCACTAAAGAAAAAAGAAAAGGTTACATACTGTAGATTGAAAGCCCAATAGAAGAAGAAAAGAAACAGGGAGGAAAAGCATAAAAAATACATTTACCCACAAACTGTTACCATGTGAACAATGAAAATTATTGTCAATGACAGACATAACTATTTTTCATTGAGTTTAGGTATACATTTCAGGTATCCAATGGCATTCATCATTCGGAATTTGTACCTTTATGTGATACATCTTGGTTCTTATTTTGCCCCGTTCCCCTGCCCTCTCTTCAACCTCTGAATCCCTTCCCTATTTACAAAGACTTTGTTTCCATTTTTTTCCTTTTCTCATATTTTCTCCTTTCCCTTCTTTCCTTTCCACTACCCCTCTTAGTTCCTCTTCCCCTCAAAGACCTCAAAAGTGTCAGAACACAAATTTTCAGTGACGATATGAAATATTGGTAGGAGATTGAGTGTTGAAACCTCGGGGCTCAGGGGAGAATTAGGAGAAAAATAATATCACAGAAATGACAGCAAAATTAGAAATCACATGAGAAATGAACACTTAAAAATACAGAAAAAGGGTCTGCTTTTCACATAAAATGCTTTTGTAAGCCTAAAACTGCTTTAAAAAAGAGCCTACTAAATTTTTTAAGACTCGGTGACTGTTTTTACAAGGGATAGCATCTTTAATATGAGAAACCCAAAATATAAGCAATTTAAAGAGAAAAATAAAAGAAAGGTGATAGGACCAGGGAGGTCGACTCTGCGAAGATAGGAAGGAAGGAGAAGGGTTAGTGGGAAGGTGGGAGAATTAAAATGAAGATGTGATATGGTTATGCACCTGCCCATTAAAATGAATGGAATCAACATGTAGTGCAAATATATTCTATCAAAAATTCAGTGAAGGCTGCTGCTGAGTGCCATCTAACAGAAAGGTAGACTTGCAATGGATCTCAAATTGTTCAACTTCTGGCTCTTCTCCAAAGTAAAAATGATCATGCAAAGTAAATATTTTGAAGCAATTCGAGACATTAAGGCTGTCACAAGAGTTCAACTAAAGACATGAAAGAACTCCAGAACTGCTTAAAAAGTGGCAAAGATTGTGGGATAACTGTGTTTGAATTAAGAGGGAGTGCCTTGAGGGTGATTAAGGGCAAGGTGACTTTTACAATAATGAATTTTTAAAGTTTAAACATTCACTCTATTTTCAGCCCATAGTACATATTTATGTTTCTAAAATTTTATTAGTGCGTGTTTTCACTACATGATTATACTCATCATGGAGAGTTGGTACATATACATAGCATATCTTAATTATTTTCCTCCCCTTCCCTTTCTTCCCTTCTTTCTCTCCCTCCTTTTGTTTCTTGGTCACCTTCCCTTTTGCAAAAGATCAATGTCTCTGTTTCCTATTTTCTATCTATCTTTTACTTTGCTCTTTAGTTTATAATTTGTGTAATTTTATTTATATGAGAAATATAAATGAAAGCATGTGATACTTAAGCTTGTGTCTGATTTATTTCACTTAATAATATGATCTCAAGGCGCATCCTTTTTCCTACAAATACCTGAAGTTTATCATTCTTTACAGTAAATAAGTACTTAATTGTATATAACAACACATTTTCAATATTCAGTCATCTGTTTATGGACATATAGGCCACTTCCAAGATTTAGTTATAAGTTGCACTGCTATAAACATATCACTGTAATGTGATGTCTTTAACACTTTTGGGGAGATATCTATAAGAAGAATAGCTGGTTTGAAGGGTGGGCAGGGGAATTGGGAAAAAATAAGAACCAAGATGGAATATGTAAAGATGCAAATTTCCAATGATAAATATCATTATATTGTATATCTTAAATGTACCAATAAAATTAATTTTAAAAAAGGACAGTTGGGCCAAATGGAACTTCTAGTTTTAGTTTTTATTTTTTAGAAATCTCCATGTAGATTTCCATAATAGCTATACTAGTTTACATGCCTAGAAACAGTGAAGAAATCAAATAGTAAGAAATGTCTCTTTTACTCCCCAGCCTTCCCCAGAATTTGTTATTATTTAATTTCTTGATGACAACCATTTTTCTTGGAGCAATACAGAATCTCTTATTTTCATTTTCATTTCTCTACTGGCCAGAGATGTTGAATATTTTTCATGTATTTTTTCTGAGAAATATCTATTAATTTCACTTGCTTATTTTGCATTGGGCATTTTGGGTGAAATTTTTTTTTTAATTCTCAGTTTTATTCCTTTGTACAATGAGCAGCTGTCAATTCTTCACACATTTTGTAGGTTCTGTCTTCACATTGTTGCTTGTTTCCTTTGTTGTACAGAAGCCTTTTAATTTGATACAATTGTATTTTTTATTCTTCTTATTGTTTCTTGTGTAACTGAGGTTCTATTTAGAAAGTCCTTTTGCATTTGTTAGAACATCATTCATCCCGGAGATGAAGCATATTTGATCATAGTGTGTGATCTTTTTGATTTGTTGCATTCTGTTTGCAAATATCTTGCTGAAGATTTTTGAGCCAAACTACATTAAAGAAGTTAGCTTGTAGTTCTCTTTTTCAGTTGAATCACCACCATTAGCCCTACCTTCTAGTTCTGACTCTCCTCACATTGGTCATTTCTGCTGCTCTGGTAAGTTTTTCAGTTAGAGTATTGAATCATTTCTCTATATTTTCTTGATATTCATTGAGTTTCCTTAAAACATTTATTCATATTTTTCAATCTAGGAGTTCTCTTGTACTACTTGTTATTATCTAATCAGTTTATCCTTTTGACCACTATGTAAGGTTATATTTCTCTGAATGTTTTGATGCTTATTGGTGTGTGATGTCATCTGGGCATTGAAAGATTGTGTATTTAATCCAGTCTTTCTAGTCTGTATTTGTTTGTGCTGGTCATTCTGGAAAGCCTAAACAAACTGCATATTTTTTGATCCTGCAATTTCTTTCAGTATTTTTCCACTACATAGAACCTCAAGTCCAGCCTTGCCATGCATCTACTTTTGGTGTGTTGTCACTGCTTCAGTTCTAGAGGCCAATCCAAATGCAGATTTCCTTTACATCTAGTTAGTATACGGGATACTCTATCCCTGAAAACTCCCTGGAGGCAGGTTAGGCCCAGATATCTCATTTATTCATTAGCTGTGGTCAGACACTGCACAACTCTGCCCGGGACTGGGCAGAAATGCAGTGGAAGAACCAGTTCCACATTCCTATGCCATATTTATACTTACCAGAACTACAATGACGCATTATGCCCTAAGCCCACAACTCACTGAAACTGAGGGGATACTGAGTAGGACCAATGCTCATACTGCAAAGGGTTGCTACTGAGGTAGGGCAGAACTTATGGCCTAAGATTGCTGTAATCAACACAGATGATGCTGGCCAGCATAAGAGTCAGATACACAAGAGCCACATATCTCTACGTGGCACCAGGCCTATTCCAGAGACTGCACTTGATTCATGGGGACTGGCCTGGGTGTGGAAGCCATTTAGATCTGTCCAGTATTAGGATTCACCAGCCAAGCACTAAATTCTAAAACAAAGACCTGTGGCTACTACTTTCTCTGATTCTCGGGGCAGATTGGTCATTCAGGGTGATGCTAGGCTGGACTATACCTGACTCTCAAAGCCCCAGGACATTACACATTCTGGGGGTTGAGGAATATCCCAGGTCCACTCTAAGGCTGGTAATAATACATGCTAAAGTTCAAGTCTGTCCCACCAGTTCGCAGATCTTCCCCCAACCTCCACCCAGTGCTAGGGTAAGTCTAGAATTTCCATCTGTAAACTTTGATTTGGGTATAGAGGCCTTTGATTTTTACCTCGTTCTGGGTCTCAGCATAGCAGGCCCAGCACTGAGTTGCAGGACAAAGTTCTGTGCTAGCATTACTTGACTTCTTAACAGTTGTGAAGGTAGTTTAGTGTAAGAATAATTATTGAAATTAGTAACCTATGATCAATGGAGGCTCTTACTTAATGTACGCATTGTTCTGCCTCCAAGAATGTTTATGGAGGACTAAAAAATAGGTCAACAGAATAGGGTGACAAAATCCAGAATTAGATCTAGTACATATAGGAATTTAGTATGATAAAAATAGCATTTAAAATTAGCATTTGGAAGATGGATTATAGTACAGTTTTTAAAAGCATTTCAGATAACTTTGTAGATATACAAAGAAAAGACACTCTCAACTCTTGTTTTACATAAAATAAAATCCAAATAGATCAAATATTTAACATAAAATTACTCTAAAGCCACGAACATAAATGATTTTGGAGTGTTGTAAAAGTCAAAGGCCTAAAAGAAAAGATAGTTTTAAATGCACAATTAACTTTCTTATATAGCAGAATTTTACAAATCAATTAATAAAAATCAAGTACGACTTATAAGAGTCAAAATTAATATAACCCTAGGGATAGAAATTTTACAATCTTTATCAAAATTATAAATACTCAGACCATTTATTTCAATAATTCTGCTAGGAATTTATCCTGATAGATTGCTAACATATAAAAATGAGTCATATAAAAGGATTTTTACCGTGAGATTAGTAAAGTGCAAAGATCTATAGTAAAACCCTCACATAAACATTGAATAATTGATTTCATATTCCTAAATAGACATTTAAACTATGCAGACATTAAAAACAGTGATTCAATACACAATTATGAATAATGAAACAATATACAAGGAATACACATATCAAAATATCACATTGTCATATAAATTTGTATACTTTTATATTTTCATGCATTAAAATGAATTTAAATTTTTTAAAGTCGCAAAAATAGTGCTTGCTACTATATATTTTTACCATGGAAAAAATATCTAAGAGAACTAACGTGAAAAAATCAGAATACAGGACAGAAAAGCAGTATGCTTATTATATTTCAGAATATATATTTGATATATTAGATATAATACTGTATGATTATAAACCATATATTACAGATAGATTTGAGACATATTGATACATACATACATATAAGACAATTGGTATTGGTGGCTGCCTATAAAACAAGAAATTTATACTATTTATATTATCTCTATCATAAATAGCTAAAATAGTTTTCAATTAAAAATTTAATGTGCTAAAATTATAAATATCACTGGAAAAAATTTTTTCCCTTTAGCTTTCCTACACTTTCTTCTCTGGGTATGAAGGAGTAGAACAATGATCTCAGCAGGAAAAAATCATATTTCTGAAAAATAATAGAGCCATAAAATGTAAAATATATTCTAGTAAAGGATCTGTCAACCTACCTAAAGAAAGAAGGACAAAGAGAGGAGGAGAAACTTTAGTATCCAAGGCCAAGATTTTAAAAAATAAAAATTTAGAAAACTTATGTTTGACTCAGATCTTTTCTAAAATTCATCTGGTTCTTTAGGCTGACACTGCACATTTGAAAGCTCCCCAACCCAATTGCCGAAATGTGAAGAGAGTTAAGGAGGCAGACCTTTCCTTCCAAAGTCTCTGAGTTCTGCAGGTGTTTCAAGGGAAGTGACTTTGGGTCCCCTGTTCTCATTTGCAGCTGGGCCTACTGTGTGAGTTCTTATAACTAGCATCCAAATTAATACAAAGTGCAAGCTTCTGAAATTCTTATTTCATTATGAACTAATAACTAAAAACAATAAAAGTTTATTTTTCCCAAAAGACTTGTAATCATGTTATTCATACCAGTCCTAACAAAGATGAGCCAAATAAAAATCTGAACATACACATTTGCTGAATGCTGATCACTTGTTTTTCTTTTTGAGTGCACAGGAATGGAACTGGGCCACAGATAAGGTTCATAAGATCAAAACTAAATGATATCACCCCAAAGCAGAGAATGAAACAAATCCCCCAATGGGAGGTAGTTTATATGAGAGGTAACCTCGGAAGGCACAAGGGAATGTTAGAAAGACTGGCACAGGAAAGGGAAGGAAACCAGTTAAGGGTGTATTACAGAGCTGGTCACCACTGAGGGCACCTTAGTGTCAATCTTAACTGAGAACATCTGGGAAACTATGTAGACCATACCCTGTCATTAGTCTAATGAATGGGGGCTGGATGAGTCTCTTATCTATCTATATTAGTCCCTCAGTTATTAAGGTTATCCAAAGGGCATTGATTCAAGCTGGCTTTTTTGTTTGTTTGTTTTTTAACAGGGTGGGTTGCCTAGGGTTCAGAGAAGAATAAAAGACATAATAATTGCTTAAGGTAAGAAGTCATCAGTGTGCACAGGAATGTGCCACAAGTGCTATTAAGATCACAGGTATGCCAAGAGGATATGGTGTGTGGTACAAACATATGTCTGCTCTGAGTAAAGAAAGATAAAACCAACATTTACATCATATGACATGCTATACTCCTGAAAGTCTTAATTGATTTGTAAACTTTATTATCTTGCAAAAGGTCACAGTTCTCTGGAAGAGTTTCAGTGATCTGGACCTAGAACAAAAGGTAAGAATTACTTGTACTTTGGAACTGATCTGCAAATTTGGGTGCTTATTATGAGACGTATGGGAGTCATCATTCAAAATGCTCAAATTAAATTAATTTATTTGTAAATTTCTGCTGAACAAAATGAAACAAAAAAAATAGCATTATTCCCACAAGAGGAACTAGTTATACTGAGGCAGAAATGGTGCATAGTCTAAAATTCCTATCCCCTTTCGATCCTGGAGCTGTCACTCCCAGACACTAGGAACTACCTTTCCTAGTCTCCATGATCCTTTGTGTCTCCTTATGAACATGAGACTTGCGTCCCTGAATCCTTTGTCTCTCAGGTTCTTTCTCTCAAGGATGGCTGCTACACTGGGAAGTGTGCTCCCTGGTTTTTCAGTGTTAGCTGTAAGGTGAGGATGAACTTCCATTATAGTTTATATCTCACGTGCTCATAGGAGGGCTTTGAGGAAGTGACAGGATCATGACGGCATGATACTTATTAGCAGATGAGTTCATTAACGAGTTTGCAGCCAAATGTGATGTTGGGAGTGAAGCCTGGTTGGAGAAGGTGGGCACTGGGGACGTGGTCTGGAAGGTGTAATCCCTCTCGCCTCTCTTAAACTATCTCCTTCCCACTGCCATTGTTCCCTGTCATTACCCCTCACCCCGGAGCCCACACACTATGGACTGAAACCTCTCTAAACTGTGAGGCAATAATAAACCTTTCCTCCTTCAAGTTGTGGGTGTGAGGTATGGTATGTGTTCCAGAGACAAGAAAGTACCTGAAATTACTGCTTGAACTACTTTTTATATAGATTTTTCCAACAGCCCTCCTATTCTCAGTCTGCTCACCTCCAATACCATCTCCATTTTCTGAAGTTCTTGCTACACCAATTTCTAAGATCATTCTGGCTTTGCCTAAGGGAAATATCCATTTCCAACCTTTTGGAGGGAGACAGCTTTATTACATGAATCTATTTCATCCCCTTCAGATAAACAGGCAAATGAAGCACACAGAGTGGAGTCCAGTGGAGCCCTGTTCAAGGATTTGGAGTGCGCTACTCTTCTAACACATAGACACACTCATTACCTCCGAAATTAAATCTCTTTATTCAGGAACTTTCACAGACCAGAATGCCCAGTTCCCCACTCTTCCCCTTCCCCGAGGTAGGTTTCTGTTTTGTTTTTTTTTTTCTTTTTGGTCAGCTAAGTGAAATACCACTTTTTCATCTATTTTGACTTTGAAAACTATATTTCTATTTCCCCTCTCCTGTTGTGTCATTCTACATAGATTTAACCCTTCAAAAATTCCTTTTAGGTCACTGAAATGTCACTTGAAAAGTGAATAGATAGAAATGCAGGCATTTTGTCATGTTTACCCTTATTATCCAAACAGAACCACGTGTAATCTATACGTGGGGGATATTTTTAAAAACATGAATGTATTCTGGCCTGTTTGTTCTTTCACATTTTTTTATTAGTCTGTTTGCATGTCCACATTCCTTGTGTGGAGCTGGTCCATATACATAACACATCTTAATTCCTTTTTTCATCCCCTTTTCTTCCGTCCCTCCATCTCTTCTCTACTTCCTATTATATCAATGCTTTATTTTGTTCTTTATTTATAATTTGGGTTTCTCATTTAAGGGAAACTATGCAATATTTAAGCTTCTGTGTCTAACATTTCACTTTATATAAAAATACATGTAAATCAAACAAGTAAGATAGTCTTCCAAAAGCTCACCTAACTCATCAGTCAAGCAGTAATAATGTTGAATGCGTTTTTTAAAAATTCTATGCTGTTTTAGATAATTTGTAGGAACTGCCATGAATAGAAACCTGAAAATATATGTTGCTTATTAATCTAATTTCTGTGATTTTTAAAAAGTTATTAGGATAAAATATCCAAATCTTGGATGATTCATTGAGCTATCTTTCCAAAATTATACTTCAACCAGTTGAAAAAAAAAAGTCATTTATCACCAAGACAGGGAGTCTTGGATGAATTCCGGACATCTGTGAGGAACCAAGTATCCAGAATGATCTAGTCCTCTGGCAGAAAGGAGAGGCTGCTATAGAGAACTGACAAACAGCTGTGGTGGCTCCTGTAGGATATAATACAGATGCAAATTTTAAAAAGAGGGCACAGAAGGAAGCCAGTACAAAAATTAGAGTGAGGAATTTGTCAGTGTCATTCATTTACTTGATTGTTATTCACTTATAAATATATAAATGCTAATAATGATGCAGGAAAGCAGCAAAGGCTGCATGAATCAATTATATCACATTTTACTGCCTGAACAGTATGTGCTGGTAGCACATCTAAAGAACTCTTCTTTTATCAGTGTGCTACTATTGATTCACATAGCTTTACAGCAATCTCCTAAAAGAAAAACTACCTAGTTAAAGGACTGCTTGCAGACCAGCTTCCTGTTGTTTGCACTTTAGATTCTTCTGTAAAGCAGTCCAAACTCGTACCATGCCTTGATAAATATCTTTCAACACAATTTAAATATATAGCCCACTTTGACAAAGAAAGCCATATCTACTTTATAGGTACAAAGCATAGAAAATAATGTAAAACATTGTTGATGACATCCCACACTAGTTGTTGTCTACTTCTACATAAAAAGCTTACATTTTGTCAGTGACAGCAAAAACAAAATATCAAATATGGTAATTTTCCATTCCATTGGAAAACCATACTTTCAGCCCTTACCATAATTATATCAACATTTTAGGTTTTGGAAAGGAGAAGAGGGAAGAGAAGAAAAGAAGAGATTCTGACAAAATAGGTATAATTTATCTCTGTCAAAAGGATGCTGCCACTATCTATCCCATGAGACAGTCTCTTTTTCTTTCATTTGAAGGTTTTCTTGGGGGTTTTTGTTTGCTTGTCTGTTTGTTGTTTGTTTTGTGCAGTCCTTTCCCTAATTAGGTAGAAGATCAGATCCAAAACCAGGTATAGTAACAGACAGTGACTTTATCTTTTTTTCCTTTAAACATTGCTCATTTTTAGGTAACAAAACAAGAAAGAAAAAGAACTAAGGTATTAACATGACATTTGGATCAAGAAGAACCAATTAAGAACTTCTGATACAGATATGGCCTTTTTAAAATTAAAATGTTTGACCATCTATACTTTAAATCACTGAAATTCATCCCTTATATTTAGATTGCTATATTAGAAATTACTTTTATCACTTAAACAATTTATTTTGATATTTTAAATGTAGATAGGTTGTTTAATTTAGTACTCATTTCATTTTTGACTTTTCAGTACCAAAAAGAAAAAAAACATATAGTTTAGTCACACAAAATATTCCAAATGCACCAGAAGAGGAAAATACAGAAAGTCAACAATATATAACTTCACCTCTATGAGACTGTCAACATTTCTGGGGGCAAGCCACAAAATTATGTGAAATCTCCAAAGTTTTTGAAAAGAGTTTTTTCCTTTAATTTTCTTCAATTTATACATAGAGAAATTGAATCATCTAATTTACATTAATCCAAATTTGCTTTCTTGTCTTCTTTCTCTCTTTCTCCTCCTCTCCAAGGTCTAGCTCTTGGGCTAGAAGCATAAATATATTTTTACCTATTATGTATCCTGATGAGAAATTTTCCATCTGTAAGAAATTTTTTAGTATTTTGTTTCTTTAGTCACACAAAGGTGCCAATGACAGAAGTTGGGAGAGAGAATAGAAGGCTAGAATTTTTATCTAACTGTCACACTTGGAGAGCAGTGGTCATTTCTAAAGACATCTCCAAATGAGATAAATGCAACCAGGAAAACTAAAGATTGCAGTTCATGTTGGGCTTAGACCACCAGGAGACCAGCATTCACCATGGCACATTTCAGCATGATTGCAGGGGTAACCATTTGAAAAATATGACTATGTAATTTTTCAGAAGAAATACTAACTTGCAGTAGATTGCATGTGTTATGCAGGCATTTAATAAGTTGTAAAATGCCCTAGTGTGCAGAATTAGAAATGTTGACAGAGTTAGAATTTTAGCAGAATATATCGAGGAAAAAAATTTAGGATAACCCAAACTTCTGCTCCTAAAAGGACAAAACTACTGGAAGCTCAAATTATAATGCTCCTATCTTCTCTGTTGGTATTGTACCCAAATTAATAACCTTTCAGGAAGAGGGAGTTTTTTTAAGGAAATTGTGACTCCCCTGAGAAATCAGTGAAAAAACACAACAGAATTTTGCATGTACATGAGTAGATCTAAGCTCTAAACAATGACAGTTGTTGACATCATCAAGGCCAAAATCCCTCAGAATTTCTATGCATTGTAACAGTTTCTTATTGCATGCTTATACTGGTTTCTGCCTGAGGGCTTTCTCTGGCTTCCAACACATGTTAAGTTAGCACATTGGAAAAAGGACAGAGTGCCAGGCTGTTAATGCCCCTGCAATCTGCTCTCAATAAATCATGAATGAATGTTGGTTGGTGATTTTTTCCAGCTTCCATTCCACAACACTGAAACAACTGTGGGTAATATTCTTCACTATCTACCAGTGATCAATAACATTGAACCCTAATAATCTATTTTTAATGTGTCTTTCTCTAATTACATCTGTAATAAGTTTCCTAATGCTACTGTAATATATTACAACAACCAAATAAATCCTTGTCTTTACAGTTCTAGAGCTCAAAAGTCCTAAAAGGGTTTCACTGGGTTAAAACTAACTGTGGGCAGGGCCATAATCCCTCCTGTGGTTTTAAAGGAGAATCTATTTCTTGCCTATAATGGCTTCTACTGACCATTTCCTATGTCTTCAAAGTGCGTTGCTCTAATATCTACTTCTATAGGTCAAATCCTCTTCTATAATTAAACTTCCACCTATTTGTTCTTACATAGACACTTGTAACAACATTTAGGGCCCACCCTGATAACTCAGGATAATCTCTCCATCTTTACCTGCATCTCTAAAGTTAAGGGTTTTTTTGTTTGGTTAATTACTTGGTTTTCATTTTCAGGGTGTGTGTGTGTGTGTGTGTAGTTTGTTGTTTGTTTTGTTTTTTTCTTACATAAGGTAATATTCACCTGTTCCAGTTCCAGCGGGGAGAGGGGGATATCTTTAGCAGTCATTTCAGCCTATGATAGCATTCTTCTCTTATCTAACTCAATTTAATTACTTCTCTACTAAGCTTCCCAGAATCAGCTTTCAAACTACTTGTTCTTAGAGTCTAATCTCAGAGTCTGCATCTGACCTTAAAAGATCTATGACTTGTCAGTGATTCCTGTTAAAAATCCTCTTTCCCTTAATTCTAGCAATAAAATATCTGCGAATAATATTGTCTGGGTCTTCCCTTTGTGTATAATTTTCAGGTAGTATTTTTTCAATTTCACATACCAGTGTTGATGGTTCAGCACCAAAATATGAATCCCCAAGTCTTTACCAAAGACAATACAAGACTTGTCCCCTACCTGCCTCCCCCACAAACTTCTTCCCTAAACACCCGGACTGATTTCAGTTCTACAAATGCACCGAGCATTTTCTTCATGTTTTAGGTATTTTTGTTCTTCTGCCTCAAAAGTAAATCCTGCCACTCATTGCTTAGTTAAGCCTTATTTATATTTTAGGTCTCACTGTAAATATGCCCAAGTATGGTTTTCCATGACATTCTACCAAAATCTTAACTCATACCATTTCATATTTCCCTTTTTAATCTGGTCATGATTTGCAATTATGTATGTATCTGATTAGTTCTTAGCATCTGCTCCCATGGTAATCTATAAGCTCACAAGTCGCTGATCATATGTGATAAGTTCTTAAACCCAGCTTACATGTGTCACATGGGAAGCAATCAATGCACATTTGGTGATCAAAAAAATAAAAAGAAATGAATGAGTGGAACTTAAAAAGCCACCTTAGCTTGAGCTGCATTGGCTGGGCTTAATATCTCAAAGGAAGGAGTGAGCATGCTTTTTATCTGTTTTTGTCAGGACTGTGGTACAGAATATCTTTCTAAATCCAATGTATAAAATATTTAAATTCCACAAATAAGCTTTTCTCACTTTTATTCTGCAAGCTATAAATATTTAGTGCTTTGTTCACTTTTAAATTTTCTAGCATGAGCTAATCTCTCTTCCTTGTAAATAGATAAGCAGTGTTATGATCTGTGTAAATAGGAGGCATTAGCATTTGTGATTCCTTATCTTAGTTAAACTCCAGCATTCAGTGATGCCATTTGTCTTCCTTTATACTTTTTCCTGACTTTTTCCTTTTCCTTTCTTTTCATTTCTCCATGATGATTTTTCTCTGGAATGCTTTTCTTTTCCAGGCAGAGGCAAGAAAGACAGCAAATATTATTATTGATTTTAAAAATGTACTATATAGTTATAAAGAAAGCTAATTACTTATTTTTTGTTTTATTCTGTTTGTTGTTCTTTCAGTTACCTTTTTTTGTGCCATTCAGAGGAATTAGTCACCATTAAAGTTTTCAACTTTGATACAAAATTTATTTAGGAGACTAATATTCACCAATTTCATTTGACAAATATCCAAATAACAGTGTTTTTACATGCAGATGAAATGATCAAGCAAAGAAAGAAATATTAATAATGTAGACAATACAGAAAAGCAATACTGGGTTGTTCTTCAGTCATCAAGAGGAACAAGATCTAGTATACAGTTAAAGAAGTTGTCTTTAGGCAGAAGCACTAACTGCTAATAATAATAGCAAGGAGGGCAGTCTATCAGATTCTGAGGTGGAAAGGTAGGAACATTTATTGATGGTAGCCTATGGAAGTTCTCTTTTGCTTGCTACATTAGGAAGTAACTTTTCAGCTCAGTATAATAACAGGGAAGAAACTAATATAAGGCTAAGAAGTGAAGGGAAAGTCTAAATGAATTGGCCAAGGAAAATGAAACAGTAGATGGACCAAGAACACTTGGATTGCCCACATAACATTACGGGTTGACTAAAGATTAGTGCCTATATATTTTAACTGAAACCAGTCAGCATGACTGTGTGTTTTCTCCAAGTAAGTTCAGCTGTACAGATTGATCCAAGAGCCAATGGACTGAGGTAGGAGGGTCACAAGTTCCCACCTAGCCTGAGCAACTTAGTGACTCAGTGAAAGAACTCGTCTCAAAGTAAAAATAAAAGAAGAGGGGAGGCTGCAAATGTAGCTCAGTGTAATTACACTGGGTTCATTCCCCAGGACTGGGAAAAAACAGTGGAGAATTAAGTTTGCTAGGATTAGAAAAGAAACTTTGATTATATATTTTTAATATATACAGTGTCAGGGAGTTCTCTATGTCATCACTCACACTGATACAGGTTTTTGCGCTTAAGTATTTTTTATTAATTGCAATGTACATGCTTCTCAGTTTCCAATTAACAAGTGTTGTATTTACTTAGGGCTAATAATAACACCTAATATTTACTTGATGTTTAACTATGGTTTGGGTATCTTCTCAAGCACTCTTGCCAATGTTTTTATTCATTTAATCTTCATATCAGCTCAGGAAGGGAGGTAATATTATTATCTACACTTGCCAGATGAAAGCACTGAGGCAGAGATAAATTAAATAGCTTGCCCAACATTAAACAGTGAGTAGCTAAGATATAAATCCAGTATGAAATTTCAGAACCTGGGCTCTTAACCACTACATTGCATTTATCTGTGAATTAAATAGCCTGTCACCAGTTATACAGCATAAAAGTAGGTAATATTTAATTAACAAGATTGGTTAAGAAACTATACATCTATGAAACCAAAAGTAAGAATGACAAATATACCAGATGTGATCAAAAATCTGGTGAATGTTTAAATATTTTTACAGTAAATGACACATTCTCATTAATCTCCCTAATATACTCCTCCATCACTCCAAACACATTTATCCCATCATTATTGATACTTTCTGAAACAGTTCTGGAAATTATTTTTTATGAATAACCTTAATTGTGCATTGTGGCTGACTCAATGTTCTGATCAATTCAAAACATTTACCTTCCTGGTCATTCTGGCTTTGGAGAAGACCCATAAGTTGAAAGGTATCAGATCCAGTGACTTATACACCAGGATGTTTTATAAGCCTGTGCTTCCATTAGATGGCACTTGGCAGCAGTGAACAGCATATTTTTGATCACTCCTTATAAAGGCATTCACAAAATACAACTTCTAGAATTGTTTCTGAAAGTGCAAAATAGATGGAATAAGCATTTTCCAAAGTGAGGAGTATTTTGTGGAGGATAATTGGCATTATGTCTTTTACTGTGCTGTTATATTTTACTTAAAAAAAACCACATTTTTATATAATCTCTTACATTGGTATATAATGTTTACTGACTCGAAATTCATATATAAAGTAAGAACTTGTCAGGACAAATTTTGGAGCATGGGTAGGATGTGAAGACAAGGAGGAAAAAGAGCCTAGAGCAGAAATCACAGAAGCAAAATGTGAGATGTGCTTGGTTCTGTTCTACTGAGAAAGAGAGTAAAAGATATGGTGTAAAGGAGACTAATTCTGGATCAAAGCAGTGGAAAGCAGGAAGCAAATTTAGGAGGGGAAGGCAATGCAAAATTTGGGGATGGGGTTACTGCAGGAGAAGCCTCAGACATATGTGACGGTTTAACAAGCTTGATTTGTCTATATTGCAAATCTCTCCTGGAAAGTCTTATGCAAAGAACAAACCACACTTGACCCCAGGGGAATCAGCTGTCAGGAATGGATGAAAAGCAGCGGCTGTGGCCAGGTTACACTCAGCTTTCCTCTTCCAACTCTCTTAGCTTATTTTCTTTGCCAACACTTAGTACGTGTGTAAAAAATCTTACATGAAAAAATGAACAAATATTAATGGAATTTGATGATTGACTGGATAAAAAAGTACTGCTCATAACTTCTGGTTTAAAATAAGTATAAATAGTACGTTTAAGAGCAGTTCATGTCTGTGTGTGTGTGTCACAGTTTTAGTTGCCTAAGAGAAATCACTCCCAGCATCTATATCTGGATTTTAAAAATTATGATTTCTGGTCAGAAACACATTGTGCAGCACCAGAAGAATAATGCAAAGAGGTGTGTCTTTCATTATTTTTTTCCTTATCCCTAGGTGGGAATCCTGAGAGTAACACAATAATAACAGCAGCTGCACTTATAAATACCTCCCTCCTACTGAAAAAGGGCTGTTCAGTTAGATGCAAACCTGGTGGGCAATTATATATTTACAAGACATACATAATAATAGCTGGGCAGTAAACACTAAGGAAGTAAAATGAAAAAGAAAACCGAGTAGTGAATGCAAAGAGAGTTTAGAAATACCCTGCTGCTCAGTGTACCATGCACCATCCTTTATGAATAAATTTTATGCATGCCAATGAAGTAAGAGAAGTTAATTTGACAACTAAAAATATCAACTGAAAAAAAATAACCCTTTGGAAAACATTTAGGAATTTAGATACCCCCTTCTCAACTTTCTTAAGGTTTTGCAGGTGATATTGTGAGGTTTACATTTTTCTCACTTCTAAAAATGGAACGAAAGTGATTCACAGTTACTGATGTGGTTTGAACTGTGTCTCCTCAGTTAATATGAATCTGTTCACCAAGAATTCCACTCAGGATTCTGAATCAGAGGAATTTGTCACTATTTGAAACACCAGCAGTAAAGTGGCAGCCATTAATCTCTGCAGGTGTGATGCTTACAAGCTACTTCAGAAAGGGGCAAAACGTCAGAAAGGGGCAAAGTGACATTTGTTCTTAGCTTTCTCTCTCTCAAGATCCACATTCAGTCCTTTTTCTAAGCCAAACCAGTCAAACCACCGCTGTGGGTCTATATGTAGTTATATCGAGGTACATTAAGATACAGTTCAAATGTGCATATTTTGATAAATATATATGCCTCTTTGTATACATTTATATTCCCACCTATCATTCCAAAAAGCTCCCTTAGTATTCAGTTGCCCTCATTCTCATCCCTAGAAAACCACCATTCTCGCTTTTAAATATAAATGACTTTTTCTATAGAAATTCATTTTGACTCTTCTAGAAAATTACATGTGTACTGTGAAAGTGGAATCATTTGTTAAGTACTTCCTTGTGACTTACCTTCTTGCTCAGTATGCTTTGAGAATCATACATGTTATATTCATCAGTATTTTGTTCCTAGTTACTGCTTCATTCCCTTACATGAATATGTTAAAATATACTTATCCATTCATCTCTTGATATACATTTGGTTTGTTTCCAGTTTTCAGGTTTAAAAATAAGCTATTTTAAACATTAACCTATGTGTGTTTGTGTGTTGTGTTCAAACACATAGGTTGAACACATAAAGATAGAATGCATATACTTCACATATTGTTAAGTGTACATTCTTTTTGTATTTTGGATACAAGTCCTCATTCGGATTTATGTAGTATAAATATTTACTCTCAGACTGTGTCTTACTTTTTAATTTTTAAATGATTTCTTAGGAGATGAAGTTCAAATTTTGAAATCCAATTTATCAGTTTTAGTACTTTCCGGTTCATATTTTTACATTCTGTCTTAAAAAATCTTCATGGAACACAAAATTGCAAAATTTTTTTCTTATATTTTTTCTAGAAACTTCATTTTTTTTAACTTTAATACTTAGACTAGCTAATAATACCTGGGTATGGTGTAAGTTCAGTTGAGTTTTACTTTTTCTATATGAGTACTCAGTTTTTTCAGCACCATTTATTGAAAAGTTTTAGCTAGGTAGGTATAAATGTGTTTGTCTTTTGACTGGGATTATAATAAATCTATATATACATATATTTTGCAGAAAAGGACAACTTAAAAATATTTTCTTCCAATTCACAAATATAAAATAGTTCTTCATTTGTGTAAGTATTTTCCAGTTTCTCTTAGCAACACTTGGTAGATTTCAGTGTTGAGGTTTGCTTTTTTTGAACATATTTTTCTAAGACATTTGTTTTTTGATGCTGTATTTTCAGAGAGATTTTGAGACGGTGTTTGTTTATGAATTGTTTTGTTTTTTCTCCTTTTAGAGTCTAGGGCTGCAAATAAAGTGCATTTTACTTTTTTCTTTCAATCTCCATGACTTTTCCCCTCTTTCTTGCTTTAGTAGACTAGCTAGGGTCTCCATTGTAATGGTGAATAGAAGTAGTTAAAGCAGGCAACCTTGGTTTTTTGTGCTTTTAAGGAAAAAGTGTTCAATATTTCACTACTAAGTACAATGATTGATATACAATTTGTGCAAATTATTTTTACAAAATTGGAAAAAAAACTTCTATTTCTACTTTTCCTAAGTATTTATTCATGAACAGGTGTTAAATTCTGTCAACTTCTGAAAAATCCAACAATATGCTGCAAACAAAAAATGCACCTAGTTCAAAAAGAAACTCAGAGACTGAAAGTAAAAGGAAGGAAAACAGGTATCCATGAAACAGGAACCCAGAAAACAACCCATCTTATTGCAAACAAAGTAATTTCAAACCAAAACTAATTAAGAGAGACAAAGAAGGTCACTAGATACTTGTAAAGGGAGCAATCCCAGCAGAAGAGACGGCATTCATAAATATATATGCACAGAACACTAATGCCCCAAACGGTTCAAAACAAATATTAAGGGCCTTGAAGCATCAAATAAGCACTAATAGAATTGTAATGGGAGACCTCAATACCCCACTGTCACAAATACACAGATCATCTAGACAAATACTCAACAATGAAATACTAGAATTGAACCAAGTCTTAGAACAAATGGATTTAATAGATGTCTATAGAGTGTTCCACCCCACAAAATCAGAATATACATTGTTTCAGCTGTACACAGGTCATTCTCCAAAATAGACTATACTAGCTCATAGAACATGTTTAAGTTATCCCATGTATATTATCACACCATAGTGCAATTAAACTGGAAATCAATAAAAAAGAAAACACAAGAACTTCACAAATGCATGGAAATTGACTAATATTGTACTAAACAACCAATGGGTCACAGCAGAAATTAGACAATGTTTACAATTTAATGATCATGCCAGTACAACATAAAGGAGTTTATGGGATACAATAAAAGCTGTTCTACAAGAGAAATTCATAGCAGTGAATGCCCACAATAGGAAAACAGAACAAGCTCAAAAAGAAGAACTAATACTGAATCTTAAGCTCCTGGAAAGAAGAAGAGGAAGAGAAACCCAAAGTTCATACAAAGGAGGAAATTATAAAGATCAGAGCAGAAATCATTGCAATAGAGGATAAGAAAATGATACAAAAAAAATCAAAGAATTAAATACTTTGTTTTTTGAGAGAATAAATAAGATAGCCAACCTTATTTTAAAAACTGAAAGAAAAGGCTCAAATTCATACAATTAGGAATGAAAAAGGAATGAAGACATTGGCATAGGAAAACACTTTATGAACTAATCCTCAGTAGCACAGGAGCTAGCAAAACGAATCAACAACTGGGATCTCATCTTTTAAAAAACCTTCTGCACTTCAAGAGAAACCACCAACAGAGCTAAGAGACAAGCTACAATGTGGGGAAAAAAAATTTACAAACTCTTCCTCAGGCAAAGGCCTACTATCCAGGAAGAACTCAAGGGGCTGGGGATTTAGCTCAGCGGTTCGGTGGCCTGCTTTGCAAACACAAGGACCGGAGTTCGATCTTCGGTACCAGAAATAACCAACAAACAAACCAAAAAAAAAGAAAGAACTCAAAAAACTCAAGCTCCAAAATATAAAGATCCAATTCAAAAATGGGCATCTGAAATGAACAGACATTTCTCAAATAAGTAAAAGCAGCAAATAAATATATGAAAAAATGTTCACCATCACTGGTCTTTCAAGAGATACTAATGAAAACAACGGTGAGATTTCACCTCACCTCAGAAAGAATGGCTGCTGTCACAAAATCAACCAATAACAAAGGCTTGCAGGGTGTGGGCAGAAAGAAACCCTTCTTCATTTTTGGTGGGCATGCAGACTGGTGCAACCACTGTGGAAATCAATATGGAGATACCTCAAACAACTAGGTTCAGAAGTCCCATTTGACCCAGCTATTCCTCCACTGGGTATCTTCCCAAAAGAATTAAAAGAATCATACCACAGCAATATATGCTCACCCATGTTTATAGTGGCACAATATGTAATAGCTAAAATTTGGACACAACCCAATTGCTCATCAACTGGATACTGCATAAAGATGTGTGGTTTTATTTTAATAAAATGGAGTAATAGCCATAAAGAGTGGGAAATAAGAGATATTTATAGCTAAGTGGATGGACATTGAGGCTAAATCCTCTGAAGTAAAATTAGTAAGACCCATGTGTAAATACTGAATAGTTTCTCTGGTGTGAAAAAATAAAAGTAAAAGCATCAAAATGTATAATTGATATTGTGAAATATGAAGAAAAGGTCTAAAAGAGTAGAGGAAGTGGGAGGGGTAGGGGAAAGGTAAAAAGGGAAAGAAAAAATATGTGAAAATGAAAAACATGGAAACTATGTCTTTGTAAATGGAAAAGTGGCATGGGTGAAGGGAGGGCTGGGGAATGGAGAAAAATAACAACTGAGATAAGTCATATAATGGTACAAAATCCCAATGATGAATGTAACTGCATTATATTCCTAAAATGTACCAATAAAATAAATAAAAAATAAAAATAAACAAATAATTTACTTCACCTTATATTTCTTGTACTGAAGTTTAGATGGAATTGCATTTCATCTGCTTTCATTCATACAAAAATGCTTCTATTTTACCTCATCTTTGAGTGGTATTTTTCTTGGATATAGAAATTTGGATTGATAGCTATTGTTAACATGTTAAATAAATTTCTTCAATCATCTCATACCATTGTTTTTTATATGAGCTTAGTAGCTTTCATCCACACCATTGTTTAACTACGTATAGTATTTTCTTTCTTCTCTGTCTTAAAGATATCAGCTTTGTTTTTCAGCATTTTAAAAATGATATGACTAGTTCCATTTACTCTGCTTAGGGTTTGCTGAGTTCTTGAATTTATAAGTTAAGGACCATTTTTTGTCAAATTTTAGTAATTGAGGCTATTGCTTCTTCAAATATTTCCTCACTTTGGGGGCTTTTATATTTCCATATGCTGGACTTTTTGATATTATTTAGATCATCAAGCTTCTTTTTATTTTTGTTTAATCTTCTTTCTTTGTGTTCTTCCAAATAGATAATTTTTATTTGTCTTCAAGCCAGTTTTACTTTCTACTGACAACTCCAAACTAGGTAAGGAACCACAAAGTTTTCATGATTTTCTGAAGGAAACATTTAACTCTAATAGCTAGAAGGTCAAAATTTCTGAAAAACTGAATTATGATTTTGTGTGTGTTATAAAGCTTATTTATGTACAATTATAGAACACAATAGTCTTCAGGTGCAATCTGAAATATAATGGTCTGCACTTTAGAAAATCACCTTGACTTCAATATGAAGTTATTCTCCTCAAATTCTATTATGTTGACTAAGAGTATTTCTTTCAAGTGCATAATTCTTATTTAAATGAATAATTATTATTTACATGCTTAAAACTAGAAAATAAAATTATTATCTATACAGTACTTACAAAATTCTCAAGTGTCTTCTTTGCCCATCTGTTATGCCTTTTTATGGTACTTTCAAAATTTTAGAATTTGTCCTGTGTGTCTTTGTTCACAATTCATGAGAAAAATGATACAATTCAAATTTTGTAAGACTTATTTTATCTTAGTTTTATCCATGTTTAAATATAGATAAAACTCACAAATAAAATTAGTGCTTTCTTTTGTCTACTGGAAAGACGTTTTCATATGCATTGACAAAAGGAAGAAAGTGAGTGATTCTAGTCAAATTCTTTCACAAAACCAATGATTTCCAGTTCTTTGTTTTAAAAAAAATTGAAAGCAGTCCTAATAAGGTTGTGAAGTGAGGAAAAATTGAAAATTATATATGTATAATTATATAATGTATTTAACTAGGAAGGAATGAAAAGACTGAGAAACATTCTTCCTACAAGGTTCCTTAAATTTCCATATTCTACCTTATGGTAATTAAAATACACATATTTAATTTCAATTCACAAACATTTTGTATTACATAAATACAAAAGAATGATGAATAAAATATAATGGGGTTATTAAGGAGGGAAATGGAAATACTACTTTAAGGACTAAATAAAAGAAAGAACAAAGTTTCTGACCATTGAAAAGTTTCTTCATGGAATTTAAAAATATATAACAATGGAATAACAATGCTATTTAAATATTTCAAAATTAAGGTTACTGATTTATTTTAATTTTAAAGTTATGATACACTTGTGTGTTACTTTTTAATTTATTTCTTCTCAGTTTCAAATTCTCCCTTAACAACTGACAATGTGAAATAGGAAGAAAAGGGCTAAACGTGTGGGGAAGTGGGAAGGGTAGGGGAAAGGAAACAGGGAAAAAATAAGAGAAAATGAAAAAATGGAAATAAAGTGTTTTTAAATTGGGAGGGGAGGAAGGGGTGAAGGGAGGGCAGGGGTAAAGGGGAAAAATGAGAACCGAGACCTGTTATGCAGAGGTACAAGAATCCAATGATGAATGTAACTGTACTGTACACCTAAAATGTACCAATAAACTCAATGAGAAAAGAAAAGACAAATTTTCCCTTAAGTATACATTTAGTAATAATAGAATTATATGACACTTTAAGCATCTCTTCTTTTAAAAATTTATTATAATTTGAATTGTTTCTATTTATGGGATTCATTGTGATAATTTAATACATGTATAAAATATGTAGTAATCAAATCAGGATAGCAGGCATTTTTATGCTCTCAAACATTTTTACACTTTGGATTAACCTTTAAAAATTATATGTATTTATGAGGTATAGCTTAATATTTCAATGTATTCATTAGGTATGACATTAGACTTTATTCTTAGGGAGAACAAGAGAGATAGTGCCACAGAAAGTGGCTTTTCTTCCTATTTCTACTATGCTGTGGTTTGGGGTTTTTCCCTTGTTCCTGCTTTATATCTGATATCAGCTATTATGTATGAAGACATCAGCTTCTCTGCTCCAACTGCCTGCATGAAGTGTGCAGTACCTTGGGGAGCTCATGAATCTAGGCCTACCCTGCTTACCACCTCACCATGTCCCTTTTGACATAGATTTTGCACCTGCCTGGCTTTGTGCTGCTCTGTTAGCAGGTGGATTTTTGAGACCATGATTCTCTCTGTGCATTCTGCTGCTGCCACTCAACTTCTACAAAGCATCTTTTCTCTGGTATGGGGCTCCTTCAGTTTGCAGATCTTTCTGAATATGTCATCTGCAGATCACAGTCTACCTGTGCAGAGTTCCGTTTCTCCAGCACAGAGGCTCTGCAAGCTGTGACTTTCCTTAGCACCTCTTACAGATGCAATAAACAATGAACAGTGATGTCCAACATTCAGCAGCTTCTGCTAATATGTCCTCCAATGCTTTACTCCTGGCTTTGTGCATGTGACATAAGCAGGCCAAATCTACAGAGACAAAGTTAATGCAGAGAGCTCCAGAAGGCTTCAGGGAGAAATGCAGCAGAGGAATGGACCAAACAATGTTGTGAGCAGGAATAGCTGGTGAGTAACTCCAGTCTAAGTGCCCAACATATCCCCAGAGAGAGTACTTGGTCAGATGCCATGCAAGAGAAGGGTTGACTATTTGAACCCACAACTCAGAGAAATTGCAGAATGGCTTAATTTAGGGGTTCAAGAGTTACATTTTCATAGTGACTGGGTGAAGGGCAGCCACAGAAGACAGTAAAGGCCAAGGAGGCAGGGTCAGGTTTGGCAAGAGATCCTGACAGGTTTAAGCTACAGGATACTGGCCTCAATCCTACAATTAAAATTCAGTTTTACCCTGAATTGCCCTGAATTTGAAAGTCACAGAATTGGCACTGACACCCTAATCCTATTGCCTCTAGGTGCCTGCATCATGCATGGCTCTGTGGTCTGCCTTCTCTACCTCTCAACATGAGCAGGGACACTTCTTGACTTGGACAATGCCCCAAATTGTAGATCTCTGAAGAAAATATCACATTGGAAATCACAGATAAATTTTTTTCTTTTTCTTTTTTGTTTTGTTCATTTTGTTTGTTCATAATTTTATTTAAAGTATGCATAATTTTTAGGTTTTTCTTTTGCTTTACTTTTGGTTTTCTTTTCCTTTTTTCTCTTTCCTTTCTTCCTTTCTTCCACAACAGTTTTTGGGGCATGAGGAATTTTTTCTTTTCCTTTTTTTTTCCTTTGTGCTTTTTATCTTTTACATTTTTCCTCTATTTTTTTCTTCTCACATTTAATTTTTCTCCCTTTCTTTCTCTCTTTTTTCTCTCTATAATTTCTTTTTCTTTTTTTCTTTTTCTTTTGTATTTCTCATCAGTTTTTCCTCTTACTTTCAACTAATTCTATAAACATCCATCTACTCCACAATAGGATCTTTTGTACCACTGCTCTCTTCTCTTTTTCATATCATAGAGTTTAAGGTTTTTGAAGTTTTCCTTTTTCATTCCCCCATTCCAAAGCCATATATAAAAAAAAAATATATATATATATATATAAAATAGTATAACTATAAAGACTTGTAAACCTTTGATAGTAGTTAAATGTATAAAATTACTGTTGAACTTTTTTACCATTAGCAGATTTCATTAATGCATTTAGTACATATTAGTATAAGTCAACTGGATTGTTTTAATATTCACACCATAATTGCAGATTTCTTCTCTAAGAGTAAGGGTAGTACATAATTGGTTCTTTTGGTCTGTTAATATCCATCTTGTCTTGGATGATATTATAGTTGGTGCACTTAACAGTAACAGGTTCACATAATTGTTGTTATTTCTTTGTAAACCAACACTCATATTACATTAGTGACATTGACAATACTAGAGTACATTCCCAGAGAACTTGCTTGTTGGATCAATACACTGTATCCTCCCCTTCCAAATTAACCAGTGTGGTCAGATCTTGGGTTTTGACAGAGGATTGTAGGTAGCCATGCTCAAAGTACATCACTGAAAAAAAAAAAAAAAACTAAAGAGATATCTATACTAGCAACAAAGTAACCATAAATAATAGAAAACAAAACAAAATAAACATGAGAAGACAAGGCAGCAAATTTCAGACAAAGTGGATTTGAAGCCAAGACTCATCACAAGAGACAAAGAAGGTCACTAAATATTGGTTAAGGGTACAATTCAACAGGAAGACATAACGATTATAAACATATACACACTAAATACCAGCTCAGCTAATTTCATAAAACAAACACTAATTGACATGAAAAATCAGATAAGCACCAGTGGGGGACCTCAAACACCACTGTCACTAATGGACAGATCAACTAGACAAAAAAATCAATAAAGAAATATCACAGTAGACTCAAATCTTCAAACAAATGGACTTAACAGTTAACTGCAGTGTTTAATACAACAACAACAGAATATACATTCTTCTCAGGAGTACATGGGATTTTCTCCAAGACAGACCACATACTAACCTACAAAGCATACTTAACTAAGTGCAAAAGAATCAAAATTATCCCATATATATTATTAGATAATAGTGCAATGAAACTAGAAACAAATGGTAAAAGACACTACAGAAACTATGTAAGCACATGGAAATTAAATAATATCACATTGAATAATGGGTAACAAATGAAATTAAAGAAGTTAGTTTCTTACAATCAAATAATAATGCCAGTATAACACACCAGAACATGGGACACAATAAAAGCAGTATGAAGAAGGAAGTTTATAGCAGTGAATTCTCACATTAGAAAAACAGGACAATAAAGGTGTAGGGAAAGTGGGAAGGGTAGGGAAAAGGGAATAAGGGAAAAGAAAAACAATATGAGAAAATGGAAATAAAGTGTTTGTAAATGAAGAGGGGTGGAAGGGGGTGAAGGGAGGGCAGGGACAAGGGGAAAAAAATGAGAGCCAAGACCTGTCATGTAAAGGTACAAGATCCCAATAATGAATGTAACTGTACTGTATAACTAAAGTGTACCAATAAACTCAATAAAAAAAGAAAAACAGGACAAATTTAAATAATAACCTAGTGATGCACCTAAAGATTCTAGAAAATCAAGAATAATGTAAATCCAAAGCTAGTACAAAGAAGGAAATTATAAAAACCAGAGTGAAACTCAATGAAATTAAGACTATAAAAACAATACAAAGAATCAATAAATTGAAAAGTTGGTTCTTTAAAAGTTTAAAGAACATAGACAAACCCTTAGCCAATCTTATCAAAGAAGGACAGACCCAAATCCATAGAATTAAAAATTAAAGAAGCATGAAGTTCTACTCAGCCATAAAAAATGAGAAATTAGAGACATTTATAGCTAAATGGATGTACACTAATAATCTTAAGTGAAATAAATAGGACACGTGTAAATACTGAATAGTTCCTGTGGTGTGAGAAACTGAAAGTATAAATAAGGATCACAATGTAGAATACATAATGTGAAATAGGAAGAAAAGATCCAAAGAGGAAGGGGAAGTGGGAGGTGTTGGGGAAAGAAAAGAAGGAAATGGAATTAATATGAAAAAATGCAAACAGTCTTTGTAAATGGGGGGGTTGGGAGAGTTGAAGAGAGGGCAGGGGAATGGGGTAAAAATAAGAACCAAGATATATTATACAAAGGTACAAATTTCCAACAATGAATATCATTATACTATATACCTGAAATGTAACAATAAAATTAATTTTTAAAAGAAATTAAAGAAGTAAAGTCACAGTGGATTTTCCTGAAATTGAAAAGAACATCAGTAACTACTGTGAGAACCTCTACTCTAATCAAATGGAAAATTCAAAGACAATGGATAAATTTTTAGATATATATAACCTACCAAAGCTGAGCCAATAATACAGCAAACTCTCAAATAATCCAATTGCAGTCAATGAAATGGAAGAAGTAAGTGATGAACTACTAACAACAAAAACAACAACAACAACAAAAGCTCAGATCCTGATGGATTCACTGTTGAATTCTTCAAGAACTTTAAAGATTAGACATCAATATTCTTCAATCTCTTTAATAAAATTGCAAGGGAAGTAGTACTCACAAAGTCATTCTGAGAAGCAAACATCACCCTGATTTCAAAACCAGAAAAGGACCCAACCACAAAAAACTATAGGCCAATCTCTTTAATAAGACCCAAAAACTCTCAATGAGATATTAGCAAACAGAATGTAGCAAATCATCAAAAAAATCATACACCATGAACAAGGAGGATGCAGGGATCATTCAACATATATAAATCAATATATGTAATGTACCACATACACAGAACTAAGGGAAAAATCATATGATCATCTCAATGGACACAGAAAAAGCATTTGACAAAATCCAACACCCTTTCATGATTAAGAATCAAAAACTCTGAAGAAAATAGGTATGGAACATCTTTTTCTCAATCTGATAGAAGTCTTCTATGACATTCCAAAGGCCAGCATCATAGAAAATGAAAAGAAGCTCAAAACTTTCCTTTTAATATCAGGAACAAGACAAGGATGTCTGCTAGCATAAATCCTGTCCAGTATAGTTCTCAAAACATTAGCTAGAGCAATTAGACAAGTGAAAGAAATAAAAAGGATACAGATACAAAAGAAAGATACATTATCATTATTTAAAGATGACATGATCTTCTACATAGAAAACCTAAAAAAATCCAGTAACTCACTCCCAGAATTAATAATCAAATCCAGTAACATAGCAAGATACAAAGCTAAAACTCAAAAATCAATAGCATTTCTGTACACCAATGAAAACCTCACCAAGACAGAAATTAGAGAAATAACATCTTTCACAAATCATCAAGAAAATAAAATATGCATAGATTAATCTAAACAAAGAAGTGAAAGACCTCTACAGTGAAAGCTACAATATTCTGAAAAAGAAGATCAAATAGGACATCAGAAAGTGGAAAAGTATCTTCTGTTCCTGGATAGACAGAACCAATATAGTCAAATTGGCCATACTTCCAAAACTTTTATAAAAATGTATTGTAATCCCAATCAAAATACAAATAGTATTTCTCATAGAACTAACGAAAGCAATTCTAAAATTTATATAGAAACAGAAGAGACATAGAATAGCAAAAGCAATTCTGTGCAGCAAAGACATGGCAGTGGGCATCACAGTTTGGGAATTCAAATTATACTACAAAGCTACTGTGATAAAAACAGTATAGTACTAGCAATAAAAGAACCCTTTGGATCAGTGGAACAGAATAGAGGTTGCAGAAACAACTCCAGACACATTCAACTAACTTATCTTTAACAAATGGGCCAAATCCTTTTTTGGAAGAAAGATAGCCTCTTGAAGAAATAGTGCTGGGAAAACTAGCAATCCATGTGCTGAATGCTGAACCTAAATCCCTACAAAATGCACTAAACTAAAGTCAAAATGAATCAAAGATCTAAATACTAAAACAGAAGGTTTGGGATGTAGCTCAGAGGCACAGCTCTTGGCTTGCAAGTGTGAGGTCTGAGTTTAATCCCTGGTACCAAAACAAAACAAAACAAAAAAATTAAAACAGAAGAGGACTATTGGGAAGCAAAATAGGTAAAACTCCTGAAGACATAGGGGTAGGCAAAGACTTTCTGAATAAATTGTTTATTACACAAGAAATAATGGCAAGAATCAACAAATCCAATTACAAAATTAAAAGGCTTCTGCACAGCAAAGCAAAGCACTGACAGAGTGAAAAAGCCATCTGCGGGAAAATAGTTTACCAGATGCTCCTTAAAGGACTGATATCTAGAATATATAATGAACTCAAAAAACTCAGACTCCAAATTTAAAGACCTAATCCAAAAATGGGCATTTGAGATGAATAAACACTTCTGAGATGAAAAAGTAAAAAAAAGGCCAATAAATACATGAAAAAATGTACAACATCACTGGTCACTTGAAAAATGAAAACTAAAACAATACTGAGATTTCATCTTACTCCAAAAAGAATAGTTATCTTAAAGAAATCAACCAAACACAAATGCTAGCAAGGCTGTGGGGAAAAAGGAACACTTCTTCATTGTGGGTGAGAGTGGATGCCCATACAAATACTACATAAATCAGCTTGGAGATTCATTCATCACAAAACTAAAACTACAGGTGCCACTTGACCCAGCTATTCCCCTTGTAGGTATCTTTCTGAAAGAGTTAAAGATATCATTCTACAGTAATATATGCATACTCATGCTTATACCAGCACAGTTCATAATAGATAAAGCTTGGAAGTAGACTATAGGTCTATCATTAGATGAATGGATAAAGAAAATGTGGCAGTTGTACACAATGGAGTACTACTCTTCCACAAAGATAAACTTTAGTCATCTGTAGGGAAATGTATGTATTACTACAATGCTAAATGAATTAAGTCAAACACAGAGGTTTAAATATAACATAGTGTTTCTTATATGATAAACAATATATAAATAAAGTGCAAAATAAAAAGACACAATGGGGAAAAAGAAAAAGTTTACTGTAAATCAGCGTGAACAGTGTATCTAAACATGTACCTTGATTTAGTATAGTTGTTTTATGTTTTGTACTGTCTTTGGTCTGTTATCCTGGCTGTTAATCTGTATCTATGATGAATAACATTATAAAGACTTGTAAGATAAATATTGAATCTGATGTGGGGAAAAAGCATAGGGGTGGAGAGAAAGGGACAAAAATAGGGAACTGAGATGTGTTTGGATATATACCAATTACTCTTGATGAATGTAATCATTATGTACTGCAAACATATACTAATAAAAATAAAGAATTATAAAACAGTAGACTAAATGTTTAGAAATTTTGAAAGTGATCATTATCTGGGGGAAGAGGTTATTCCTTTGTAAATGTGCTAAGTGTTTTGCATAGCATTTCATACACAAGAGCTGAAGAGTCACTACCAGTCCTTCCTGGTGTTAGTGGATGTGTTCATTCCACTACCAGGAGCAGATGGCTTTGACCCACAATACCTGTTTCAATTGCTATCTTGCCTGCTTTCCTACTCAAACTTAGAGCTACTGTGTTATATAACTCCACTCAAAGACAGATGTGAAAGGCAGTAGTGGAAAAAAAGGAAGGAGTAATTAGTGACAGGAGCGTCTGGGGATGTTCCTGCAGATCAGCAGAACTATTTCAGACTATAAAGACATTTACATCTTCTATACAGGTAAATGACACTGGAAGGATAGCCTATCAGAGTAGTCATTCAGAAATGCGGACACAGAATGGCCTGTCCTAAGAATGTCAGACAGTCTTCACCAGCCACTTCCTAGCTTTATTCAATGGGCATATGTATGACTTGACCAAGGAATTAGGCTAAACATGAGTTCAGTCCTGTGATCTGTTCTAGCACCCTTCACTGCTGAATGCCAAAGCTGCCAGGTCAGGCCAACGTTAAGTGCCCCAAATGTCAATATATTTGGCAGGACCAGCTAACTACCAGTGCCAGGCTGATTGCACTGAACTTTCCATCATTACAGCATGCATTGATTCATGTATTTTCTTGTCACAGATTATCATCTCTGCTGCACTTCTGCCTCTTTTTCACAACTTCTACTTCTGGACTTTCAGTAGCAAAGAACTTACTTTTTATCCAATCTCATCCATAACAACTTGAGCACTGTTCCCAGAACCATTTACTTCTTGGCTCTTCTGGTTGCCCTCAGGGGACCAAGCACATCCTACAAACAAAATTCTGTAGATGAGAGTGGCAGTGGATGACAGTAATACACCACTGGTGGTGATTCCTGCAAGATATGAAAGATGCAGTGTCTGCTGGACATACAAGTCAGTCAGTCTTTCAACCCACTTTTGTGTAAATGTGGGTTAAAATAATTTTTAAAGAGGAATAAAAATTAGAACCATTAATGGTGCTGTAAAAGACATAATTAAATACTAAAACTTCAGAATTTCTAGGAGCTCTTTAATATCTAGGTAGCACCAATACCAAGAAATAAAACTGAAACAGAAGAGTTGAAGTTCCAGGTTCATCCACGTTGTTGCCAAGGACATTTATTTATTATAAATGAATTCCTCTCAAATGTCATTCTTTTGAGGTTTACTTTTGAAATTTACACTTCTTGAAGGCAAGTCCTGTCTTTCTTTCCTAACCTTATCCTAATTTGTGGCAAAGCTTTGAGGATGTTATGCTTCACTATTTCTGATTTTTTGAGTGCTGTGGCAAATCAGAAGGCAAAGGCTTGAAGGAAGTATGGTGAAATGGATGGGTATTTCTGTAAAATCCTCCCCCACTGCCTTTGGAAAGGGAATTTCTACTCCCCTCACCTACTTTTGACAAAACAGATACCCCAAGTACAATATTTTCTTTAATGTCCTAAGTTATCAGCTCTGGGTAGAAAATGGAAGAATTGAAAAAATGTTCTAGGTCTCGTCTCCCTCTCATTGCTGAGCCACGCCACACAACACCTGTGGGCACCTCAGTCACACACCAAAGAGCATTCCATTGTATACATACACCGAGACTTCCATTTGATCTGAATAAGAAAGTCTACTAAAGATTTACTACTTTTCTTCACTTTTGTTGTTTCTGTCTATTTTTTGGCTTTCTTTTTTTCTGCTTGAAAGGAATTAATATACGTACCTTCAGGGGCCCATTATTTAATCGTTAAAATCCTTTCCAGATGTTATATTTCCTAATTTTATAAACAAAGTAAGTGACAGATAGTATGAAAATTATGACTAAATGAGCCAAAAATACATAGTCATAATATTTGCACAGTGACTTGCTGAATTTGGTTTTTAAAGATTCATGAAATATTGACAGAAATATTATAACATTACAGCCTCAAAATATTCTTAGATTTTAAATTTTTTGGAAAATTATTCTGAGAGAGAGAGACTAATGAAATGTTTCTATTTTAAAGACATGCCCAGTTACTATTAATAAAGGAGAAATGACAATGACAGAAAACACTAAATGATTCTTCTTAGAAAAAAATTCTATACATTTATCTATAGTGGAAACTGACACAGAGAATAATGAGCACATCATTATTCCTTTGGTTCTTAACTCCAAAGACAAAGCTGTAGCATTCAGCATTTGTTCTTCAGCTAATAATTCAAGAAACTGAATACACTTCATTCTTGCTGATAAATCCTCTCAATAGAAAAGCTGTTCTCAGAATGAGAGCTGCCTGGTGGAGTGAAATAGCACAGCCATTGGTATTAGGAGATATAAAGTCTGGTTCTCATTCTATCAATTAATAATCTTAGTCCTCCTGGGCCTCTTTTCAGTATTAATATAATAGAGATAGCAATACCATTTACTGCATAGCATTCTTGTGACAGTCCAAAGACACAGTGCATGTGAAAGTGCCTGAAAGCTGTAATAAGAATTAGTTGCTACAGTTGAGCATAAGCCTGTGAGTCAGGACTCTCCTGTGGATTCTCCTATTCAGTCCTACAGGCTATGCAATCAGTCACAGTAAAATGAAAATGAAAAAAAAATAGTTGGTTTAGTGATAATATTCTCCCCATTCTGAGCCTGAATTTGCAGCAAGAAATAGAATAATAAGAAAGTAACTTTTCTGTATGCATATCAAGAATCTCATGAAATGACCACATGTTGCAGTTTCCCCAATGATCTGGTGTAATTGTTAATGGTATCCCCTTTTTTTGTCAAAAGTGTCCTTTTTAGCCTATAAATTTCATAGCAATTCCAGTGTGCTTATAGAAAGCAGTAATAGGGTGAATATAGCATTACTAAGAAACCATCTAATGTACTAGGTACTTAAGGTGTTACCAACCCACACTCCTTAACTCATCTCTGGAGAGATGGATGAGACCAACATAATAACAAACTAATTACTGGTGTCCTTTTAGGAAAGACTGACTAATGTGACTGAAGCTTCTAATGGTCCACTAAAGTGAATCTTCTCTTCTTCCTCAGAAATTAGAATTGTAGCTTGGACAAAGGTAGAAGCTAAGGAATATGCTTTTTTATATCGCTACTGTCAAGTGTTGTCATTTGGCTGAGTTACTATTAATGGAATGTTAAGTAACATGATGTATGTCACTGTCATAAGATCCAGCAACTTCATTCCTAGTATATAACTAAAAGAGACAAAAAGCTTTTGCAATGTAAAAGAAACCATCAATAGAACTAAAAGACAACCTACACTGTGGGGAAAAAAATTTACCAGCTGCTCCTCAGACAAAGAACTTTTATCTAGAATATGCAAAGAATTTAAAACAATCAGCACCCCCAAATATAAAGACCCAATTCAAAAATGGGCATCTGAAATGAAGAGATATTTCTCAGACAAAGAAGTAAAAACAGCAAGTAAATATATGAAAAAATGTGTCACATCACTGGTCATTTGAAAGATGTAGATGAAAACAACACTGACATTCCACCTCACCCCACAAAGAATGGCTGCTATCAAGAAATCAAACAATAACAAATGTTGGTGGGGTTGTGGGGAGAAAGGAACCCTTCTCCATTGTTGGTTGGAGTGCAGACTGGTGCAACCACTATGGAAATCAATATGGAGATACCTCAAAGAGCTGGGACTAGAGGTTCCATTTGACCTAGCCATCCCTCTTCTGGGTATCTATCAGAAAGAATTAAAAGAGTCATATCACGATGATATATGTACACCTATGTATAAAGCAGCAGTTTGTAATAGCTAAAACTTGAAAACAGCCCATTTGCCCATCAGTTGGAGACTGGATAAAGAAGATGTGGTTTTTCTATAAAATAGTATACTACTCAGCCATAAAGAATGAGAATTTAGGTTCATTCATAGGAAAATGGATACATTTTGAGTATATACTCCAAAGTGAAATAAATAAGTCACACATGTGCAAATACTGAATAGTTTCTCTGCTCTGCTGTGAACAAACTATTATTGTACATAAGATCCTAATGAGATAATTAATAATGTGAAATAGGAAGTAAAGGGCTAATGTTGTAGGGAAAGTGGGAAGGGTAAGGGAAAGGAAATAAGAGAAAAGGAAAAAATATGAGAAAATGAAAAAATGGAAATAAAGCATTTGTAAATGGGGAGGGGAGGAGGGGAGTGAAGGGAGGGCAGGGACAAGGGGAAAAAATGAAAACCAAGACCTGTCATGTAAAGGTACAAGATCCTAATAATGAATGTAACTGTATTGTATACCTAAAATGTACAGATAAACTGAATGAGGAAAAATAAATAATAACTAAGAGACAAAATTATTACACCAAAAAGATACTCCTACTGCCATGTTTACTGCGATAGTATTCACAATAAGTAAAATGTGTAATCAACTCAGATACTCTCAGTGAATGAATGGATAAAGAATACGTGTTATTTATGCACAATAGAATAGTATTCATCATAAAAGGTATGAAATTTTGTCAAATTGTAATAACCAGTTATATGACTCAAAATTTTAAGTGGAAATCTCATCAAGTTCAAGTGTATAATGAAAATTGAAGAGGATGATGTGGGAGAAATCTTTGGAAAAATATATTTGAATGCTGTGAGTCTTACATTTTGAAAGGGGGTGCCTCCTTCTTCACCTCAAGTATATTAAGAAAGCCTACACTGATGGATAGTTTGCTGTATTCTCATTAGTTCAGGCATCCAGGTGACTGAAAACACCAGAGAAATGTTAACTGGAGGGGTTGAACTACTTAGTTCCTTTCTCTGAGAATAGGTATCTAAGCTTTTCATAGAAAAGAGAAAACAAAAAAAAAAAATCCTTTTTTTTTTTTTTTCCAAAAACCAGACTTGGGCCACAAAGTATAGAAAGCTGACTTAAACATAACAAAACTGACTAACAAAACTGCCTTTGGGAAAGGTCAAATGGTCTCCCAATGTGGGAATGTTCCTGGAAGGCACATGTGGAAAACCAGGAACTAAGGACAGCACAAAAACCTGGAGAAATAGCATGCATATAAGAGATTTATTATCAAAGGAACCATCAGAGGAGGGAACCATCAGAGGAGTTTCCAAACAATTTATGAAAAATTATTTTAAATATTATCTACACCTCCAGAAAATAGTAGCAACTTATAACCCATATCAGACAAATAAGAACTTTCTGCCTTCCTTTTCTTCCTCCATTTCATTGCCAGGTTAGAAACAGCAGCTTTTTAAGTGGGAAAGTAGCCTACCAAGAAAAAGAACCTAACTTGTGCTATTATAGAAAGGCAAGATTGTATAAGCCTTCCCTTTGACATGGACTAGACAGTCTATTTTTAAATCAAAACTAGATTTTGTAATTTAAAGAAACTATTGGGCTTTCTATTAACTCAGAGAACCCAGAAAACCCCAGGGCTTATTACTGGTTGAATTGTGCACTAAAATATATTTTATGTTGAAATTCTAACTCACAGGACTAATATGGTCTTGTTTAGAAACAGTGTCTGCACAATGCAACTAAGTTGAGAAGAGGTTCAAGTCCAACCAGAGGGTGGCCTAAAAGGTTAAGAAGGAGAATTACCATGTTAAGACACACACTGGACCACTGGCAGAAAAGGTGTTGCTTTTATGGGGAGTACTATACGTGGATGGAAAGAATTAAATGTGGAGAAGCTGGATGAAAGAGGATGGGGAGATGGAACAGTAGATCAGGGAATGTTTCATGCTGAGGACAGACTATTCTTGGAAAGGGCTACTAATGAAAACTGGCTCAGTCTGGGGATGGGGCTGAAGTTCAAGGGCCCAGGGGAAGAGGAGAAACAAGTTTTCAGTTCAGATTTCTAAGCAGAGTCAAACCAGTTCAACTAATAATTTATGATGCAGAGAATGGAAATTTGGATGGTCTGTATCTTTCATTGATAGGTAATCAAGGGGACCACTGTGAAACTTAACTAATTACATAAAGAAGGAGGATGGATCTTTGCAATAAGCCATTTTACAGAATGGGAAAAGAATCAAAGAATGGGAGAATTTCTTATGTTATTATTATTTCAGGAGCATACAGCTCAGATAAAATTCCACAATGTCATTGTGTCTATATCTTATTTTACTGCAAGATAGTTTTTTGTGTTTAGCAGATGCTACTCATTTTTTAAACCAGTTGTAGCACTATGGCAACCATTAACAGAACAAGTCTTTCAATGTCATTGTAACAAGAGCATGTGTTGTTTGGGAGATGTTATAAACCACACCCATATAAGAAAACAAACTTGAAGCTGCATCTCTACCTCCAGCCAGTGGATCTCAGCAGCAGACAGGAAAGAGGAATAACATAATACTGATAGCAGCCCAGGAAAAAGAAGGAGAAATTACAAATTACATTAATTACATTAAAAAATTATTCACAGAATTAATCACAGAAAAATTCCCAGAGTAAAAGAAATTAACATATAGATAAGTGAGGCATATAGGACTCCAAATAGCCATGATCAAAAACAATCATAAATATATATAATAATCAAGATCCCAGAAACCCACCAGAAGAACAAAATACTACAAGCAGTTAGAAAAAAGAAACAAATCACATGCAAAGGAAAGCCCATCAGAAACACAGCAGACTTTTCAACACAAAGGCAAGAGAGCCTGGTGTGAGAGTGGGTTTTTTGAAAGAATAAAAAAAATGATAAACACTTAGCCAACCATATCAAAAAATGGAAAGAAAGGGCTTCAATCCATGCAATTAGGAATGAAAAAGATGAAGTCACAATATATCCAGCAGAGATCCAGAGGACCATCATTACCTAATTTGAGAACCTATACTCTAATAAAATGCAAGTGTTACTCTAATTCCAAAACCAGAGAACAACCCAGCCAAAAAAGGGAACTACAGGCCAAGCTTTAAAAGAAAACAACTTCCAACCTAAACTTGTGTATGCTGCAGAACAATCTTTCAAAATTAATGGGAAATAGGATACTTCCATGATAAACAACACCTGAGAAACTTCATGAATACTAAACCAGCACTCCAAAAAATTCTAAATAATATCCTAGAAAAAGACAATGAATATCACAACTCCATGAGGCCCAACTGAGCAAATGAAGCAGGCAAGGCAAGAAATTAAAGGGACAGGTGGAAAAAATTAAACAGAACCAACAACAGGATAATAACACAATGATGATAAGTCAATACATATCAGTTATAACCATTAATTTTAATGGCCTCACTTCTCCAATCAAAAGAAACAGACTGGCAGAATGGATTAAGAAGCAAAGTCCAACAATATGCTGTTTACAAGAAACACACCTAGTTAAAAGAGAAACTCATAGACTGACAGTAAAAGCATGGAAAACAGCAAGCCAAAGCTAATTAAGAGAGACAAAGGTCACTACATCCTTATAAAGAGAATAATCCAAAAGGAAGAGATGAAAATCATAAATATATATGCACCAAATACAATGTCCCAACTACACAAAACAAAAATTAAGAGACATGCAAAACTAAATAATACAATTGTACTGAGGTACATCAGTACCCCATTGAAACAAGTAGACAGATCATCTAGAGAAAAAAAATCAACAACAAAATACTAGAACTGAACCAAGCTTTTGAACAAATGGTCTTAAAGATGTCTACAGCGTGTTCCACCCCACAAAATCAGAATATACATTATTTCCAACTCTACACAGGTCATTCTCCAAAATAGACCACATACTAGGTTATAGAACAAGTTTAAGTAAATGCAATGGAGTTGAAGTATATACCATCAGACCACAATGCAGTTAAACTGGAGTTCAATAGCAAAATAAAATTCAAGAACTTCACAAATACATGAAAATTGAATAACACTCTTCTGAACAAGCAACAGGTCACAGAGGAAATTTAAGAAGAAATTATATAGTTATTACAAATAAATGATTATCCCAATACAACATACAGGAATCTATGGGTCTCAATGAATGCAGTTCTATGAGGGAAATTTATAACAGTGAATGCCTACACTAGGAAAACAGAGCAAGCTCAAATAAACAACCTAATGCTGAATCTTAAACTTCTAGTGAAAAAAAAAATGAGAATCAAGACTTGTCATGTAGAGGTACAAGATACCAACAATGAATGTAACTGTACTGTATCCCTAAAACGTACCAATAAACTCAATTAAAGCTAAAAAAAAAAAAAAAAAAAA
>NW_022900950.1:18890738-18892616 GCF_012274545.1 Fukomys damarensis | reverse complement strand
AAAAGAAAAAAAAAAAAAAAAGAAGAGGAAGCAAAACCCAAAGCTCATACAAGGGAGGAAATTATAAAGATCAGAGAAGAAATCAATGCAATAGAGGATAAGAGAATGATACAAAAAATCAAAGAATCAAAGAGTGGGTTTTTTGAAAGAATAAAAAAATGATAAATGCTTAGCCAACCTTATCTAAAAATGGAAAGAAATGGCTCAAATTCATCAAATTAGGAATGAAATAGGTAAAAGTCACAACATATCCAGCAGAAATCCAGAGGATCATCAATACCTAATTTAAGAACCTGTACTCTAATAAAATAGAAAACACAGAAGAAATGGACAGATTTCTAGATATATAAGAATTATCAAAGTTGAACAAACAACATATAAAAATTCTAAACACCCAAATTACAAACAGTGAGATTGAATACTTAATTGAAAATTTACCAACAAAGAAAAGCCCAGGTCCTGATGACTTCATTGATGAATTCTAAAAAATATTTAGAGAAGAACTATTACTGCCACTACTCTTTACACTCCTCAAGGAAATTGAAAGGGAAGAAATACTTCCAAATTCATTCCTGGAAGCAAGTGTTGCTTGGATTCCAAAACCAGAGAAAGACCCAACCAAAAAAGAGAACTACAGGCCAGTATCCCTAGTGAACATACGTGCAAAAATCCTCAGTAAGACACTGATAAACAGAATACAGAGGGTCATCAAGAAGATCATACACCCTGACCAAGTTGAATTTATCCCAGGGATACAAGGATGGTTTAACATACATAAATCAATAATTGTAATACACTATATTAACGGAGTCAAGGACAAAAAAAGCATATGATCAACTCTACAGACACAGAAAAATCATTTGACAAAGTTCAACACCCATTCATCATAAAAACAGTTCAGTAACTTGGAATATATGGTCTTTATCTCAACTTGGTAAAGGCTATCTATGAAAAACCAACAGTCAACATCATAATAAATGGTCAAACATGAAAAGCTACACACTAAAATTAGGAACAAGACAAGGATGCCCACTATCAGCAATCCTGTTCAATATAGTTTTGGAAATATTAGCCACAACAATTAAACAAGAGAAATAAATTAAAGCAATAAAGATAGGAAAGGAAGTAGTTAAACTGTCGTTATTTGCTGATGATATTGTACTCTACATAGAAGACCCAAAAAAACTCCACCAAAAGACTTCTAGACTTAATTGACAGATTCAGTAGAGTAGCTAAATACAAGATCATCACTCCAAAATCAACGGCATGCTTGTACACAAAACAGAATAAAAGATTCACTGATAATGAAATTAGGAAAACCCCTTTCATAATAGCATAAAAAAAATGAAATATCTAGGAATCAATGTAACAAAGGAAACAAAAGACTTCTACATTAAGGACTACAACATTCTGAAAAAAGAGATTGAAATATAGTGTTGGAATTTCAATTGGCATTGCACTGAATGTATATAACAGTTTTGGTAGTATGGCCATTTTCACTATGTTGATTCTTCCTACCCAGGAGCAGGGGATATCTTTCCATTTTTTTATATCCTCTTTGATTTCTTTTTTCAGAGTGCTGTAGTTTTCAGTGTAGAGATCTTTTGTTTCTTTTGTTAGATTGATTCCTAGATACTTCATTTTTTTGGATGCTATTGTAAAAGGAATTTTTTCCCTTATTTCTCTTTCTGTCTGTCTGTTATTTGTGTATATAAAGGCTATTGATTTTTGGGTATTCACCTTGTATCCAGATACTTTACTGAATCTGTCAATTAAGTCTAGAAGTTTTTTGGTGGAGTTTTTTGGATCTTCAATGTAGAGTATCATATCATCAGCAAATAATGATAGTTTAACTTCTTCCTTTCCTATCTTTATTGC
>NW_022900950.1:18876099-18889450 GCF_012274545.1 Fukomys damarensis | reverse complement strand
TGTAAATACCAAATAGTTTCCCTGGTGTGAATATTCTGCAACAATGCATAAGATTCTAATAAGATTACTGACATTTAGAAATGGGAGGAAAGGAGCTAAAGGTGTAGGGAAGGTGTGATACGTAGGGGAAGAACAAAAAGGGAAAAGAAAAAAATGTGAGAGAATGAAAAGATGAAAATAAAGTGTTTGTAGATGGGGAGGGGAGGAGGGGGTGAAGGGAGGGCAGAGGTAAGGGGAAAAAATGAGAATCAAGACTTGCCATGTAAAGGTACATGATCCCAACAATGAATGTAACTGTACTGTATCTCTAAAATGTACCAATAAACTCAATTAAAAAAAAAAAAGAGATTGAAGATGATATAAGAAAATGGAAAGTTTTCCCATGTTCCTGGCTAGGAACATTCAATATAATGAAAATGGTCATATTTCCAAAACTGCTATACACACTCAATGCAATCCCTGTTGAAATCCTAACAGTATATTTCACAGAACTTGAGAAAACAATACAAAAATTCATTTGGAACCAAAAGAGACCTACAATAGCAAAAGCCTTTCTAGGCAACAGAGACATGGCAGGGGGTATCACAATCCCCAACTTGAAACTATACTACAAAGCCACTGTAATAAAAACAGAATGGTACTGGCAAAGAAACAGACCCAAGGAACAGTGGAATAGATTAGAAGACGCAGAAACTACTCCAGACATACTCAGCTACCTCATTTTTGACAAAGGAACAAACCATAATCACTGGAGTAAAGATAGCCTTTTTAATAAATGAGGCTGGAAAAACTGGACTTCAACTCGCCAAAGATTAAAATGAGACCCTATCTTTCACCATGCACTAAACTAAAATCGAAGTGGATTAAAGATCTAAATATTAAAACAGAAACACTAAACTTGTTGGAAGATAAGCTAGGTAGTACTCTTGAAGACAATGCGATAGGAAAAGACTTTATGAACAAATCCTCAGTAGCACAGGAGCTAGCAAAACGAATCAACAACTGGGATCTCATCTTTTTAAAAACCTTCTGCACTTCAAGAGAAACCACCAACAGAGCTAAGAGACAACCTACAATGTGGGAAAAAATATTTTTCCAGCTGTTCTTCAGGCAAAGTCCTACTATCCAGAAAGAACTAAAAAACTCAAGCCCCCAAATGTAAAGATACAATTCAAAAATGGGCATCTGAAATGAACAGACATTTCTCAAAGAAGTAAAAGCAGCAAATAAATATATGAAAAAATATTCAATATCACTGGTCTTTCAAGAGATGCTGCTGAAAACAACAATGTGATTCTACCTTACCCTAGAAAGAATGGCTGCTATCAAGAAATCAACCAATAACAAAGGCTGGCAGGGTGTGAGCAGAAAGGAACCCTTCTTCATTGTTGGTGGGAGTGCAGACTGGTGCAAGCACTATAGAAATCAATATGGAGATACCTCAAACAACTAGGATTAGATGTCTCATTTGACCCAGCTATCCCTCTGCTGGGTATCTTCCCAAAAGAATTAAAAGAATCATACCACAGCAATATATGCTCACCCATGTTTATAGTGGCACAGTTTGTAATAGCTAAAACTTGGAAACAGCCCAATTGTCCATGCACTAGTGACTGGATAAAGAAGTGTGTGTGTGTGTGTGTGTGTGTGTGTGTGTGTGTTTTCTTTTTATAAAATGGAGTACTATTCAACCATAAAGAATGAGAAACTAGAGATATTTATAGCTAAGTGGATGCACATTGAGGACATACTCTTAAGTGAAATTGATAGGGCATACATGTGTAAATACCATATAGTTTCTCTGGTGTGATAAACTAAAAGTGTAAATAACGGTCAAAATGTACAATCGATATTGTGTAATAGGAAGAAAAAAATCTAAATTTATTGGGCAAATGGGAGGGGTAGGGGAAATGTAGAAAGGGAAGAAAAAATAAGCAGAAAAGAAAAAAGTGAAAACAAAGCCTTTGTAAATAAGGAGGGGTGGAGGGAGGAAGGGAGGCTAGGGGAATAGGGAAAAAAGAAGAAGCAAGATATGTCATGTAAAAGTACAAGATCCCAACGATGAATGTGATTGTATTGTATATCTAATATGTACCAATAAACTATTTAAATAAAAAAGAAAGCCAATTTAATAAAATTTTGTGTGTCCTAAGTATTTTACTTTCTGGCCTGTCTTCTCATCTCCCTCTCTCTGTGTCTCCCTATTTCCTGAGGTACAATTATATTGAAATTGGACCTATTAATAGCTTTACAATGGCCTTTAAGTGTTCAAGTGAAAGAAAAAGTAGCATATCACTCACTTAAAATCAAAAGCTAGAAGTGATTAAGATTAGTGAGAATGGCATATTACAAGTCAAAACAGGCCAAAAATTAGGGCCTCTGGCGAGTTAGACAAGTTAGGAATCCCAAAGAAAAGCTCTTGAAAGAACTAAAAGTGCTACTAGAGAAAAACACATTAAAGCTAAAAAACAAATTAACTTTATTGATAATACAGAAAAATGTGGTCTGAGTAGGAGAGCAAATCAGTCACAATATTCCCTTAAATGAAAATTTAACCCAGGATCTAACCCTTCATTTCTGTGAAGGCTGAGAGAGGTGAAGACGCTGCGGAAGATATATTTGAAGCTCAGTGGAGACTGGTGTGTGGGGTTCAAGGAAAGAAATGTTCCATAACATAAAAGTGCAAGGTGAAAGAACAAGTGCTGATATAGAAACTATAGTAAATTATACAATCTAGCTAAAGTAATTTATAAATTTGGCTACACTAAACAACAGATTTTTTTTAATTTTATTGAGTTTATTGGTACATTTTAGGGATACAGTACAGTTACATTCATTGTTGGGATCATGTACCTCTACATGGCAAGTCTTGATTCTCATTTTTTCCCCTTACCTCTGCCCTCCCTTCACCCCCTCCTCCCCTCCCCATCTACAAACACTTTATTTTCATCTTTTCATTCTCTCACATTTTTTTTCTTTTCCCTTTTTGTTCTTCCCCTACGCATCAAAAAAGCCTTATAATGGAAGAAGCTATCACTTATGACTTCATAGCTAAAGAGGAAAAGTTAGTGCCTGGTTTCAAAGATCAGGCTGACTCTGTTTTTAGGAAGTAGTGCAGCTGGTGATTTTAAGTTGAAGCCAAAATCCATTTGCCGTTGCAAATATCCTAAGGCCCATAAGAATTATACTCCATCTCCTCTGCCTGTACCCTATAATTGGAAAAGCAAAGTCTTGGCAACACTGCTTCTGTGTACAACATAATTTATTGACCATTTAAAACCATTTATTGGGGCATACTACATGGAAAAAAAGAGTCCTTTCAAAATAGTACCTGGCCACCAGGTACCTGGTCTCTAATACAGACGTAAAATTAGTGCAAGGTTGTTCTAATGCCTCTTAACATGACACCCATTCTTTAGCCCATAGTTCAGGGTGTATTCAATTTGCAAGTCTTATTTGTTAAGAATTGCATACTGTAAGGACACAGCCACCATTTATAGCGATTTCTCTGATGATTCTGGGCAAAGTAAATGAAGTTCAAGTTTAATTCTGTAATGGATTTATCATTCTAGATGCCATTAAACACTACTGATAGCCACAATACAGCTCAGCTGTAGAGTGTAGTCCTTGCATGTAAAAGACTCTGGGTTTGATACCCCAACATCAACAAAATGAAATAAAATAAAACAAAGCCACAGTTCATGGGAGGAAGTCAACATTAGCAGGAATTTGGAAGAAGTTTTTGTGACCACGGGGAATGCTGGCACCAATTCCACAATGATACTGAGGAATGATTCTGTAGGAAAATTGTAGATACTTGAAATATAGCACACACGTGTGTGTGTGTGTGTGTATATATGCAAGGTAAGTAATTTAAATTTTGATACAAATTAGACTGAAGTATTAGACACGTACTGGCAAATCTTCCCCATTTCAACCTTGAACTTCCAATCTCTAAGGAATTGGTACTTAATCATTATATTTAGCTTTCTTACTTTCTCCAACCTATATTTGCTAGGCATTCTTGCTAAATTTAGTATTAATTAGAAGTAGAGTAAATTAGTCTTGAGAGATCATATGTTAAAACAGCCCTGTGAAACTGAATAAAATGTAATTAATACACTACGAATTTGATCTACGATGTTATGACAACTATGCAAATATTATTATATAATGTTACACAGAACACCCTGACTCACAATGAAGCTGCTGCTACCATCTTGCCATGTTCTCATTCCTCTGGAATCCAAAGCTCCCATTATACTAGCTTTTACGCCTACATCTTCAGTTCCAATTGAAATATTTCTTATTGGTCACTCAAATCTGTTTCCTTGAAGTAATTTTGGCAGATCTTAAGAGAACCGAAATCTGAATTAATACAAAGGTAAGATGAAATATTTGTTTGGCATATTACCTATCCAAGTTGTCACCACTTTAAACAGTGCTTACAGAGTGACTACTTAAAGCCAAAGTGTTAACCAATAAATTTGAAGATATAGGCTCTTTTCTAGCCAAATAACTACACATACTTGTGTGCATGCACACACACACACACACACACACACTATTTTAATATAATAAACACTAAATTGTCTTTAGAAGATAATGGGGAGCACAGTCCAACCTCCCATTGTTACTGCCCAGTACACCCATCTCCAAGCACGGTTTGTCAATAAGTGCTTGCTTGGAATGGTTGATAGTTCCACGTTCCTCCACTGAACCATCTGTCCTTAACACTGGGGGTTACGGGAAGTGTACAACCCCTGCCTCACCATCCAGGTACACACACAGACCTACACAACAAATAACCTATATGCCAACCCATTGCCTCAGGGTGAGGGAAATGTTAGCCGTGAAGTGAACTGGCCAAGTCTTGGTTTTGATCTTAATCACAACCTTACTCAGATTTCTTCCTACTATCCTTCTCTACTCACGCCTTTGGAGGGTTTTCTTGAATGCCTGTACTTCACTGAAACATAGAAACCTGAATCTCCCAATGTGGAGTTTGTTTTAAGAGAAACCAAATGATAGTAGTTTCCTAGTTTCTTTTGTCTGAAATATTACGACCTTTAAATTCATTAATTTCTAAGCAGAGTAATAGACAAAAACATCACATGAAAATAAGAGAAATATAGGAGGGATGGGCTCTTCATGCTTCAGTTTCTGTGACTGTACTTGGTGTCTTTTTTCCCCTTAAATAAATATATCCATTCCTGAGACGTAGATGATGATGATTCAGGCCTAGCATAGCATTCCCTGTGCCAGTTCCCGGCTTAATACTATTCATAATCTTCCTGTCTTTTTTCACAAATCATGTCCATCCAAAAGCTTGTTCAGATTGTCTAACTGAATGCTTATTATTATTTGAACATATAAATTTATGCTTTTGCTGGAAGATCTACCTAAATTAGTTTACCAAATTCACATTTTATATATTTATATAGGCTTCCTAAATCCACTACATAACAAGCACTAGGATACTTACTGAAATAAAATATTTGCTTAGAAAATATCAGTGAAAACCCAGCAACTGTACATATTTATAATCTATTCAGGGGAAAACGTAGGCATTTCTATTTAGACTAGAAAAGCATGTGCAAGCTTCAATATTTTCAGAAATATTTTCCTCTGTTTTCAGCTTCTCTGTTAATGAGCAAATAAACCATTCTGTCACCTAAAATATAAAGGTAAGAGATCTGAAAACCAGACACGCCGCGTGAGCACTTTTTCTTTGCAGTGCCATCGTTTGCAATGCCATCGTTGCAGAGAAGAAAGGAGGCTTGTAATGAGACATAAGTAGTCGTGAGAAAAGACATCACAGGCAGTTTCCTGACAGAAAGACTGAGATTTAATCACCCCAAGCTGCTTCTGCAGCCACTGCTGAGGCATGTTAGCTTCACTGTCAGGAGCAGGATGCCTGTCAAGACCGCAGTAAAGTGAATGGAATCGCTGCCAATGCACTGCCTACAGACAACAGATGAGCCGCATATGCCATTTATTTTACTTCTGCACATTTTGATCTTGTGTTGTGTTATCTATAGAAAACACTTAGCTTGTATATCACTACAAAGGGACACTGAGAGAGAAAAGATTGTTATTAAATCCATGAAAAGGGAGGGGGGAGGCTTCTTTGGAGTTTATTTAAGACACTCAACAAAACCCTGCTGCTGAGCAAAGTAGAGACTCATTTTAATCATAACTTCCAAAGCTATTACATTTTAGAGGCACACAATTAGAAATTTTGAATTGACTAGGGGTGGAATAATGAGCTTTATATTCTATATACTGCAGTAACAGTTCCATATGTAGGAATGTCCCTTAAATCAGTTAACTCACTCATACTACTTCCGTGACCTTGAGCAAGGGAGTTCAACATTCTGTCAGCCTGTGGAAAGTAGCAGAACAAATACCTTCTGGGTTGATAGAGGAACAAATTAGATAACATCAGAAAGACCCCGAAAGGAATAACTTCTTGCTAATCTATTCAGTTATAGTTAATTCCTAGATTATCAAAAATGTATCTCCCTCTTATTCATTATTAACATCATAATTGCTCAATAAATTTTGGTATGAAATACTTTATAAAATAAAAATGTTAAGCATGTGCTCTAATATTCATTGCAACTGAGAAAATATGAGGCTGCAAAGATAATTGGAAGGAGACAAAAGAGGAACACTGTCACAGAATTGGAAAAAGGACTAATCAAATATAGAATTTTCATTAATTTCAGGGCACTTCATCTTAATATATTGTCATGCCACAGAAGGGTAGAATCGCATGAAATTTGATTCGTGTAATGTATTCAATTACCAAAAGAAGTTACTTTTTTAGCCTTTATGAAATCATAAAATAACATAACGACCATAATAATCACTGCCAACTATGGAGTTGACATTAGGTGCTCCCTTTTAAGAAGCACCTGTAATGAGCTAAACAGTGGCAAATCCTCCCACCCTGCCAACTCAAAACTGTATCAACCCAGAAACTGGATTTACTTGGATGGACAGGGTAAAGATATAATTAAGCATCTTTACATGAAATCATTCTCAATTAAAGAGGGCTGTACCCAGTAATGAATGTAACTGTACTGTATACCTAGAATATACCAATAAACTCAATAAAAAAAAGAGGGCTCTAAATCCAAGTACAAGTGTCCTTATCAGAGAAATTGCAGGGAAAGACCTGATAGCAACGCAGAAAATGGCCCTGGAAAACAAATACAGAAATTGGAATGATAAAGCCCCAAGAAATCATGTAAACTACAAGAAGCTAAAAGAGATAAGATTCTTTTCCAGAGTCACACAGGGAATGTGGCACCTTGATTTTTAGATTTCTGAACTCCAAAATCTAGGACAAAATAATTTTGTCTTTTAAACCTCCAAGCTTATAATTTATTGTAGTGGTCATAGGAAACTAATACAATATTTCCACGTTAATTTCATGATAACTGTAAGAAATAGAAGCCATTGTTCAATATTCTGTATTAAGGAATTGTGCCTAAGAAAGCAGAGTAATTGACTCAAAGTCAAGCTAGAGAGTGATTGAGACAGGATATACACCCAGATCTACCCAGTTTAGGATCTTTTTCCTTTAAAATAAGTTTTGAACTTTTTCTTGAAATCATCTTTCTCTCTCTAACTCAATGATTTTAATAGCCATTTGCTTACCATTTCCTAGAAAGAAAGCTGGTACTAAGCATTCATTTAACTCATCACACTATTCTAATCAAGAAACTCTCAAAATAGATGGAGGAAAAAAGAAACATGGAAGATCTGGTTGGTTATGTGGAAACATCATAAATTCATTCCTAAAGATCACCTGGCATCTCAGTCTTAGGAGACACTGCTGTCTCACTGTTTTTTGTTTGTTTGTTTTGTTTTTAAGTTTTTTTGCTTTTATGTAACAGGGATCAAACTCAGGACCTTGTGCTTGTCTGACTCTATTGTGAGTGCTCAACCTTGCTTACTGCTGAAAGCTTCCTACTTTTTATTTATTCATTATTTCTGAAAGGAGCCTCTATGTTCGCAGATGACAGTTCCAAGATTCTGGAAGTTGCTGGGTCATCTCTGAGACAACTGTGACTGGCCCCAAGAGGAATAAGCCATTGTGTAAAAATAGTGACTGCCAGGGGACATTCCCAGGACAAGGCCAGTCCTGCCAATCAACTCCAGCTCTAGGCATCCACGTGTACTTCCACAAAGTCAACTGTCACAGGCTATTTTCAAAGATGAATCTGGAAATGGCTCCCCATCCTGGACTCTGTATTATATTCTCTTCCTAGATCCTCACCTCTCTTTGTTAACAGCTTTCTTTGGAGTACAATCCAAATACAATAAATTTAACGTATTTTAAGTGTACACTTCAAGCAAATTGGCAATGCATATAGTTATGTAACCACAGTAATCAAAATACTCCACTTTACAGGAATGAATACATGCAGATCATTCTAACTCCACATCTTTCTTTGTGTCTTGTTCCCACACCTACCCTTGGGTATGCATTATCTGTTTTCTTCTACTATAGTTCTCAGAGTTTCATATGAATGTAATCACAGAACCCATAATGTCGTGTATGATATTTTTCACTGAGCATAGCATCTTCTAAATTCATTAGAAATGCAATTATTTAATGTTAAGAGGTTCATTCTTATTACTGAATTTCCATTGTGTAGCTGCTGTAAAATTTTTCCTTTTAACAGTTTATCAACAATAGATTATTTTCAGTTGTTACTGATAATCAACTCACATCTAATTATATATGTGTGTGTGTGTGTGTGTGTGTGTGTGTGTGTTATCCTTCTTCCCTATCCTAAAGATCATCTTCCTCTTTTGTATTCCCAACTAATGAAAACTGAAGTTGAAGAGGCCTAAGAATGTAGTTCTCAATTAGATATGATAGTAGGCCCCCGAACATGTATGATGATGCCAAAAATATTTCTGATTGTCATGACTTGTCAGGGCAAGTGCTACTACCATCTAGTGGACAGCACCCTGGTTGCTGTTCAACACCCTACAATACACCGGGCCTACTCCCATAACAAAGAAGTATCCAACCCAAATGTGCCATGGTTGAGGAAATCAAGGGCCTGCAGAATAATTTTATAAAGAAAGAATTTTTTCTGAAATCAATTGCTAAGGTCTGCATGTTGGTATTTTATGAAAATTCTTATGTTGGAACCTAATAGCCAATGTGATAGTATTAGGAGAAGCATCTTTTCTGAAGGGATTAAGATATGAGGGCTTTGCATTTAGAAAACCTTATGGTTGAAGGGAGTTCCCTTTCCCCTTTCCATCTTAGGGGAATGAATACACCAAGAAGGCTTCAACTTTGAGGCAAACAGCAAGCACCTACCAAACAATGAAACTGCTGATAACTTGATCTTGGGCCCTTTACCCTCCAGAATTCTATTGTTTATAAATTACCTCCTCCATGGTATTTTGTTATAGTAACCTAAACACACTGAGATACAGATTATGAGGTGAGGATTTAATTTTAAACTCTCTCATATTTCCGAGGAAAACAATTGGAATTCAAAGAGTAACTTTACATTTTTACATATGTAGGTTTTAGATAAGTGCATTATCTTCCAGTAAAAATATAGAAGGTAGTATGTCAACCACTGAATAGATTAATAATTCTGCTTAAAGAAACCATGCACCAAAATCACTTAACTCCCAGTGCAACTTTTTAGTTAATGTTTGATCAGTCAGCAATTGGCAACTCAGAGACAAAAGCATATTAAAACTTGTCAGAAGAAAATGGCTATTTTGTTTCCCACTTCAAAGGGTAAAAGCATTACTGCTTTCTTGCTTTCTTGCTCTCTCTTTCTTTCTTTCTTCAAATTCTGTTGATATATGCTTAAAACCTTCTTCATCAGAAGTTTCTAGGCATCTTACCAGTTTGCAGCCTCAGCAAAATGAAGACTATTAAATGAGGCAATCCCTCCCTAGAATAAGTGACCACTTAGCACAATAACTGAGTCATACTTTAGGGTAATCTTATTTCAGAAGCAAACTTAAGGAGCACTCATATTTAAAGTTATTTGAACTCAGTACAAAACATTTAATCTATCCAAAGGTGTCATAAGTTTTCAAAGCCTTTGTACAAAATATTCCACAAACAATACGGACTTGAAGTGAGGCTATTTGAATTTATTCAAAGCTACAGCACTTGGAATTTGTACAAACAGGGCTAAATCTCTTCACTTTTATCACCCTGGGCATATTTGTAAAGTGAGTAAAACCAAGGCTATTTTAGAGTTCATATAATGTTTTTATAAATTTTTGTATATACCATAATGTGCATTTGACAAAGGTTGATTTCTTTGTTTTCCATTGTCAGTTTCAAATTAGTGATTAAAGAATCAATATCTTTAAAATTAATAATTACTGAGATTTTTATAAAATATTTAAATATTTTCTATGCAAATACTTAATGGAGTCTATTTTGTACCTAATATTAAGGAATTCTAAGCATGAGAGCAATATTTATGATCATGGAAAATTTCACAAAGCCCACCAACACTGCCAAATAATTTGCAAAAGACAAGAATTACAAGATCATACAACTTTAAAGTAGGTAGTTATATTCAGTTTTGAATAAGAAAAATCATCTAGTTTGTGACACTGAATTATCAGTCCTTTATTATTATTTACATTCATAATTTATTATACATTATATTTTACCCAAAATGAATTGCAAAACATATGAATTAAACAGGCCACTTGAGATACATATACTATATTTTCCCTGCATATTATTCTCTACCCTCTCTCTTTCACTCTCTCACTATATAAATATATACTTATATATATATAATACATATATATTTACATACATAAAATCTAAAACTTCAGATTAATACCTCTCTTCTCAGCTATAGAACAATTTAAAGCACATTGCACTTGTGAGGTACTGTAAAAAAACAAAATTATACTGAAGTACAATATGGTTTTCAAATTTATAACATATGAACACTTTAAATGGAAGTTGAACACTTCTGTCTCTGAACATAAAAAAGAAATGAAGAAGAGAAGAGGGACGGAGAAAAGGAGAGAGAGAAAAGGAGGGCAGTAGGAAAGATAAAGACAGAGGAATGTGTTCCTTTCATTTTAAGCAGCAGCAACAGAGGCAGTGAGACATCCAATAATGTAGGAAAAACAGTTTCCATCCTGTCCTCTGGGACCTAGATTCTTCTAGGTCTTTTGGCTGGTAGTTCATGAAAGTGCTAAACTCACAATATTAATCTATTCAAAATGTATAGAGGTACTATTCCTCTCTCTAAAAGAAAATGGAAACAGATGTTCTTCTTTATGGAAGGATTCCTGAGGGATTTATACCGCTAATGAAAAGAGGAGCTGAAAGAAAAGGGGAGAGGCTATGCCCAGAGGCAAAAATGTAAAGTAGAAGTTTAATTTGATGGTCTCTTAGAAATTAAGTGCACTGTTGGAGCAACAGAGATAACAGTTTTCAGTGGAGAATTTTTTTTTCAAATATGATTCTCAAGTAGCCAATTCCACATGTATGTTTAGTGTGTTCAGTTAAACTAAGCCTGTTGTTTCTTGTCATATGCTCCCAAAATCCGTTTCAATGATTTTCTTATCTTACTCTAAATAGTTATGAGTTTCATATGAAATTGAGTGGGAGATTTAAGAAAGAGGTAAGAAAGGTAGGGAATGTGAAAGATACTAGAGAAACGTATAATGTAATGGTTAAAATGGATTGTCTTGGGAGCCTCCCAGGGGATTAATAATGCCCACTTCTGAGAGGCTCATGGAGGCAAAACTTTGGGTTCTACATCTTATCCCTTACCCCTTCCTCACTGACATGTTTCCCCTGCTCTTTTTCCTGGATGCCAATAACTAACCAGCTTTGCTTTGCCAAACCCTTCCACCATGATGTTTCTACTTTGGATCCAGCAAACCACTGACTGTGTTCCCTGAAACCATGATCCACATTTAGCCTCCATTCCATTACATGGTGGATGATGGATGTTGTGTCCCAGTGATAAGAAAGCTGACTAATACAGAATACCAGAGTCAGGAATGTGGCTCTTGCTGTGATTAGTACTGACAATATCATTTAGAAAGTTTTGGAACTGGTCTTTGGGGGAAGTCTAGAAATCTCTGGAGACACGGGCTAGAGAAGCCCTCCAATACTGTAAACAGGGACTGATAAGTGATTCTGGTTAGACTTCAGAGGACCAGAATGCTGATAAGAACACAGACAATTAAGGCCAGGGTCAGGAGGTTTCAGATGGGAACACAGATTTCAAAGACAATTTGATTAGAGGTGGTATATGTTACACTATGAAGAAAAAACATTGCACACATCCTGAGGCTCATATTTTGCTCATATCCTGAGGGTTTTTGGGAGACTGAGATTAAGGGAAGTAGGCTAATTGGTCTGGAGGAAGATATCTTGAGGCAGTCCAACATTCAGGCAGGGGCATACCTGATAGATACTGCCAGATGCTTGTAGACAAATATAGTGAGAATACTGGTAAAAAGCAGAAAAATTTGAAAAACTTAAATTTTGGTCTAAAAGAAACCAAAGAAGGTATGGTTACTGAAGAAATTAGAACCATTAAAAATAAGTCAAGTACTTTGTACAGACACAAGAAGAAAGATGCCTAGAGGACATCTCAGAGATCAGCAAGATCTCACTCATTTCGGAATCAGGAGTATATAGTCTTGTTCCAGAGGGGCCCCTAAGGGAATTTTTTCCACAGGATTACTTTCATCATGTTCAGCCATCCACACGCTCAGAGACCACTACAGTCACAGACCAACAAGGCCTCGCTACAGTTCCCACTGACAAGGACCTCGGCATCATCTACATAATGTTAATTTTACCAACATACAGAAGCAAACATTGCTCAGTCAGCGAGGCTTAAACCCAGATTTCAAAGGAAGGCCTGGGAATCAGGCAAGGAGACCCCAAGAGGACAATGAATTTAAAAAAGCAGTGAAAATCCCAGAAAGTCAGGAGTATCTGCCAAAGAAATCTGCAGGCCATGAATGAAGCCACCCCAAAGAGAGGTTCTGTGGGCTGCAGCCAGCAAGGCCACAGAGATGGGGCTCCTCAAGCTCTCTGGAATTTATATATCACCACCATGTTCTTCTGATAGTGGACATAGTAATATAGGACTTAATGTTTGCCCTGCTGGATTTCAGTCTTCCTTTGGTCCTACTGTTTTCTAGTCCCATATTCCTCCCTTTTGGAATGACAGTGTTTGTCATGTGCCATAGTACCTTGGGATTATTTAACTTATAAAAAAATTTACTGGCATTCACAGCTAAGAGTTTGACTCATGTCTAAGAAAGTGATTCTTTTTTTTTTTTTTTTTTT
>NW_022900950.1:18870633-18876033 GCF_012274545.1 Fukomys damarensis | reverse complement strand
TTTTTTTTTTTTTTTTTTAGCAATGACAAACTGTTGAGACTTTTTGAAAAGATTAATATGTTTCATTTGTCCTCAAGATAGTTGATTCAAGTTAGGCAAAATGATGGCTTTGTGTTTATTTGGAGATTAAGTATGGTTTAAGGAAATGTATCGGGGTATCAAATTGACAAGGAGTGGTGTATGGTGGTTAAGGTGGATTGTCCACTTGATTGTCTTGGGAGCCCCCTACAGGGTTTAATAAAGCGAACTCTTGGGTGTGTCTGGTGGACTGTGGGGACATGACTTTGGGGCTTGTACCTGGTCCTTCAGCCCTTTTCTCTGGCACTTTCACCCAACTCTGCTTCCTGGTTAACATGAAGTAAGAACCTTTGCTTTGCCACATCCTTCCACCACGATGTTCCTGTCTCAGAGCTAACAGACCATAGACTGAGTCCCCTGAAATTGTAATCCAAATTAGGCATCTTCTCCTTAGCATTATGAGCGGTCAGTATTATGTCCTAGTGATGAGAAAGCTGACTAATACAAACAACTAGATTAAAAAATGTAATAATAATACTCATGTAATTACTTACATTTGCTATCTTGAAAAATATAGTCAAGGTGACTTACCATTATGTAAATTTGCATTATCAAATCTAACCCTGTAATTTTTACTCAATCTTTTTCAATTGTTTCCCTGAATAAACTCCGTATAATGGTATCATTTATTACACGTGCCCTTAAACTCCAAGCAACATCATTTTTTAACATTCTACTTCCACTTAAAATGCTGAAGTAATTTAAAATCAGCTGTTGCTCCCTGATAAATCTCTTACTCATTTGCACATTACCGCTTGGGATACTCTGCTTCACTATTACATGGAAACATGCCATTCTACTTTATTAATTAGAGTTCGCTTTTGGTGGAAGGTCTTCCTTATTTTATCCAGTTGACTTAAGATCTTATTTTTAGTACATTTTTCCTGCATATAATTGCATTGTACATATCCAAATGCTATAATTTTCACTGAGATTGTTAACTACTAGATCACAAAATCAACTCCCTCCCTAGAAGATGTTTGTTGCCTGAAAAAGTGAATAGTAACTAGATGAATGAATGAATAAATTAACTATGATTAGAAACAGAGAAAGTGCTTATGAGTCCTAAAGAGTTGGAAAAGGATCAACATTGAGTTTTAATCAGAATTAAATAAATGTAAACTGAATGTCCTGAGAGTTTGATCCTACTGATGCAGATGGGAGTCACTTTCACTGGTATAAAAATACAGTTATATAACAAACATTTATATATTGTGGTCTTTTTGCCCATTTACAAAGAAAATCATTAGTCTTCTAGAAAGAATGCTCCCTACTATTCTATGCACCTCTCTAGGTAAGAATCTGTGTGGGCTTCCAAATACACCTTTCTAAAACTTTCACTGACCTTCCTCTCCTGCCCTAATTTCTCCTTGACAATAACTTTTGCTCCCCAAAAAGTGACTGGGTGCCTCTCTGTATGATTATTGACAGTGCTACAATGATCATGACAAGAACAAGGATTTCATCCCCCAAGGGCTTTGAAGCTACCAACTGACAAGAATCATAAAGGCTCAGGTGAGGCTGCCTGTATATATATTCATCAATGCCTTTTGTGCTCATATAGTCTAAATTGAGCTATCATGCACCTTCTTCCTCATATCTGGAAAATGTTTTTTTTTTATTAAAATGGTTCCTCCCATATCTCACTCCATAGGTGCTCGAGAAAATGTGTAAGGAACCTAACAGAGGATCTAGCCTTAATAACTCCTGCATTGTTTTTTGTTCTTTCTCCAACTTTGTGCACCCAACTCTCTTTTCCACCCTTAGCCAAAATTACCAGGCTGTCATGAAAACACAACACTGATTGCCTGTAATAACAAATTCCCTAAATAGACCAAGAATGTTCTCTGGGTTGAGCAAAGATTCTGGCTACAAAAAGATTAGGTTGATGTCATAACTTCAGAATATTACTACTCTCCCCTTTTATAAAGACATCAGTACTTCTCTTTATTTATTTATTTATTTATTATTTATGTATTTATTTGTACTGGGGATCAAACTCAGGACCTTACCCTTGTGAAGCAGGCAGCGGAACCACTGAGCTAAATCCCCAGCCCTTTCTTATGTATTCTTTATGTGAGAGAAGAAAATGAGCAAGGTTAAACTAAAAAGACAAATTGTCAATACCTATTACAGAAGACTGGCATGGTTCTGATGAGCAGTTGTTTGGAAGTGATAGAATAAACTACATAGACCACCCAAAGGAAAGAATATCTGTGATTGTTAAAAATAAAAATTTTTAAAGTTCCCGCGCACATTCTAAGTGCCAATTTATCTAATATACTCTGACCTAAATAACCATTTCCATGGCTGAAATTAGTCCATCTCTAAAACTCTGCCTCTCTGACTCAGTTATTTTCCAAAAGCCCTTTTATTGCAATCAATTCCTTGCTATGCTCAGAAAAAATATAACCAATATAGTTCTCCTTTACTTTAGTAAGCAAATTCAGTCCTCTTAATTTAATTATTTCAATTAATTTTAAAATATTTGTCTTATACTTTGATATCATAAAGTTAAACAACTGGCCATTGGTTGGGAAAGCTAACTCAAAGAATTTTAAGATGGATGGCAGTTACTAAAAGACCAATTTGACTTGACATTGAGTGTACTCATGAAGGACAACTGTTCCTATTCCCAATCACTTTCTGATTCTGATTTCAAAAAGTTTTGGCTTTGTGTACGTAGTTAACATTGCATAGTCTTTCATTCTTCCTCTGTAATATAGACATGACCTTGTCCCTCTCTACTAATATTTTTGTTAAATTACATATGAGTGTCTTAGTTACTTTCTCGTAGGCTACAATACCCAACACCCACACATCTAAGGAGGAAAAGTTTATCTTCTCTTACACTTGGTAGAGGTTTCAGTTCATAGTCAGCAGGCTCCAAGACAGAGAAGCATGGGAGAGGAGAAACAACAGTTCATGGCAAGGCACCTGGAACAGAGGGGACAATCAAGAGAGGAGGGAAGGAGACACACACTTCCAGCCCCTGCCACCAGTGGCACACCTCCTCTGGACATGATATTTAGCTATACATTCATCAGTGAACTAACCCACTGCTGACTGTTATGCTCCCATAAGCCCCACCTATGAGCACATGATGCTTTGGGGGGATATCTAGATATAAAGATGTAACATATAATAATGGCGTTACAAGTGTTAAAGCATTAAATGTTGGAAAGGATTAGTTGTAACTTTACATAATCCCATTCACTGGAAGGAAAACAAAGGGGGCAGAGATAGAGAAAAAGTAAATCTCTCTCCCTGTCTTATCATAGCTTCTTTTCCCCCATGTTTGAGATGGAATAAAGCTTGTGAGATTCTAGTGAATTCTCCTAGATATATTTCTATACTAAAACAAGTGTTTGTGTACTATTTTTTAAATAGTACATAAGGGGTGCACATACTATAATTCTGTTCTATGTCTAACATTTTTGTCACTTGTGATCATAATGCTCCTTCTATAATAGCATACATCATTTTTAAATATTTACTTAACATTTCACATTACAGTGTTTCATATTTTATTTAACCTTTAATGTACACGGACATTTGGGTAGTTTCCAATCTTTGCCAGTATCAAAACTTCTTTTATTAATAAATCTATACCTATATATTCACATATATATTGTCTATATAAGCTTTCAGGGTAAATTCTCAAGATAAAGTTGCTGGGTAAAATAGTATATATATTTAAAATTTTAATAAATATTGTCAAATGTCTCTTTATAGAGCTTTTATCAATTCATACTCCCATCAAATAAAAGACAAAGTAAATCTCTTTCCAATACATTTGTCAATTTTGTCAAGCTAATAGGAGAAAGGGAATTTTTATTTAACAATAATTTCCACATTTATTATGTGTAAAAACAGATCTCTTTTCTTCTGTTTAAAAGATAGTTTTTTCTACAGTCTGCCTATGTAATTCACTCATCTTTGAATTGAGCTTATATAGCTGTTAAATTGACATATGAGCTTCTTTAAAATATTCTTACTAGAACTTCTAATCATGTTTTCCAAACATTTTCTCCTACTTTGACATTTGTCTTCTAACTATGCTTGTAGTATTGTTTATATTTTCCTATTAAGAAATTGTTATGTAATTTCCTCATTATAATGTGACATCTGAAATTTTCTATTGTGTTGCTCATTTTAAATAATATTCCAGCAAACAATGATAGTTTAACTTCTTCCTTTCCTATATTTATTGCTTTAATTTCTTTCTCTTGTCTAATTGCTGTGGCTAATGTTTCTAGAACTATATTGAAGAGAAGTGGTGATAGTGGGCATCCTTGTCTTGTTCCTGATTTTAACATGAAGGTTTTCAGTTTTTGGCCATTCAATATGATATTGGCTGATGGTTTTTCATAAATAGCCTTTATTAAATTGAGGTATAGACCATCTATTCCAATTTTTTGCAGGGTTTTTATCATGAATGGGTGTTGAATTTTATCAAATGCTTTTTCTGCATCTATTGAGAGGATCATATGGTTTTTGATACTCTATATTGAAGATCCAAAAAACTCCACCAAAAAACTTCTAGACTTAATTGACAGATTCAGTAGAGTATCTGGATACAAGGTGAATACCCAAAAATCAATAGCGTTTCTATACACAAATAACAGACAGACGGAAAGAGAAATAAGGGAAAAAATTCCTTTTACAATAACATCCAAAAAAATGAAGTATCTAGGAATCAATCTAACAAAAGAAACAAAAGATCTCTACACTGAAAACTACAGCACTCTGAAAAAAGAAATCGAAGAGGATATAAAAAAATGGAAAGATATCCCCTGCTCCTGGGTAGGAAGAATCAACATAGTGAAAATGGCCATACTACCAAAACTGCTATATACATTCAATGCAATGCCAATTGAAATTCCAACGCTATATTTCACAGAACTAGAAAAAAGAATCCAAAAATTCAGTTGGAACCACAAGAGACCTAGAATAGCAAAAGCCATTATAGGCAGCAGTCACATGGCACCAGGTGTAACAATTCCCAATTTGAAACTATACTACAAAGCCCCTGTGATAAAAACAGCATGGTACTGGCAAAGAAATAGGCCTGAGGATCAGTGGAACAGACTGGAAGACACAAAAACAAATGCAGATGGACTCAGCTACCTCATCTTTGACAAAGGAGCTGACCATCCTCAGTGGAGGAAAGATAGCCTCTTTAATAAATGGTGTTGGAAAAACTGGATGTCAACCTGCCACAGACTAAAATTAGATCCTTATCTTTCGCCATGCACTAAATTAAAGATCTAAATATTAAAACAGAAACATTAAACTTGCTGGAAGGTAAGTTAGGCAGAA
>NW_022900950.1:18856773-18869850 GCF_012274545.1 Fukomys damarensis | reverse complement strand
TAGGGGAAGAACAAAAAGGGAAAAGAAAAAAATGTGAGAGAATGAAAAGATGAAAATAAAGTGTTTGTAGATGGGGAGGGGAGGAGGGGGTGAAGGGAGGGCAGAGGTAAGGGGAAAAAAATGAGAATCAAGACTTGCCATGTAAAGGTACATGATCCCAACAATATATGTAACTGTACTGTATCCCTAAAATGTACCAATAAACTCAATAAAATTAAAAAAATAATAATAATAATATTCCAACATTTTATGATTTAAAATGATCTTGATAGTAAGAATAGAAGAGAAATCTAACTTTTTTCAATCAATGTTCAGTTTATCCCTTCTTATTTTTTTCACACATATGAACTGTTACACTAAATGTTTATGAATATCAATCCCTACTTTGTTATGTTCTGCTGATTAACATCAGTGTCATGTTGTTTTCATCAGAGCAGGTTTATAATATGCTATGGTGTCAGAAATAAATGAATCTTGCTCATTATTATCTTTTTGTCTTAATTTTCTGGCTATTTTATATATATATTTGAATTAATTTGACTGTATTTTAAAATCTTATAGATTACTTGAGGTTACAATAACAGGTTTTAAAAGCTGATCTTACCATTGAAATCATAGGATTTTTCTTTATTTTTAGATTATCTTTTGTTTCTCACTGTAGCAATAATTTCTATAACTATACTAAAATATATAATGTACCATTTTACACCTCCTATATATTAATTTCTGAACTTTCTTACTTGTTGTAATAACTTTTCGTATGAAACATCTTTAAGAATATAACCATATCTTAGCCACATAATAATTGTGTATTGTCTTTTCATTTAGAACGTTCTTTTTTTTTTTTTTTTGGTGATAATGGGGATAGAACCCAGGTCCTTGAGCTTGTGAGGCAGATGCTGGAACCACTGAGCTAAATCCCCAGTCCAGAAATTCCTTTTTAAAGAAATATATTTTAACCAAAAAATGTGATAATTTAAAGTCATTATTAGCTTACCTTAAAAGTGGTGACAGAAGAGAGTCTTTGTGCTTGCAGATGTAGTCATAAATGTCCTATCTTTAAGAGGTTTTGTTTGCATAGAAACCAGAGAATGTACTTATCACATAAGATATATACAACTATTGTTTGAGTAAAATTCTTTATGTCCACAAAAACCTTTATTTGAGGTCACTTCTGTAGACTTGGAAAAAGTTTATCACTCTGAGACTAGAGAACTGGCATGCAGGTATTTTTCTTTTACAAGGAAGCATGAAATAGAAAACATTATGACATCAGAGATAGCTCTGAAATTGGTAGTTGACTTGACCATTCGGGATATAGAAAGGCTGGCCTTGGGTGAAGGGTGTTGTGTTTCAGGGTTGCCTTGCCTTGACTTTAATTTAGTATGATATATTTGGGGGTTTGAGGGCTCTGAAGAAGATGGTCATAGCAGAACAACTCGAAGAGCTTTTATTTTCCATTCACATTCAAGTTCCAGACACATAACTATTGCTCCACAAAAGATTACACGTCACTAATGATGATTAACAATTTCTACTTCTATTTTTCTCTCCACCTCCCCCTTCCTACTATCTATACCTCAGTTCATGAACTTAATTATTTCCACAATTCTTATCACAAACTGAATTGGATGACAACCAGATCAAATTTTCCCACAAAGTCTACATTGAACCTTAATCACTTAATATGATTCGGTTCTCATCCAATTCAGTTTGCCACCAGAATCATTGAAATTATCCAAAATGCTATTTTACTCTATACATGCATTTTTACTCATACAGATAAAATTTAGGCTATATGGAAAATACAATTCAAATATCAGTTATCTGCTTTCTGTTGTTTATTATAATTTGGTTTTTTTAAAGAATTTTTAATAATCTATCCATTTTAAAGGACAATGTTTAGCATTTATAGGGTATTAAGTTTCCTTAACTAACCTTATACATAAGTGGAGATAATGAATGTTTTATGATTAAAATTTGTACATTTCTATACATTAAGCTATTTTAGTATCTTCTCTCCTTCCTTATAATTTTATCTGCCCTGGAAATATTTAGAGAACTTGGCATCCTAACGTCTAAAAACAAAATGTACTTATAATTTATGCTATTATTGCAATGATCACCAGAGGCCAAATATAAAGTAAGCAAACTACATTATAAAATTGAAAGTCTGCAGAAAATTAATGCAGCATAAATATACTAAGGATGTCTGTATAGGGTACATCAGAAATAACTAAAGAAAAGTAATGTTCCCCTCTTCTAGTGTGATTTGAAAAACAGCTACTTATACACCTGTCTCTTCCTTCATCCTCATAACCACAGGCAAAACTCAACAGGATATGGTTTTTCAGATTGTTCTTGGCTTTGTAAAAGCTCATTGCTTCCATTCAAACACAGGCCATGGGGCCCAGATAAACCTAGCATCAGCAATAAGTAGAGGTTCTGTGGAAATACTCTTTAACTTTCCCAAGACAGTGTAAAAATATCTGTAATGCAGAAAGAAAACATTTTCCCTCTATAGCTGACTGATTTGGTTAGGCTTTTAGACAGCCTTGGGTTAAAAGAAAATAGATTGGAAAAAAACAATATGCTGTGGATTTTAATTCTTCCTTTGCCAACCACACCGTGAACAGGAACTATAAAAGTTTATCATCTGATAAATGTTCCCTTTTCAGTGAAGTGTAAGCTCAGCTTTGAGAGCCACTGAATTCTACACTATTGGCTTCAAAGTATTAGCAAGCAAAGAAAATGCAGACAGAGGCACAAGGCTTTGCATGTGGTGCAACCTCCATGTTCCAGAGACTTGGCTTTGGGAGGCACCATCTTCAAGGGGCAGTGATTAAAAAACATGGACTGATATCCCTAAAATGTACCAATAAACTCAATTAAAGCTGAAAAAAAAAATATGGACTGAAACATCTGTAACTCCCCTCATAATGCTTCTTATAGCAATGCAAAGTCCCCTTTACAAGTATAAAGTAGGAAAAAAGTGAAAACTGGAATAAAAGTTGAGACTTAAGCAAATCCAAAATTGAATAAAAATGACACTACTTAACATAAGCTGTTCTGTTTTCCTTTGTCATTCATGGTGATAGACATAAATGGACTCATCTACATGCCAGAGCACACATTTGGGAAAGCATATGCCATGTTAGAAACTCAGTCATTCCACAATCTCTTTTGAAAGCTTTTTTTTTGATACAAGGCAGAGCAATGTATATTAAGAAAACTATGTCAAAGATATACTCTGCATGAAAGACAAAATTAGTCCTTTTGTTGATTTAGTTTCACATTATTAGTTGACAATCAACCAATTCAGATACAGGCTAAAACTGATAACTATAATTATTTTTGAGTGATAACAAGTCAATTTTTTTAGTGCCTCTTCCCCTTTGAAAGTACATATTTTACTTCTATAACTTCAGGATGGCACCTCCAAGTCCTTTTTCTCAGAAGATTATCAAGATATCCCACCAAATGTCTTAAGAAATTGTTGCCTCTCAATTTTTTTATCTCATCAAGACAAAGCATGAGATGACTAGAGTGTGATTGTTTTAAAGGGAGGTTAAAGTCGCACTCTAGTACAGGGTAGTACATAAAATATATTTAAATAACAAAATAAAGGAAAAGGAAAGAATATGTGAACAAGGGTGGGGGATATGTTATCGAGATTAGTCAGATCCCAAATAATTGCAGCCCTGGGAGATCAAAGCACTTGATCTGTCTGTCAGCTTGCCTGGCTAAACCTTGTGGCACAGATGGGTGCTACTAGGGAATCTCCCACCTGTACGGATGCTAGGACCATTTTTCAAGTAAGTGTAAGACCCAGTGATCCTATCCTGAAGTCTGGACAATCTGCAGAGATGGAATACCAACTGAGCCATCCTCTGTCATTTATGTTCAGTATACAGCTATTGTTCATGACATACCAGAAACCAAGGACTCCTTGCCACTGTTCGTGGGCATGCATCCTGGCTCTGCTTGGATGGGGATGTGGAAGTCAAGTAGCGTGCCTGGGAAAAGCACATGTATGGTTCAGAACAAGTCACTGTATGCTCTTAGGAAGAAAACAGAAGTTCAGTCAGAATCATCATAAATCTTAGCATGGTCTTATTGGATATCAACATGATTGGGTCTTATCAGATATAGAAAATGCTACAAAGTGGAGAGTGAGCACGGTGATGCCTCTTCCCCTTTGGAAGTACAGTTTATGACTCAGGGTCTCTGAAGGTGGTGGTGACATTTAACCATGAATTATCATCAACTGTTCACTTCATCAGTTAATCTTTTTTGTAGGCCTCAAAGTTTAGAGAAATTATTTTTAAAACTATACTCCAAAGAGTTGAGGTTCCAAGAAGGTGCCTTGAGGACTGGGGACTTCATGAGATGAGGTAATAAACAGGAGGGTATTGTTTTTTCATTCCCCTCCCAAACAAGATAAATCTACTATGCATTGTGATTTCACATTTGAAAAAAGATCATGAAACTCTAAGAAGTTTTGAAGGCCATTGGTTTAGGGACAATGCCATTAGAAAGTATTTTGAGAACGAGTATATAAACACTTTGACATTTTTAAGCTAAGATGTTCTGCATATCACTTAGTACAGTGAGTCATCCCAACAATTCCCAAGATTTTATTTATAAAACCTCATGATAGCTGTAGTTTTGAAGTTATATAAATATGAGGGGGGTGGGGCACCAACTAGTCCTCTACCTCAGGAGATTATAAAGTACTGAGCATTCTCTCTATTTTAGGTACCATAACAAAAATATAGGATTCAGGGAGGGGTGATGGAAGGCAAGGGCATGCTTTAATATTTGATGGCAGACAGTGTTTGCTTTAACACATAAACAAAAATTGAGAGTCCCTGTGGAGATGTAATGTAAAAAGAATTTATGTCTGTGCTAAGAGTAAGAGGGAAGAGAGCATTATGAAGAACTACTGTGTATGAGAATGAAATTTTAAATAACTAAAAGATATGATGTTAGAATACAGAACTAGGAAAAGCAGAGGGTTCAAGAGAGAAAAAATCTAATGTGGTAAACCTGATGTGCAGATGTATGGCTTGGCTTAATGCAGGATGACCTAAAATAATAAGAGACTTGTTGTAAAGATATTCACCTGAGAACCACAGAAATCTCTCAGGAATTCTTCAACATAAGCATCAGAGTCACTAAACAATTTGGAAAGTGGATTCTCAGACAGAACTCTGGAGAATCAATAGATTCTCTTCTCCTGCTGGAAGGCAGAAATTTATTTCGTCTCTGCCTGCATGGTATTGAGCTCCTGAGTCACTCTGTTTGCTCTCTTTTCATAAAATGCCAACAATACTTCTCATTCTTTTTAACATATTGTTCATGGCTTCCCAGTATTTCTCTGTATGTCTTTTTCAACTTTCCCTTCTACTACCTATGCACCTGGCTCATATCTCTAGTTGAAATTCACAGGATAAAGAGTCTACTTTACCCAACTAACCCTTCTTTGGATATTTAGGTGTCAAATGATTTTCTGGCTATTCCTATAGCTTGATCAGGTGGCTACCTCAGGATATGAAGCTCCCTATGAGGAAAAAGGGAGTCATGAGTCGTGAGCAACAGTACGGTCACAACTACCTCTAGAATGACTTGGAATCCTCTATTTGCAAGGAGCTGCGGATGGAGCAATTCTCCTTAACTACGCCAAGGTTCATGGCCAACCTAATAGAACAATGATGGGAAATAGGAAAGAAAGAAGTAGATGTACAGACAGCAGAGGAGGAGAAAAGAATCATATCCAGAGCACTAAATGGGAAAGTGCAAAGCACCAAAGGACTACATCAAGGTAAGAGCAAGAATCCATGTGCTCTGTGGAAGAATTTTGAATTGGTGACAATAAAGTCGGCCCCATCAGCCAAATATGTTCATTGGAAGAAAGATAAGCTCTTTAACAAATGGCACTGGAAAAACTGGCTTTCCACATCTTGAAGACTAAACTAGACCCATGTCTTTCACCATGCTCTAAACTGAATAAAATATTTAAAATGAACCAAAGATCTAAATATTAAAACAGAAACACTAAATCTGTCGGAAGAGAGAATAGGTAAAACTCTTGAAGACATAGGTGTAGGCAAAGACTTCATGAACAAAACCACGATTGCACAGGAAATATTATGAAAAAATCAACAACTGGGATCTCATCTTATTAAAAAGCTTTTGTACAGCAAAAGAAATCGCCAACAGAGTGGAAGGACAGCCCACAGAATGGGAAAAAATTTTAGCCAGCTGTTCCTCAAAGGATGAATATCTAGAACATATAAAGAATGAAAAAAAATCTGAGCCCAAATTTAAAGACCCAATTCAAAACTGGGCATCTGAGATGAATACACACTTCTCAAATTAAGAAGTATAAATGGCAAAGAAATATATGAAAAAATGTTCAACATCATTGGTCATCTGAGTGATGCAAATTAAAACAATGCTGATATTCTATTTCACTCCAGAAAGAATAACTATTATCAATAAATCAACCAACAACAACTGCTGATGGGACTGTGGGGGAAAAGGAACCCTTCTCCACTGTTGGTGGGAGTGTAGACTGGTGCAACCACTGTGGAAATCACTTTGGAGCTTCCTCAAAAAACTAAGATTAGAGCTCCCATTTGACCCAGCTATTCTTCTTCTGGATATCTTCCCAAAAGAATTAAAAGCATCATACCAGAGCAATATATGTGTACTCATATTTATAGCAGCACAGTTCGTAATAGTTAAATCTTGAAACACTCCAAATGTGCTTCAACTGATGAATGGATATAAAGGGTGTGTTTTTTGTAAAATACAATGAAGTACTACTTATCTACAAGGAAGGATAAACTAAAGACATGTCTAGGAAAATGGGTGCACCTTGAGACCATACTCTTAAATGAAATAAATTAGACATATATGTGTAAATATCACATTGTCCCTCTGGTGTGAGAAACTGAAAGTGTAAATAAGGACCTAAATGTAAATGGGTATTGTGAAATAGCAAGAAATCATTCAAAAGGAAGGGGGAACTAGGGAGGGGGAGGAGAAAAGGAAGGAAGGGAAAAGTCAAAAATGAGAAAAGAAAGATAAAATGGAAACAAATGTTTGTAATTAAGGAGGAGGAGTAAAAGGGAGGGAATGGAAAGAGAATGGGAAAAAAAGAGGATTCAAGATCTACCATGTACTGGTGCAAATTTCTTATGCTGAATGTGAACATTATGTATATCTAAATTGTACCGATAAACTTAATTTTTAAAGTCAGCCCCATTAGTTTACATACAAAAAAATAGATGTGAGATAGAATCTAAAACTTAAATTACATTTTTATTTCTAAGAAACAGTGAAATCCTTGCCAAATATTTCATTTTCATTGTGTATATTTGCCTCCATTAGCAGTGCCTCATTAATTTATCACAAGGAACTTAGAAAACCTATATATATACATATATATATATATATATATATATATATACATATATATATATATATATATATATATATATATATATATAATAAAATATACAAGGGAAATAAATTCATATTAAAATGTCAAATTTGCAATGAAGCAAGACTTTGACAGTATTGAACAAAACTATTTTTATAATTTAAAGCTATGATTTATTACATAGAAAAAGTAAAAGTTTTAAAAAGCCAAGAAGACTGGGCGTGGTAGTGCACTCCTGTAATCCCAGCACTCAGGAGGCTAAAGCAGGAGGATTGCTATGAGTTTGAGGCCAGCCTGGGCTAAATAATGAGTTCCAGGTCAGTCTCAACTATATAGTGAGACCCTGTCTCAAAAAAACAAAACAAAATAAAGAAGCCAAAAAAAAAATGATGTTTCTTTTCCTAATAAATCAAATCTAATCCTACTTATATAAAAAATAGTGCCAGTTGTTTCTCAATACTCGCTCTCCCTTATTTCTTTTGTAACAATAATTCAATTTTTGGATGAACATGCTAAACTGTAAGGCTATACCTAATGTTGTCTTATAACCAGATTTTATACCATATAAATGTATCATATAAATGGAAATATGGCCAGGTGTGGAGGCACATCCCTGTAATCCCAGAACTTGGAAGGCTGAAGCAGGGGGATTGCCACAAGTTCAAGGACAGCCTGGGCTACATAGTGAGTTCAAAATCAGCTTTTACTTACCAAGACCCTGTCTCAAAAACAAGCCAAAAAATGGAAATATTGTACTCAACTTTTAGGAAGTGTCCTTACTGAAAAATGATAGCATCTTTCCTGATTTCTCTTTCCAATTATCTACAATACAGACATACACCAGATGTACATCAGGAGACCCCAAGCTATTCTTGCCTGATGTCTAGCAAGACTCACAAACCCCCCTTTTATGCTCACATTGTAGTTTATCACAGCAAAAGCATACAGATTAGAATTAGCAACACAAGGAGACAGATAGGATGGCGTTCAGGAGCTAAAGAAGAGTTCATTCTCTGGGAGCTCTTGAAAGGGCATATCTCTCAATCATGAGTCTTCTCCTCCTCTCCAAAAGACCTGCCTTCTAACACTATCACCTTGGGGGTAGCATACAGGAACCAAGGCAGAAAAGCCAGAAATGGAAATGGAGCAGAAGCAGAGAGAAATGTAGGAGAGTTCTTGGCAGAAATCAGACATACGGCTCCATACTTCTACAACATCGAGCCAAGGTCAAAGCCTTCTATGAATGAATAGGAGGATGAGCAGTAGTAGTGACTGTCAGAAAGCATCTAAAGTAACACTGATATCAGCAATGGAGCAGAAGTGGGAGTCATTTTCTATTTTTGTCACAGACATTTAGCAGCTTGTATTGGCACCACACATTCATTAACATGGCTCATGTTCCCCTTCAGCTCTTATTCACCTTGGATTAAGTAAGCATATCTAACTCATACAGCATAGAATGTCTGTTAGCTTGAAAGGGAGCCTTCACTTTTTATCATATTCAAATCTCCTTAGAGTACATGATTTACTCTAAATACTCTGATTTACTCTAAGTACTCATATTTATTCCAAGTACCTGGAGAGGACTTTTTAAAAATGATTGATGGTAATTATTATATCTAATTCGATTTAAAAGATGATCACTGGTGAACTAGTTTTTCTATGTGATATAGGAACATTGGTACTGAGTCACTAAATGACACCACAGCCAGCTCGTGTTCTCATTATAGCTTCCCTCACCAGAGCCCCCACTCTGTCATCTTCTGTCCCCCTTCCTTCTTGGTGTCCTTTATTTCCATAGCATTACGAGCAAATTATAATCTAGTTTACTCATTTCTTGTGTACTATCACCATACTTGGCTCCATGAGAGAGAGATAGAGAGAGAGATGGGAAATTTTGTCTATTCATTTACTATTGCATCTCCAGTATTCAGAGAATATCTTACATATAGTAATGTTTACAAAAATATCTGTAGAGAGAATGACTGATAAATATTTTTCTAGTTTTCTAATGTAGAATGGTAAAAAAATTGAAAATACAAACAAAATTTTAAGATTCTATCCTTAAGAGAAAGATTATTTTAGTAAATGCATGTCAAACAGAGTTGTGATCAATAGACATCAAACTCAGAGAATAACATCATTGTCCCTACTTATATTTAGAAATAGAAAAGGTGTGACCTTCCTCAAGTCTGAAGCAAATTATTAAATTTGAAGCCTTATATAACTTGGCACCAAATTTTTTGTTATGCATAATCTGTAACTGAGCTAAGGAAAATGGCTTTTTTAATTACAAAAATTGGTTACAAAGGGTTGAAAATCCTTTCACTGTTTTAAAAATACATTTGGAAAGCTGATTCTTTCTTATAAATTACATAGTAGTGAACGATTATGTGATTAAGATAACTCTAAAAATAAACTTCAAATGGTTCTGTAAGAAAAAATAGAATATCATTCAAGCAAAAGAACACTATGGAAACTACTTTTAACAAAAAAGATAAAATACATTTCTTGGGAAGAACAGTTTTCTGGCTGATCCACAAGCATTTCATGAAGTAACAGATGTCAATCACTTCTAAAATTAACATTTATGTCTAAGATTTTTTTAATTTAGAAAATTAAAGCCGTAGTATTTTCCATATCTTTATTCTACTATCTTTTTTTTTAATTTCATATAATAATAACCCTCTACCAGCAAAGGAATATTGTTACTATACTTGTCTTACACTAATACTGCAGATAAAATAATGAAATATGTCCTTTCAAATAATGGATAATGAATAAAAATAATGAAATACATCCTTTCAAATTTTAACTATTAGCTTGGCATTTTAAAATGTCCTCAGAGCTATGTAACAGGAATCTTTCAAATTTTTTTCAAAATCTTTCATTTTATTCCTAGACTTGTACAGTCTAATAATATAGACAAAGCAGAGAGTTGCTTAAAGACCTATGATTTGAAAAATCAGAAAATTGCTTACTAATCCCTACCCTATAAAGAAACCTAATCTATTAACCAAAGTTCTTTCACTTGCAAGGCCCAGGAATGCAATAACCCATTCAAACCATAAGTAAAAAGGAAACAGTAACCACAATATCCTGGGAAGTATTTTCACCGCCCCCCACTTCATCCCAGTAATATTTCAAAGCTGAAAAAAAAAAATCTCTACCATCATTCAGGTTTCTTGAAGGTGTGAATGAAAACGTATTGCTACCTTTCCCCCCATAACAACAAAAGCTACATGAAACCCAGATGGAAAAAGGCAGTTTGGATTGTGAGTCAGTGGAAGAGGCACCAGAAGCAACCTTTGTCAGAGAATCTGGGCAGGAAAAAAACATTTGTAATTCTGCTCTTACTTCTCCTGTGGTCCTCTACTGTTGCCTTGGGAAATTAGTACCTCCCCGATGTGAATGGGTATAAGGGGAAAAACTCTGAAAACTAATATGGACCATCAGGGTAGCACAGTCAAGGCAGCACAGATACACGTTTCAGGAAAGGAGCTGATGACAGAATTGCCATTCTCACATGTTTTTTTTTTTCTTCCTTAACTTTCACGGGTGAGGAACATGACCATGCCTGTGGGTTCCTACTTTGTATACTTGCATAGGACTCTGCACTCAGAAGGGCTTCATGCTTGTGTTGATTAATGACCTACTGCTACCAACTGGAAATTCTTAATAATTGTATCTTTGAACTTGTGTTTTTGTAAGTAAATTTCCATAGTAAAAAGGGAGTACATGCATGAACAGAGAAGATATACACATACACGGTGTGCACAGGCTAAAGTCTCTGCTAACTAATTCTTTCTACTTTACAAGACTCCCCACGAATACAGAATTCTGGTGGACAGGCAGTGGGTGGGAGGTCAGCAAAACTCACAGTATGAGGCTAATGGTTGGACATCTATCTATGACCTAGTGCACAGAGGCCCTGATTGCCCCTGGAGGACTAGCTTCAAATGCAGTACCATTTATTCCTTTTTGCTTTCGTTGACTGTGAATTTGGCATTATATTTTTAAAAAAGTCATTACCAAGATCAACCTCAAGAAGTTGTCCCCTGCATTCTTCTAGTATTTTTATGACTTCTGGCTTTCCATGTAAGAACTTTTCGTGTCTGATATAAGATGAGTATAGTTTTACTCTTTAATATATGAATATTCAGTCCATGAAATACCACTTATCAAAGAAACTGTCCTTTCCTCCTTGTGTGTTTGTGGCATCTTCATTGAATATCAATTTACTATACATGCATGGATGTATTTCTGACCACTCTCCCCCACTTTCTCTCTGTTCCACTGGTCTATGTGTTTGTTTTTATGCATTACCATAGTGTTTCAAATAGCATAGCTTTGTAGAACAATTTGAAATGAGTTAATGTGATATCTACAGTTTTGTGGGAGTTTTTGTTTTGTTTGCTGATAAAGATTACATTGGATAGTTTGGGTCTTTTCTGATACTATAAAATGTTTAGCATTTTTTGTCTGTGAAAAATTATTAAATTTTGATATGAATTGCAATGAGCCTATACATTGCTTTGGGTAATGCGGACATTTCACAATACATTTTCTCTAATTAATGAACATAGGACTTATTTTCATTATGTGTATCGTCTCGATTCTTCCATCAGTGTCATAGTTTTCAGTATGCAAATCTTTCATTTCTTTAAGTGTATTTCCAAGTAATTAATGCTATTATAAATTGGACTGTCTGTCATTCTTAATTTCTTTTCAATGCTAGAGATTGAAGCCAGGGTTTTTTGCATGCTAGGAAGACAATCTACCTCCGAGCTATACACCAGCCCTTGGAATTGTCTTCTTGATTTCATTTTCATAGAGTTTGTTGTTAGGATGCTACTAATTTTTGTTTGCACCAAGTTCACTTATTACTTCTAATAGTGTTTGGTGGAGTATTAGAGTTTTGTCTGTACAAGAGCTTGTCATCTTCACACAGAAGCAATTTTGCGTCTTATTCTATGGTTTTCTTCTTTTTCCTGTCTAATTGCTCTGCAAAAACTTCCAGCAGTATATTGGGAAAAAGTGGGAAGAATAGATTTCTGTATTATTCAGCTTTTCATTCTAACAAAATATAAAGAAGAGAGGTTAAATTAGCTCACAGTTATGGAAGTTCGGAGCATAATACCCGCATTGGCTCAGTTCTGGCAAAGCGCCTCTGGGCTGCACCACACCACAGTGAATTACAATGGCAGGAATAGGTGAGGAAGGAAGCATTCATATCTTCTTGAAACAAGAAGCCAGAGATCTGGATGAGGTTTTTACAACTTACTTTCATGAGAACTCATACAGGAGATTAGCATCTCCACCCTGAGAAGGCAGTGCCCCCAACATCTCAAGGACCATGCAAAAAGCCCCATGTCTCAGAGATACCACAACACATCCTAACACCACCAATTTGGGAACAAACATCTAACATGTGAACCTTTGGGAGGTAAAACTACATTCAAAACTTGACAGCATCTTGTTCCTCATCTTGTCTTCTTTCTCATCTTAGAGGAAAAGCTCTTAGCTTTTCAGTATTGTGTATGATGTTAGCTGAGAGCTTGTCATATACAGTCTTTCTTATGTGGAGGTAAATTCCTTCTATACCTAATAACTGAGCATATATATAT
>NW_022900950.1:18846667-18856719 GCF_012274545.1 Fukomys damarensis | reverse complement strand
ATTATATATTTCTTTTTTTTTGAGAGAGAGAGAGAGGATCTCACTATGTAGCCAGGGCTGGCCTCAAATTCCAGGTAATTCTCCTACCTTCCTTTCCTGAGACAGGATTACAGGTATGTAAGTAACACCACAACTGGCAACTCTGTCATTTATAACAACGTGGTTGAGCCCAGAGGATCAGAGGGTACTATGTTAAGTGAAAAAAAAGCTAAATACAGAGAGCAAATGCATGATACTACATGATACATGTGAAATCTAAAGAAGTCTAACTCAAAATGACAAAAAATAGAGAAGTGGTTGCCAAGATCTCAAGTGATGAAAATGGAGAGGTTTTAGTCAAAAGGTACAAAAGGTTTTAGTCAAAAGGTACAAAAGGTTTTAGTCAAAAGGTACAAACATTGAGTTACAACATGAATCAGTTCTTGGCATCTAATATACAGCATGGTCGCTTCTATAGTTTGGGTGTGGTTTGTTTGTCAAAGATTTATGTGCTGGAAGCTGGATGCTCAATGTAATGGTAATGAGGTGGGGGACAATTGAGGAGGTAGAGCCTCATGGGAGACGATGAAGTCATGGGCACAGAGTAACTGCAGGAGTTGGCCAAGTGCCATGTGACTAAATCAGTTATCATAAGAATGGAGTGTTCTAAAAGGAGGCCCTGGTTACTCTGTTGTCTTTCCTGTATCACCAAGTGATTTGACTCACAAGCTCCTGCATGTGTAATCATCTACATCATGTGATACAGCTAGTGAGTCCTTGCAGATACCAGCATCATGCCAGCTCACCAAATTTGTAAGCTCAAAACATTTCTTTGGACATTACCTAGCACCAGGTTTTTTCTTATGGGAACACGAAATCAGACTAAAGCAATAACTAGAGTTACTGTATTACATATAGTGATAAGCTCAGTTGTCAGGCTCGATTCATTCCAAATTTGTGTTCAAACACAGAAAACTTCAAGAACCGAGCATATTTTTTCCATATGAAATAAAGGAAAGCTAAATAACATTTCTGATGCCCAAACATTACACTTATAAATTTGTTTTTCTAGGATTTTATAAATCCCACAATGATTTCTTTTTTGAACTCTATATCATAGTCCTCACAGTTTTCCTCTTGGCTCTGCTGGTGGTATTACTAACTTTCTTTGGAGCCATGGTTATGATATTTTGCACAAATAAAGAACAAAAAATCACAATGACAAATGTGTAACACACTAATGCAAGCATTCTGTGGTGTCTGGGTGAGAGCAGCTCTCAGAGAGAAGCATCACCCCTTTGAGTCCACAGCAAGACACAACACATGACTCACTCTTGGACAGTACAGGCTTTTCTCAAGTTGAACTTTCTATTTGACTATTGAACAAAGTTATGAACACTGAGCAGATTTCCTTCAAACTTTGCTTTTAAGGGAAAGTCTGAGCTAGGAAACACTCGACAACTGAGTTATCACTATACTTGAAATTTGCTAGCAGAGTAGAGTTTAAGTGTTTCACCACACAAACAAAAATAAATAAATAACCGAATGAAGCAATTGATATGTTAATTAACTTTATCATAATAATCACTTTATAATGTATACATGTGTTGAAACATCGTGTTGTTATCTTAAATATGTAAAATTTTTATTTGCCAATTATACCTCAATAAAGCTTACAGGTATGGAAAGATAGAGTTGAAAATCCCAAAATGTTCTACAAAACATGAACAGTCAAGGAATCCTGTCACATCCTTTCCCACTCCTACAGGCACTGTTTAAGCAGACTGACAGCAAAGGGATGTACTTAATGGTAATTAGGTATTAACTAACAAATCGGATAATGCAGAGGTGTGTGTGAGGGAAGCTTGGAGGATGTACACCAGGAAGCACAGGTACTCAGAATTGAGGGAAGCAAATAACATCAGATATGGAAAAGCAACTCGAAGGAGAAGCCCACCTATTGGTTCAGTAATGGGAGGTGGGGTTAAAAAGGGAGGCTGGATTGCAGCACCCCACATACGCCAAGTTCAGAGAACATACCATCTTAGGAGAAGCTCTAACACCCTGGAGGAGGAAGCCAGTATCAGAGTGGGGGCTGGACCCATGGCATATGCTCCTAACTCAGTGGTGGCGAACCTGTGCTGCAGAGGCGCACAATGTCTGCATGTTAGCCAAGTTCCCCCAGTGGCTGAGTATCAGCTAACAGTTGTTTTTTTCTAAACTAAAACCTCAGTATTCAGGTTTAATTGCCACATTGGCACTTTGCAATAAATAAGAGGCTTTTGAGTTGCAGTTTGGGCACTCAGTCTTAACACGTTCACTATCACTATTATTCATCTTTTAGGTTTTCAGAGTTTAGGCAAACCACCATATAGTCATGGTTCTGCCTTACTAGATAACATAAGATATAGTAGCCAATACTTCCTGGGGAATATGAACTCATGTATGCACCAAAATAAAAAAAAATATTTTATCCTCTTAGCCAGAAAAAAAATGGAGGTAAGAAAAATCACACAGCAGATATCATCAGAAAGGCAAGGCACCATATTGCAATAGATAAAAAAATTTTTAAATAAGTATAAGAAATATAGTGAAGTGAGAGGGAGAAACAATAACTAGCAAAATAATCACAAAAGGACCAAGTGAAAATATTGAGTATAAACATTAAATATAATTTAAAAATTTAAATTTAAGTGACACACACCAAATAGTAAAATAGTAAATAGTAAAATGACAACTGCAGAATGAGTTATTGAGTTATATAATTAAAGCAATAAATCTTCCCAGGAGAAAAGAAGAAACAACAGAGGAATAAAAACTTTATATTATTTAAGATATATATTATATATTACTTAAGAGATAATTAAGAGAAATAGAAGTACAATCATCAGATATTAGTAGTCTCAGAGTGGAGGATATATTTGAATAAATAATGAAAATGCATGTGGGAGGCTGAAGCAAGAGGATCACTAGTTCAAGCCCAGCTTGAGCAACTTAGAAACTTTTTGAAACAGCAAGACTCTGTTTCAGAAAAAAATAATTACAAAGGACTGTGCATGTAGTTCAGTGCAAAGGCCCTCAGATCAATCTCAGGGTTGGGGGAGACAATAAGCAGATTCTTACAAGACTTGGAGAGCCAACATACTGGATTTTTGCTAATCCTTTAGTAGTCTACTATTTCTAAAAGCCATAAGCGATACTATATAATCTTGAAATATAACCTATTATATTTTCCTTGTGTTAGCATATAATTATACTATCAAACACATCTGTGTCCTCATATGCTTGCATTGCCTTTGTCTAGAATATATTAGGAAGATAAGCTTTTTATGACTTGAACTAAGTTTTCATATTTCATATTACAATTATGTTCTTTAAATATTTTTTCTTTTTTGCTTTTTATTATGGATATATGAGAACAATGACACTTCATTCTCACTTGTCAATAATTTGAGCCTATAGCCTCATCCACTCATTATATCAATTCTATTTTTAATCAAATCCTTAAATTATGTCAATTCCTCAGAAGATTTTGGTATGGCTTCTTCTAAAATATTTAATTGCTTTGGTATTCTAATGATACTTTGATTACATTTAAAAATGGTGATATGATAAAAGATAATTTTTAAAGATAAGAACTGTTTTAAACATAAACACAGTATCATTATAATACCAAAAATATTAATACTTAAGAATTGGGGTGCCGGAGATTTAGCTCAGTGGTTCGGTGGCCTGCCTTGCAAGTGCAAGGACCTGAGTTCAATCCCCGGTACAAAAAAAAAAAATTGGATGATTGCATGACATTCCTTACTATAGTTGAATAGACCTAATGTTATATGACATGCAGTCGGTGAGAATAATTTCTTTGTCCCAAACTAAATTTGGTAATATTATTATGACTGCCCATATGCCTAGAATAGTTTATCACTTATACGAAAATTTCATAAAGCATAAAAATTCCACTAAGGGAAAAAAATCAGAGTATACCAAAAATACTTTGTTTATTTTTCATAGGAGAAGGCACTAAGAAAAGAGTAGATAAGTTTGAATTCCTATGGTGTTTCTGCTTTTGTTTGCTTGGAAAAAATAAAACTTCCAAAAAACTTTTGACAAATAAAATGTTGCATTGTTTTACTTAGGTAGTCCGGTTGGACTGTAAAATCTGAGTAACTCATTGGTTTTATGATATTGGATAAGTCGCAGCTATTTCCTTACCTTTTCAGGGACAGTAACATCTCCTGGCTCCAAAATCAGTCTCAAAGAAGAAATGAGTCAATGCAATCAAAGTACCCAGAAATATTCTTACAGTACCTCATTATATGACCTCCATTTCTGTTTGCAAAAAGAAACACTCAATAAGACACAGTAGAACATTCTCTACTTCAAGAACTAAATTCTAAAAGGCTTTCCAAGTATACTGAAGAGGACAATTTGAAGCTTTTGTTTGCAAAAGCTTCTGATCTGTACATAAAATTTAAAACTTGCCAGGTGTTGTGGCGCACACCTGTAATCCCAGCACCCAGAGGCTGAGGCAGGAGAATCACTGTGAGTTCGAGACCAACCTGGGCTACAAAGTGAGTTCCAGGTAAGTCTCAACTACATAATGAGACCCTGTCTCAAAAAACAAAACAAAACAATCCAACAAAAAACTTGATACAAATGAATAGTCCTTACATAATTATAGTACATGAGAGCTATCTTATAACCTCATGTAATTTCCACAACTACAGATAGAAAATAGCTGGTTATTCGGTCAATATTGAAGAGTCTTAAACTAAAATCTACCTTCATGTTATATAAAGAGGTCTATTTGTTCATTCATTCATCCACTATTATAAAAAGACTTTGGGTTTATCTTATAGTTAACTGTGTTTCTTTTAAATCTATTTGGGGATATTATAGAATCTACTTCAAAATAGAATAACTTTATTAAGTTAAAGGGAAAATACCTTGTTCCCTGCAATTTCATGAAGAGACAAGAAGCATGAATGAACTATATCACCACTGGCACATTACGGATAGAAAGAATGAATGACATGAAAGTAGGTAAGAAGAAACACCAAGCAAGGACAGTCTGCCTTTACACATGAGTACTTTTCCATTGTCACCACCAGGTGTTACGCAGGAGACTAAAAAAGACTCTCAACGTTGCAGGTATAAAACCCCACACAATTCCTAGACCTTTCTCATAAAAAAAAAAAAAGAAGAAGAAGAAGAAGAAGAAGAAGAAGAAGCTTTAAACTGCTGGAAGAGGAGCAGTAAGCCATCTCACTCTGAGGATCCAAGCAAAGATAAAGTGCCTCGGTGAGGGGAAGAATAGAAAGAAAAGCTGTACACCCTGAAGAAAGGGAGACCTACAATTCTACACTGATAGAAAGCAAAAGTCTGCTACCACTAGCAGAGCTGTAGGAAACTCTTTCCTCCAAGACATTACATACACTTTAGTAGAAAGAATTTGAGTCTCATGAGAACGAAGGAGAGGAATGCTGAGAAATTATATGCCTGAATCTAAGCACGTAGGGTCTGCCTATGACTGAAATTGGCCCAGGATAGATGAGACTCTCCATCTGAACCCTAAACTTCATGCTGAGTAACAAGAAATTGAAGCTTTAATTGGAAGCAAGACATTGGAGAGAGAACACCTACTGGGGCACATGTGTGCATGCACTGCTCAAAGTAGAGAGTGGACCAGAAAATGCAAAAAGTCCATCCAACACTAAAAACATAGTAAAAACAAGGGTTCTGCCTAACTTACCTTCCAGCAAGTTTAATGAAAACAATTTAATTTTAAAAATAGTTATATTCAATGGACTTCTTGTCAGAAGTAAATAGTATGAAATTTGTCACAATGCTAACTGAAAGACAAAACTGTCAAATCAAACCAAAAAATTTATCCTGTGATTATATATGAAAATTGAAGACTTTTTCAAGTAGTCAAAGGTAAATAAAATACATCACCAGCAGATCTGCACAGCAAATGTTAAAGGGAGTTCTTCAGGCAATAGGTATGATACCAGACGGAAATTTTGGTTTTGTTTTTTGTTTTCTTGGTGCCAGGGATCAAACTCCAGACCTTGTGCTTCCAAAGCAGGCAGTGGCACCACTGAGCTAAATCCCTGGCCCTGAAATTTTTATTTGGGTAATGAAGTCAAGAGCTACATAAATGATAAAAATGCAAGTAAATATGTGATTATTTATGAATCCAAAAACGTTCAATAAAAAATTATTAAGAAAGTAAAGTCAAAGAGGGAGAAGACTCTCTTTCAGAAATAATTCAATAACTTAAAAACATTTATTTCAGGTTCAAAGGGCTCACCGTCCATACCATGCTTTTTCAACATACAATTTCATGGGTTTGTCAGTGTTATTCTACTTATCAAATGCAATATCCTGGGTGTTCTACTAAGTATTGGAGATGAAGTGGGAGTCTAGCTCGTGAAAGCCTGTCCTCCACTTACCTTCTAGTGAGGCAGAGGCAAGTGTAAATCCCACTGCAAAGTGTAAAGCTGTATTTAAAAGACGATTATGACAAGTAGTAACACAGGGTGCCAGGAAAAACTGTTCTGGGGCTTTGACCTATGAAGAGAAATCAGGAAAAGTTGCCCTGAGGAAGGGACTTGAAAGGAGGAATTGACTGATGAATCCATTGTGAGTGAAACAGGGAAACCAGAGGGGCACAGTGGATCACACCTATAATCCCAGCGATTTTAGAGGCGGAGGCAGGAAGAATGCAAATTTGAGCCTGGCCTGGGTATTTCAGTAATTTAGCAAGACTTTATTTTGAAATAAAAAGGAAAGCAAAACTAAAAAAGTGATGAAGATTTGGCTCAGTGTGAAAATCCTGGGTTCAATCACTAGCAGGGGAGTGGGGTAGGGTGTGGGGGTGGGGGTGGGGAGAACAAAGAAAAATACAACATGTCTTAAAGACTCAATTTATTACTTCCAACATCTTGGTCATCTCTAGATTTTATTTTTCATGCTTTTTGTGTGTATAAATAATATATCTGCTTAAAATGTTCAGATTTCTTTCTCTTCTCTGGTTATTAATTTTGTTTTTTTGTTTGTTTGGTTGGTTTTTGGGGTTTTTTTGTTGTTGTTGTTGTTTTGGTTTTTTTGGTACCAGGGATTCAAACTCGGGTCCTCGCGCTTACGAGGCAGACCACCAAACCGCTGAGCTAAATCCCCAGCCCTGGTCATTAATTTTCAAGATTGAATAATTCTGATCAGTAGTTGACCCTATGTTTTGCTTTGCTATATTCAAATTTAGTGCCAAATAGACTTTAGGCTTCTCCAGAAAAATTCCTGCTGGCTTGTTTTTTATTTTTATGATTTTTAAATCTTATTTAAAATTGTCAAAAATTAGAATTGTAATAGAGTATAATGAGACATGCATATATTAAAGGAAAACCAATTATAACAAATAAGGAACACACAAAGCACAAAAAAATTTCATACAAATGAATATATAATCACATATGTACATGCTACTTAGAAGCCAGGGATTTCTTCAGACACTAGATCTTTTGATTTTGCAGCACATGTGAAGGATTCTGAACTGAAGTATGGGAAAGTCATTAAGAAACAATACACTCGAAGTACCATAAAAAAATTTTCATTTAAAGAGGTCATTCTCTGGGGCTGGGGATTCAGCTCAGTGGTTCCAAGGCATGCCTTACAAGACAAAGGACCCAAGTTCAATCCCCGGTAAAATAAAGTAAAAAAGGAAGGAAGGAAGGAAGGAAGGAAGGAAGGAAGGAAGGAAGGAAGGAAGGAAGAAAGAAAGGCGGGGAGGGGGGGTGGCAAGGAAGGAAGTCATTCTAGTTACTCCCTGAAGATCTAAATGATATGAAAAATGGATTCCAAGGAGCAATTAAGAGCCTATTTCACCACTAGGAGAGGCAAACAATGGAGTTTGGCCCTAGAATAAATGCAAGGAAGACGGGGTGATGTAGACTGATTTGAAACACATTTAGGTGGTAAAAATGCAGAAGAGACAAAGGTACAGGGTGGCCGTAGAGCAGTAACGGTGAACTTTTTAAAGATCCTGCAGCACAGGTTCACCACCGCTGTCCTAGATTTCTGCTTTCCCTTCAGGTGATACAGGAGTTTTCTGGTGACACACAGGTAATTTGCTTATGCGAAGGCAAGTTCACTGTATTCAGGAGAAAATAAAGTAAATCCCTATAAAAGTTTTTCAGATCCAAATAGAGTGATACCTCAGTTCATAAACTTGTGTTTGTGTAGGGAAGATGGCAGCAGTACATTTGTCATCCGATGTGGAGTTCATGAATGGAAGCAAAATTCTGTTGAATGCTTTTGAGAAATGAATTGTTTGTAAACAAAAGCATGGATGTACTGAGGTCTTTTTATAGTTATAATTAAAAATAAAGACTATATTATAACATACAGCTTCTTCTAATACAAAAAGCATATTAATTTAATTAGCATATATTGATATTTTACATATTTAAATTTCTGTCTGCTTAGTCTGATCTCTGACTTGGTGTGATGAGCTAGGCCATTTATGAAAACAGGAGTGAATTACAGAATTTTATGTATTGCTGTGTCAGAACCATTCCACCAACCTCCCCCCTTTTTTTTCTTTTTAGTAGTTTGCTGAAGTTACTCTTTTACTGGAATGTTAACACACCATAATATTGGTTTTTACAATCACAAAAATTATAACTTTAAAAAATGCAACTTGCTATATATATATATGGTTATCACTACAAGTTTCTTACTCCAAAATGCCTTGATGTTGCACAAAGCAGGATCTAATGATTCATCCTGCTTTACATTGAATATATTTCTTCACATATTTAAAATTAAAGAAAACAAAATTTAAGGAGCATAAAAGCTTCTTTGGCATTCCCAAATTAAAATCTTCACTTCTAGCCCTTAAGTCATTTAGATTACATTCTTAATTCTACAAGTATGATTCTAAATTCTAGAGACATAGTATGAGTACTAATAAGTAATAGTGCTTTTCTTAGATCTGAATAAATTCCATCTTCATTAAGAATATTAAAATAAAAAGGAAATAAATGGGTAAGAAAAATTCCAAATTAAACATTCAAAGATTACCATATTTTATTTTTTTGAATCATGACAATAATGAGTTTTAACTACAAAGATGCATTCAGAAAAAAATATCCATTACTGCTTTTGTCTCAAAGGAGGGGAATGTATATATTTTTTTCTTTTCTCTATAGTCTTACTGAAATATCAGAGAAATATCTGAAACTATAGTACATCTCTAAAAGTTCTGGATTCAGGACAAGATGTACCAGAGATGACAGCTCGTCATCTCCTCAGAAGAATGCCACACTCCTTACCTGGGGCAGTATACAAAAGAGCGCCACAGAAAGATTATCAAGGTTATTTTTTTTCAAAGGACCACAGTCAATCTTGTTAGAGAATTTTCATATTTCATAGTTAAAATGTTATCCAAATATATACATATCCTTTTATTTCTAGGTCAGGGATCTGGGATTTCTTAAAGATAAAAGAAAATGATTTTCTTGGAAATGTATACTTTTGTGTAGATCTTCCAATTTTTAAAATTATACCAGCCAAATGAGCAATTTTCGAAATATCTGTTAAATATAGATATATCTGCTTTGACATTACTAATATTCTTGATTTATATTTTCTCATTGTTTTTTCATCAAATTAGCTGATAATTTTTCCCTTGGGGTATTCATAGAATCAACCCCTTATCATAATTTATCAAAAGATCCTGTGAATTTAATCCACTTGTTATGTCTCAAAAACTTCCACTTCCTTTCATCTTCATCATTATTACCTCCTTCCAAACTACCATCATCTTTCGCATGGCAACATTTAAAAGTCCTGCCAATTCTCTCTGATCTTGTTCCAATCCCTTCTCCATACTTCAGCAGAGTGATCATCACAAAAACACAATAACAGATTTTACTCTACCTCCATCTGTGCTTAACCATTTCAGTGAGTTCCAAATTTGTACCCTCAGGAAAAGGGCAAAACTCTTAAAATGACTTCCAAGTTTTGCCCTAACCTTGGCCTCTGATCTCCAGCTCACTTTTTTCTTTGTT
>NW_022900950.1:18826665-18846396 GCF_012274545.1 Fukomys damarensis | reverse complement strand
AATCTTCATCACTTTTTTAATTTTGCTTTCCTTTTTATTTTAAAATAAAGTCTTGCTAAATTACTGAAATACCCAGGCCAGGCTCAAATTTGCATTCTTCCTGCCTCTGCCTCTAAAATCGCTGGGATTATAGGTGTGATCCACTGTGCCCCTCTGGTTTCCCTGTTTCACTCACAATGGATTCATCAGTCAATTCCTCCTTTCATGTCCCTTCCTCAGGGCAACTTTTCCTGATTTCTCTTCATAGGTCAAAGCCCCAGAACAGTTTTTCCTGGCACCCTGTGTTACTACTTGTCATAATCGTCTTTTAAATACAGCTTTACACTTTGCAGTGGGATTTACACTTGCCTCTGCCTCACTAGAAGGTAAGTGGAGGACAGGCTTTCACGAGCTAGACTCCCACTTCATCTCCAATACTTAGTAGAACACCCAGGATATTGCATTTGATAAGTAGAATAACACTGACAAATCCATGAAATTGTATGTTGAAAAAGCATGGTATGGACGGTGAGCCCTTTGAATCTGAAATAAATGTTTCTAAATTATTGAATTATTTCTGAAAGAGAGTCTTCTTCCTCTTTGACTTTACTTTCTTAATAATTTTTATTGAACATTTTTTTGATTCATTTTCTAAGTTTCTCATTTTTTCCCTCCAAAGTTAGATCTTGATATATTTTGTTTACTTTCAGAAGACGTCTTTGACTTTTTCTTCTTAAAAATATGGACTTGTTTAATATTTATCTTATGGTTCCTCCACCTATTTGCTACATAATATTGTTTGAAGCTTTCTTCTGCACATGTACTGTGTGTTTTTCTTAAATTCTATTTTTTATTGATTTACTTTTGGCTTCAGTATTTTGTCTTGGAGGCTTCTCTCAAATGTTTAATGATTATTTTTGGTTTATTAATATTTAAGAGCAACTAGTGGACAGATTGGAAGCTCTGCATGAATGGGTGCATTTTGCTTAGTGGAATCCAGCCCATTAGTGGAGATAGGCCCACATGTCAGTAACCATATGTCTTTCCTCAGGAGCTGTACAATTTCTCCAAGGAAGAATACATTGAGTAAACTTTAATCTAACACCAATGTTGAGCCTAGGTATACAAACCTAAAAGGTACAAGAGAGCCAGGATGTCTCACCTGTCTGTATGTGAGTTTTCACATATATTATCTTTTTGTTAGGCAAATCTTACTAATATTCTACTATGCCATCTGTCCCTGGCACGGAGTCCTCTGGTTCAATTTTCCCAAAGAGGAAAACTTCATTCCTGTCCAAGTCAGGGAGGAAGGGGTTCCCAACTGTGTGTGATGCCAGAGGGCACCAGCATGCCCAATAGTTTTTTGACTTTCAAACACTGGCTTACTTTCACATTAAGTTCATATTTTGGGGGACTTTCATTACAACCATCACTGCCTTTGGGAACAATGAAAATGTAAAAGGAATTGATTCTGTAGTTTTTCTTATAATTTATTTCTGAGACTGAAAGTACCTTTATAACCAATTGTCATTTAATGAAATGTTCTCCCTAATTCTGTGACCAGTAGTTGTTACATCTGATATACTAAGAAGAGGGCTTGCTCCACATTTCCTTAGGTATTTCTTTCTGTCACTAGAAATAGCATATACATGGAGCTAAAGTAACTATATAATTAAAGCTTCTGTGGCTAGGAGTTGGTTTTTCTTGAGAGCCAACATGTATCACTGAGAAAAATATATCAGACTGAGAGCATAATAACCTAAATGTCACTTTGATTTTCTCAAATTGTCTAACTTTGTACCTTTAGATAGCTGACTTAATGAACCTGGACTTTTTTTCTTTTTTTTTTTTTTTGAAAATGGTACTAGATTAGTGATCCTTAAGGTCCTCTCTACTTCCCACATCTAGGATTGAGTATGATGATGTGAGACTGGAGTGAACTACAATAGAAAATGAAAATTCCCATTGTACATGGAATAATATTCAGTACAAGATTAATTACAAAATTATCCAAAGATAGAAATATTATACTCAATTATTAAAATATGTAAAAATTGAGACTTTTTTACCTTTTGTCTCTTTTTAGTAGCTTCATTTATTTAATACTGCCAAAGCTAGGTTTCTTTCTAAAGATATATATATATATGTAAGTAATTTCATATATTTATATAATATATTATATTTTATAGTTTTCAATGCATTTTATCTGAATATTCCATGTAATTGCCCTGCTGATGTTAAAGAAATTTGTATAACACATACTGGTATTATTCCCAGATGGCAACATAAGGAACCCTGAAGTATCACAAAGACAATAACTGGCAAAGCCCAGGACTTGTAACTTCAGGTGTGATTTCCACATCTTGGGTTCATTTCCCTACTGGAAAGAGTCTGAAAACAAGCACAGTATCATTATAAGTAGATATATTGAATGGTTTGTTAAACTATTAACTACTAAAATTATGAAGTAGTAAGAACAGGATTCAGTGCCTTACTGTACTCATTCACAATATTACTTTTAGATTACAAAAGTAATTTTCACTCCACATGTTTAACTATACTACAATGCCAGTAGAAATCAATATTATGTATTTTATCCAATGATGAATGTCATTATATTGTATATCTAAAATGTACCCAAAATTAAATTTTAAAAAATTTTAAACTTAAATATTTTGTATTTATGTCTAATATTACACAAGACTCTGACTGGCTTACATAATTAATGCCATCATCTGTTAAATAAGGAGTTATCCCATTGTTATTTTGTAATTCTTTCTTCTGTATTTGAACTGGTCATCAAACTTAGAATACAAAATACATTTAGATTTAGTCACCTCATCCATCTACATAGAGCGACACATCATTTGCCTTTCTAACCTCCCTCAGAGTCTGTAACCTTCCCACTCTCCATAAAAGCTTTAGCCTTGAGCTCCACATTGTGACCACCTATGGAGCATTCTACCTTGATTACAAAGTGCTTATGTGGCTTATAAAATTCACACCATATGTCCTAGTAAAAGTTTTCTTGCCTCTTGGTTGCTCTCTCCAGGTTATTCAGCCATCCCTCCATGGATCTCTGCTGAGAATAATCTGAATATTTCTAAGATCATTTCAACCCCATTCAAACCATACTGAATTAGGTGAATGTTTTCAAACTATAGATGACTTCAGTCTAATCTGTGGGTCATACAATCCATACAGTGAACTATGAGAAATAATTCCAAAAAGAATATGAATCACAATATTAGAGTGAACACCATAAGTAATATTTTTGAACTTGCTTATTTTTATGTAAATTTTTATGTGCTTGGTGGGCAGTGATACCATTTTTTCTATGAACTATAGTATTAACTATGGAAGTAGATGTTAGAATAAGAAATTCAAATCCTCCCAAGAAAAATCACTGTCACTGGAAATGGGAATGGATGCTAGGAAGCAATCAAAAGATAAGTGCATTCTACATGGTGTCTATCTGCTACACATTTATAATTTATAATATTTCTAATATACAAGTATTTGCTGTCTTTGGTAACTATAGTGTATAAGAGCAAAAGCAATAGCAATTTACAAATGTTTTCCATTTGTTTGAGAAAACACTATTTTTAAAGGCCATTTGAATCAGTCATTTCTGCCTCCCCTCCCAAGTAAGAGGTATATTTACCCATCTAACAAACTTATTCAACTCATGGCATAAAAAGAGATATTTAGCTATGGAGGTCTCCTGCATATTCAAATACAAAGTTACTTTGTAAAACTTCCAACCTTTTTGTTATTCAGGATGGTTATTTTCATTTCAATTTAGAGGCTTCTCTGGGTAGAGTAAGGAGGAAATAAAATAAGTGAAAGACAACAGGATCAGCAATTAAGACTTCTAGACTAGCCCAAGCTTCACTATCGTCAGTTCCAGAGTCATTGGACTTTAAGTTTCCTGAGACTCGAAATTATAAAGGAAGGAAGACGGTGAAGTTGTCTTGTAGCTTTACCTTTATATGACCATTTAGGTAGCAGTAGTTGAGCAGGTTTGTTTAGTCGTTAAGAGAAAAAAATTAATATTCCCTTTTGTTTCTTTAGAATAGGCTCATTGAGTAGTAGGGGAAAAACACATTCCCTGATATCCACTACCTAGGGCAAAACCATAACAATCAAGAGAAACCATATATTGTGCCACTGAGAAAGGATCAAAAGTTTCTCTCAGTATATACTTTGTCTAGGTTCCTTCCTCTTCCTTCCCTGAACAGTGCCTTTGCCTTGCTAGGAATCTCCCTCTGTTTTTAGGGAGATTCACGAGCAATCAATCAATTCATGCACAATCAATCAATTCATGGGCAATCGATCTAGAGAAGTGATTGTTCTTCACACCTTCTCTATTGTCCTCTTTCTAGGTAATAATTACATAGTCTAGAACCTAGAATCCTATGGTGATAGAGAAGACTCATTCTAGAGCCTTTCTCATACTAACTCAGCAGTCTTGGTCAAGTTACTTAAGCCCTCAGTTTCAATAGAACAGAGATAATGATAAAGACCTTACAGTGTTATGTTTATTAATAAATTAACATGTATAATATCCAGCACATTCATTATTAGCAGACGCTTAATAAAATAGAAACAATACCAATAAATACATGGAAAATAATGTTTAATTTCATCAGCAACAAAAGCAACATGATTTAACATGGTAATATACTATTTTTTACCAGTAATAGTGTCAAAGGTGAATGAGAGTGATTATGTTCAAAATTGTTTTGGGGGTGAAATATAAATGGGGACAGTCATGCATATCATACACATCTGGAAGAATATAATAGTTACTTCTTTGTTAAGCAAATGATGGGGGAATAAAACAGGGATTTAGAAATAATAGTTTTACACAACCCATGACCATTTCCTTAACAAACTATCATAGTGACCCAGTTCTGTTCCCAACAGGGTAGAGCTCTCTGAATTCTTATCCACTGTTCAAACTATTGAGAAGAGTTTAATCTATGTATTTTAGTGAGTATAAGTCTAGAAAATAAAATACTTTCTTTTGGAAAACTTCTCTAATCCCTGAGGTATAATATCTGACATCACAAAATAAAGGAGGAGAGGTTAATTCTGACTCACAGTTTTAGAAGTTTCAATCCATGGATGGTCACCGGCTCCAAGGGAAAAGCAGCTTGGTGGAAGAGAGCCTAAGAGAGGAAACCTCTCACATCATGGTGGCCAGAAAGCCACGAGAAAAGTAAACAGCACAATGTACCTTTTTAGGTCATGCCCCCAGTAATCTGCCTCTTCCAACCAGGCCCCATCTCCTAATAGTACAACACCTATGAACCATAAATGGAGCAGTCTGCCAATGAGTAGGTATAATGCCCCCATGATTCAATCAATTTCCGACACATGATATTTTGGGGAGACATTTCAGATCCAAAATATGACAGATAATTTTACTGGGGAGGCAAACCTTAACATTAGAAAGTAGAAACCTGCTCTCTACAAAAAAGAGAGAAGCCTAGTGATATGTGCCCATCACTACAAACTAAGTGGAACAGAATTACATACAAGGAAAAATCTGTAACTACTAATCAGAAAAATCTTCTTGTATAAGACAGTATTTACTGTAGTCTTCTACAGAGAAATCTTTGTGTTTTCACTGGCCTCTGAATAAACCAATATATGATTTTTAACTTGTATTCCTAAAAGCTTAAAGAAATCAAATAAATGAGGAAATGATATTTGCAAAAACATTGCAAAATTCCTACCAGTGCAATCATTCTGGGCAGCATTGCTCTCATGACCTCTCCAACTCTGCAGCTAAAAGACTATTCCTTGCTGGAACAGTCCACATGGACGGCTGGACCATCTGCTACTGTGGATAGAGCATCCTCTCATTCTCACATCATTTGTGGCTGTCACATGACAATTCTACATGAAGAAAAATCCTGAGACAGAGTTTAGTTTTAAGACAGTAAGAAATATTGCTAGGCTCAATATCTGTAGACTGAGGGGGGAAAAACAACTGTGAAAAAGTACTTAAGCATTAATGCAATTTCAGTGGAGGCCTTAGCCAACTCTGTGGGAAACTGTAAAGCTGAATGACTTTTGAGTTGTCCCAAGTTGAAGGGATTGGTCCACATTTTATTTCCTATGTATACCAGCTGTCTCATCCAGGTCACCTCACAAATGCATTGTGACCTTAAACACAGTGGCTTCTCAGCAGAGGCCTATTCTTTTGGGGGCTGACAAACAGGGCCTTTGTTATTGCAGCACCTCCAAAAACTGTAGAAATAAATTCTTCAAAGTATAGATCTGGGTGGTGTCAACCACATGGCCCATGTACGTAATGCTTTTTTATAGCAATATACCTGTGGATCCCGAGCACAGAGTCCTGCTATTCATTTCCATGCACATTCCACTTCTTCTCTGTGACACCACTACTTAAAGACTCTAAAAGATGCCTGTCACCAGAAAGATAAGCAAAGATGTAAGAAGCGGAAGTACGAAAGTCACATTCAGGTCAGAATTCAGGAGTCAGCACACCTTCTGCCGCAACGTTGTCTCTGTGTGTTCCCAGGATTGTTTTTGCTCCCTAAACCTCTACTAAATGAAAAAGAAGTGGCTACTACATTTTCTACCAGACAATAGAATGTTGGTTTCCCTTTGTAACCGAATGAAGTTGGATGCCAGAAACAGAAAAATGTAAATGTCTCCCCCTGCCCCGTGCCTTGCTTCTCCTGCTTTTGTCATCCACTTCCAGAATCTAGGAAGACGTTTGCCCCTCTCAAGAGGGAATGAATGGCTCATATGTGCCTCATCCTCACACTCACCACATGCCTCCCCTAAAGAACACTCAGCAACTAAAGCTTCACCGTCCTCTAATGTGAGTCACATTCATTTCCAACCCATTCAGGTTTCTCACGAAAGAAGAGCAGGGTCACTCCCTCCCTCCCTGCACCTTGAGAGAAACTTTTCCTGCTTATTTCAGTAACAGTGACACCGCCCCAGTGTATGAACCAACACTGCAGTTGTCAGACAGAGTTATCGGGGCCATGCAAAGCTGCTGTTCCAAGGCAGAAGACTCAGTTTAAATCAAAATGGATGAATCGTGGTCTGAAAAACACAATCTAGAAGATAGGGTTCTTGTAGAAGAGTTTAATAACATTCACTCAGGATTTCAACAAGGCATGCTGAAAATTGGAAGTTAAATGGGTCACCAGCCTTGCAGAAATAAGCCTATAACAAGGAAAGGAAGGGCTTATGCTAGTATTTCTCTTAGTGTAGCAAAATGAATGAAATGTCTGGTTTAGAATCAGATCTGGAGTAAAAGCCTAGCTCTCACCTAAGGAGTTGTGGGATTCATTGCTGGTTACTTTTACCTTTCAACCTCAGTTTCCTGGTTGACAAATGGGAGAGAATATTGTTTAGTAGGACTTTTGTAAAGATATAATGAAAATAAATAAATAATGCTCCAATATAGTAACCGGCAGATGGCAGGTACTCAGGAAACAGGAGCTGTGATCATCATTTCATATGGAATCTGATGGGGCCTGTTGTCTCCAAGGAACAAGCTATATCCTATAATCAAGAATGTTTAGATTTCTTCTATGCTGTATCTGTTTTTATTTGTTATTTCTCACTATCAGCAAGATATTTTAAAGTTCAAGCTTTCTATGTTCCTTTTTTTTTTCTTTTTGGCAGTACTGGGGATCAAACTTAGCACCTTGTGCTTGCAGGCCAGTGTGGTGCCATTGTGCTACAACCCTGGCTCCTCTGTGCTCCTCTAAAAAATCAAATTCAAAAATCAAGGGCATGTAATGGCCAGAGCAAGAAGCATGACACCATGTGGTTGCTCATGACATCAGTTACACTACTCACTAGAGCACATACATAGCAAAGAAGAAAAAATGTATAGCTTTGGGATCCAGACTCCACTCCTTTGGTTCACTAGAATTTATTATTACTATATTAAGAATGTTGCTTTTTCTGCAATACCTGTATTACATAAATTATAAATAAAGTATATCTCATATTTTTCTGAGCAAATAAGGATAACTTAGCTAAAATAGGTTGACTTTCCAATGCCTTCAGAAGCTTGGCAGGTAACATACTTAAATAAAGTGAATCAGATGTGAAAACAATTTGAGAGACAGCAGAGTGTCCAGTGCAGAACACAATCCCTCTCCTAAATAAAAATGCCTGGGGACACGACCCTGATGGCTACAGTATCCAGCATTTTGTAAGAGAAGAAAGATAAGGGTCAGGGATTTGGCTCAGTGGTTCTACTGCCTGCCTTGCAAGTGCAAGGGCCCATGTTTGATCCCTGGTACCAAAAAAATAAAAATTTAAAAAAAAAGCAGGAAAAGAGAGATATGAGGACTTTTATGTGAAATCTGGACCACTAATTCAAAATTTTAAACTTGTGGGCAAAAGATTTAGCTCAGTGGTACTGCACCTGCCTCATAAGCGCAAGGTCCTGAGTTTGATTGATCCCCTGTACCAAAAAATTTAAACTTGGTTCCATTTTTATTATGCAAGCTCTAAATCTTTTGTAGGAAGAAAAGTAAGAATAAAGAGACAAAAGTCAGAAGAGCATTACTCTGTTATTTTCAGCTATGACTTTTCTTTATCAATACTCAGTATTTGAAGCACAGAGAATATTTTACTTGCTAATTAAGCACTGTGATATTATAAACAAGGATGCAGGATTGAATCCTCATCAGGACATAATAATTTGGATGATTTCACAAGATTCAAGTGACTAAGCATAAAACCTCTATTAGGTTTCACAATTAATCATTCACATTATACTTTACCACATGTATAATTATGAAAGTGATCATATCAAATGAAGTGCTTTTTCCTGATGTTTTTCACTTCATGAACACAAAACATAACCCTCTTTATTTCCTCACTTCCAAGTCTTTAACTCCATCCATCCTTCCATTGTCATTTCCCATAGCCAGTGCCATTCACCATGTACTCCATCTCTTCTAATTCTAATCCACAACACGATTTAAGGAATATGAAGAGTTTGTTCAATCCTTTAACAAGCTACATACACAGCACAACAGTTCAACACATATGGCAGAAACCTGAACTTGCGGACCAACTTTCTCCACAGAGGAAATAATAGTGTTGGGAATCATAAGTCAGTCTCACGCAGTAAGAATCCAGGAAGAAAGAGGAATAAGATCCAAAGAGTGACCAATGTACTTCACACATGCCATTTCTTGTAGCTGCCAAGTGGTGGATGCTAGGCTGATTCCCACTAGAAATAACGCCTTGTTGTATAATTCCATGCTACTAATGACCATGACCCCCCCATACACCTGTATGCGCATGAGCACACACATGCAAACACGCACGCGCACACACACACACACACACACACACACACACACACAACATTTTCAAGCTATTTTGAAGCAAAACCTTATCTCTAAGAACCAGATAGAGGATTGTGCAATGAAAATTTCTATACGTACAGAAGAATTACTCAGGCTTCCAGCCTGATTGGTTATTTTGCAGATAATAATAGAATTTGACAGAAAATAGTGGAAAAGTTACCTATTAGGAGAAAAACATTACTGAGAATTTCTGAAAGTAAGTGGTCCTAAATGAAAAATTGTCTAAATGAAAAATTGAACCCACAGCAAATGACTTGGGAGGCTTCAACTGTCTCTGTAGTTGGATGGAAATCATGTAGTCTCTAAGCAAGGAAAAGATCTCCCCACGGAGGCTGTAGAAGCCATGAAAAGTTTTGATGTCAGCAATGCCAACCATGACCAGTGAGAAGATGGTCATTGTTCTAATGTGAATCTCTGCCATACACTCCCAATACTTATGAATTTGCAGGAATCTGTTCTTATACTCAACTAATGTGAATTCTCAATAGTTGCATTTTTCGGGTTCCATTTTCCATATTCCTTTTGTAAGTTTAACTGAGTTTCTAAATAATGCTATGGCCATAAAAGATAAATTAATCTAACAATCAGTAGTAGGCACAGTGGTTTGGGTGGGGAAAAAGGAAATCTAAAAATGACCAAACTCTATCTTACATAGAAATAAGAAATTCAGAGTATTAGAGAACCCCAGACAGACACAGATAGACCTTAGAGGCCAATACATAGGATTATATGGGCATAAATAAAGAAATTAAAGGACAAAAAAATTACTAAGATATCATTAAGATTACCAGTATGGAAACCACTCATTAAAAGCAGTGTTCTTGAGGCACAATTATTCTAAGAACGAGCCAATTATTTTGTTTGTTGTTTGTTTGTTTGTTTATGGCCAGTGCAAGCTTAGCAGTGTCTTGAACTAATACATAATTTAATTTAGGATCTGTATAAAGGATGAGCCCTGTGATGTTTCTGCATATATTTCTGCTTATATTTCTATATGAAATATAGACCATGAATTTTTAAATTCTCCAACTTCTCAGGACAAGACAAATTTCATTTAAAAACTATCAAATATTCCAGATTAGCCACTAAATCAAAGCTAGACACTGCTCATTCTACAAGTATAAGTCAAAATATTCACCTACATATATTGTGCATTCAAGAATGCAATGGAAATGAAAGGTGGCTGGTACACTAGAGAAAATGCAATACAGAGATAGATTCAGTGTTCTAAGCCAGAGGAAAAATTACTTTTTACTTAAGATTAAAGTACTTATTTTGTGGCAAATAATGTATACTTTGGCAAAGACATACAAGTTATTTCTTTTCTTTTTGAATTGATTGAAGATAATTTTAATACTGGTCAGTTTGGTAAATGTAGTTAAATAAAAGTAATTACGTATTTAATGTAAGGATAAACTGCCTCTTGCTTCTCAGATTTATAAAAGAAGTATCTATGTCAAGTCAAAAATAATGTGAGATCTGAAATCTGACAGTCTGCCCATAGAATATGGCTTCAAGATTTCCTGGGAGCTATTCAAATCCACTCTGAGCGTAGAACATTCTGGAAATGAGGATGAATTTCATTGATATCTGGCATTCTTACTTTGTCCTTAAGTCTGTCATTATTTTTTGCCAAACAGAAAAAAAAAGATGAACATGATTCTTGGTCTAGACATGGAAGATTAATTGAGTTTTCTTTGAAATGATGAAGCATTCTGAGATTGTTTTTTCAATATTTTATGTTATTTTTAGATCCAACACGATATAAAAGGAAAGGAAACCAAGTAGAGCAGAGAATTCTCATAAGAACACTGACTGAGGCCCAGAGGATTTGTTTGTATATAAGACTGCAATTCATTTCTCACTTATTCAGAGCTCACTGCCATGTACTTCTGATAAAGAAAACTAAATTGTGAAACTCAGAAACTGCCAAGGCTGGCTAGCAACGCTGCTCAACACAAAAGGAAGCAATACAGTGCACCTGAGATGCCAAGAGACTAAGGAAACAAAACCTCTTTTCTCACTCACCATTTTCTTAAGCTGAATCGGTCAAAATCATAAAGAATAAGTCTCAGCTAAATGTGCCTTTACAAAAACCCAAATGCTTTATTTATCAGTGGAAAAGTATATACAATTGTATTTTTAAAGAAAATAAATAAGAAATAAGGAGAGACAGGAACACCAAGAACAAAAAGAATAAAAGCAATAAATCAAGTTACATCCATTTCTTAGACTGTACATGGTGCTAAGAGCAATGATGGCTGCCATGAGATATAAAATAGTCCCTAAAGACGCAAAGATACAATATAGCAAGGAAACAACATGGAGATATGAAATGTTAGTTTCACAAGCTTTCAGTAGAAATATTTTGCAAGGGAAAACTGTGATTTGGCAAGACAGGAATAATTACCAAAAGAAAGCAGCAACTGATAGAAAGAAGAAGGGAATAACTTTGACCTGTGTCTTTACAGAGAAAGGGAATTTGGACTTTTGGAGGATGGATGAAATAAGTATGGTTGTGACATATGTTTTAACACAGGTGCAAATGCAAAGATTATGAAATTAATTTATTCAAATCACATGTAGTCCAGCCTAAGTGGTCTCTTGAAGGCAGGTGACTACTATTTCTATACCAAAAATAAGAGAATCTTGATTTTGCCAGAGCTCTGGTATCTAAATTCTGTTCTACTCGGTGAAATCAGAACCTTTTTTTTTTCAATTTTGTTACATTTGTGGTTTCCAAATCTTTAATTTACATGTCTAAAAATAGATTGTTAGCAATGTACTACTGCTGATAGTATTTTTTCTGAAAGATGGAATGATATCCTCTCAAAGTCATACAAATTCAGAATCTTAGAATTTGACTTAATTTGGAAACAGCATATTTGCAGATTTAACATACTAAGGATCTCAAAACGAATTATCCTGAGTTTAGAACAGGTTCTAAATCCAAGTATCCTTATAAATAAGAAGAAAAGAAGACAGAGACACACAGGGAATACCAAGTGAAGATCAAGGCAAAGTTTGAAGCATTGTGTCTACAAGCCAACCTGTGCTATAGTTAAATGTTCCCTGAAGGTTGTTAACAAATCTTCGTTCCTTTTGTCATTATTAGGAAGTGGTAAAACCTTTACTGGGGAGGGCTATAGGAGTTCCTCCAGTCACTGGGTGTTTTCCCTTGAAGGGAATAGAGGGACCCTGTGCCTCATCTCCTGCCATAGGTTCAAAGCAAGAAGGCCAAATAGTCATGGACTGAAACTCAAAACTGTGAGACAGAATAAACATTTTCTCTTTAAAATCTGATTATTTGAGGTAATTTTTATGGTAACAGAAAGCTGACTGGAATATGTAGAGAATTTATTCAGTCAAGAGTGGAAACACAGAATGAAATACAAAATAATATCTCAAAAAAATTATACTGCAAATGTGTAAGGTATATGGACATCAGTGTGGGTTTGGGATGTAAATAACTAGCTTTATAATTACATAAATGATTTTGTTGTAAGCAAACACTGATATCCTTTGGTAATATGATTAATTATATGTATATAAATAGATAAAATAGAGACAATATATTTTATCAAATAAGAAAACTTAGCTAGTATGTTCAATCACACATATCTTCACAACAGTTTCAGTGAAACGATGTAATGCTGCACATGTTTTAGATAGTGCTATGAATCCATATGTTAAGCAGGAAATGGATGAGAGTTAAGCTATGAACTACAAGAAGGAAATGTGTTTTAGTATTTGAATTAAGTCATCAATCAGCCATTTGCTGATTAGTCACTACAATAAAATCCAGACATTCTAAACATTAAAAGATATTTTCCAAGAAAAAAATCTTTAATTTATATGTCTAAAAATACTTATTTCTGCTTTCTTTTTAGATTTTCTTTCCAAGGTACATCCATATGGTCTTAGATCTATACACATGGAGAAAAAGTACAAAAAATTTTCCTTATCACTTTTTACTATTTAATTTAACAACCACAAGACTTTTACATTGAATGGTTTTCAAAATCTTTGCTCAGTCATACCATAATATTACATTAACTGACTACAGTTTGACTTGGTTATTTTTGTTTTTAGTATTAAATTTACTATTAATTTTTCATTATAATCATTACTATAATGAGCTCTGTCTACTTATAGGATTTTTTCCTTTTTTCTTTTGAAAAGTTTCCTTGAGGCAGATTCCCAAGTGTTGAACTATAGAGTAAAAACACTGTACTCTTTTGGATAGCTTACGATAATAATGCCAAATTCTTTTCTAAGAGGCATAAGAATTTACTTTAATGGACAGGCTTTATTGGGAACATACCAGCATTAAGCTATTATCATTTTAATATATGCTAATTTAAATTATTATGATGGCCTCATTATTGTTCAACTTTGTATTCCTTTAAATATTAGGTCAAAATTTTAACATAATATGCGGTAATCAACTTTTCTCTTCCTATATAAAAAGTAGAAGGGAGATATATCCTAATACCACAGGAATGCTAGAGAAAAAGAAGAAAATAGAGAAAGAACTTCCTCATGTTATCCTAACCCGCAATGCTATCAACAAAATCATTTGTCATGAAATTATCCATATATACGGAATTATTTTTCCTAGGAGATTGTAATATTTGCAGTAAGTAACTTTTTGCTGCTTAGTATTTGTATATAGTTTTCTATCCTCTAGTAATAGAAAATAAGACTGATATGAGAAAAGGAAAAAATGGAAACAAAGTCTTTGTAAATAGGGGAGTGTGTAGGGGATGAAGGGAGGGCAGGGGTATGGGGAAAAATGAGAACCAAGATCTGTCACTTAAGGGTACAGGATCCCAATGATGAATGCAACGGTACTGTGTACTTTAAAAGTATCAATAAACTCAATCAGATTAAAAAAAGAAAATATAACTCATTTAAAATTTTTTCATATAGTTGACTTTCCTCTTAGATTTTACTATTATCAGTTGAGTTCACATCATAACTATGATACAGCCTGGGAATTGTAATGCACCTTCAACTTTAGAATTGCACCTAAGCACAAAATATTCCAGGGGAGCAGCACTAAAGATAAGTTATTTTCATTTACAGCCAGCAAAGTCATAATATTATGGCTTTTTCATGGGTTATTCCAGTTAGATGACTCTTAATCTACCTGGTTCTTTGAAGCTCTCTATATTATTTCCTGATTTAAGCAAATGAGTCAGAGAGAGAGAGAGAGAGGAGAAAGAACACCCATTTGTCTAATTCTAGCAGTAATTTAGAAAAGACATATCTATCCTAAGAAAGGATGTTGTACTAAAGACTACTTGCAGATGTCTCAAAATTATTTTTCTGTGTAGTTTGCTTTAACCGTAATAAGAATTTTTTTATACTTAAGATAGATGTTACGAAATTGAGTTCCAGAGTTGAAAAACTAATTATCCAAGTGTTAACCTTATTTGTTATTTTCCATTATTTTCCTTTAAAAGAGAGCTTCAAAGTGGACTGATAATAAATTGGTCGTTATCGTGCTGCAAATGAGGTAAGTTGCAAAGACTGTTATTTCTGTATCAGTTAACTTCTACTTATTTTGTCAAATGAAGTTTAACTGTTTTTTTGGAAGAAGTGTCAGATACAACAAAGTTCCTATAATTTTGTACTGTAGGATATGGTTTCTAGAAATGTAAAACTCAGTAAGTATTTCATATACATTTTTGAAAGATATTCCAAAAACAAAATTGTCCAATAAAAGTCCCATTTCCTCAACTAACATTTGTATCTAAAGATTGAAAAATATTACAATAAGAAAATAATTTATGAAAGGATATATTGTATGTTTGCTGAAACGGGAATAGAAGAGGGAAGGATAGAAGAAGAAAAGAAGGAAAGAAATAAGCAGAGAGAGAAAGGAGTAGGTATATAAAAATAATAAATCACACATTAATTGATCAGGTTTACTTTTAAAATATAGTATTATCTCAGATGCTAAAAAGGCTTTTTCTGTTGATTAAAAAGAAAAGTAAGTTAAGCTTGGGATAAAATGTCATCTCTAAAATGGTAAAGATATGAGAAAAAATTGCCACATGTCAAATAGCAAAAGACACACCAATCACAGTGGAAAAGCCATGGTTGTTCCCTATCAACACTAAAATCTGATATAATCTTTAAATGTCTGTCCAGAGCCAAAAATAGAACAGGAAATAGCTAATATATATTTCCATCAGAGAAACATGATCAAAATTAAACCTTTATCACATAATCTGTTTCCTAGGTAGTCTAAGATAATTAGCCATAAAATTAGTATAAATCTAAAATAAATAATCTTAACAGAGCAGCCAGAAAAATTATTGAGAATATGGCACTTTTACTATTTATATAATAAAAATAGTAAATCATTATAAAAGTCCCCCAGCCACAATAGCAACAAAATAAAGAGGAAAGGGGAAAGGGTTGATAAAAGAACCGAGATATGTTATGTGTTATATCAATTCCTCCTCACAAAATGTTATCATTATGTACTAATAAAAATTGAAAAAAATTAAATGTTGGTAGGATTCCAAAAAAAAGGCAGAGCAGCAACTCAGCTTCTCCAGGAAAAGTGTCTATACCCTGGAAAACAATAGCTTGAAGAAGAACTAAAGTGAGTAAAGGTTATATGAGAACACTGAGGGAACTGGCAGAGGAGAAGAAAATAGGACTAAGTGATATGGAAGAAATAAGCCACACAGAGGACAGACCACACAGCAGCACTGCTGACAGCAGCTGGGTATCTGCCAGCCAGGAAGCAAGGTGAAACAACTTTTTTGCTCACAGAGAACTGAAGAGCTGCATGGGGATACAACAAGTGTATGCAGTTGGAGACAGCAGGAGGAACCTAAGACACTGCTTCACAAGCAGCCCTCCAAAGTCAAGAGTTGGTGAGTGACTGTGACACCCATGTACACAATCATTCAGAGCAGGAGGTGGCAGGGAAACCAATGTATTGAAGGGCTGGGTGTTTGAACCTGAGTCCCAGAACAGCCCTTTGGCTACTTCACACTGCTGAGTTTCCAGAGTGGATGAGGGAAGGACAGTTAGAAAAATTGCAGGCAGTTGGAGAGCAGACTGGGGTGAGTCCAGCACAGAGGCTGGGCCTGGTGAACATAGACCAGGCTCCTGCAGTCTCAGGCCAATTTCAGCCTCCGTTACACAGGATTGGAAGCTCACATTGACACTGTGTTCCCACTGTACGCAGAAATGTTCACCCAGCACTGTTCTGAGGCCAGGCTGCCGGCCACCTTAGACTTCTAGGATGAGCAAGGACACACCCTGGCCTAAGCTCTGCTACTTAACCTGAGCCTGGGGAAAGGAGTCACATGTCCAAAACAATAGAAAACTATCTTTTACTATTCTTTATTTGACTGTATTTTTTTCACTTTTTATTTTTATTTTCTTTTTCTTTTTCTTTTTACTCTTTGCTGTTTGCCTACTTCTGCATATTTACCCGCATACTTTTATTCCATTATTTTACATTTTTTTTCTTTCATGAGCATGTCTGTGTATGTAGGCTTCCCTTACTCTTGCCTTTTCTTTCCCCTCCAATATCCTTTATTGAGGATAAAAGAATTCCCTGTTGTCCATTTTTATACCTTTGCTTTTACTCATATCTCTTCACCTGACCTATTTCTCTTGTGCTTTATTCATTCTCAATTTTGCTTTTCCTTTCCTCTTACTTTTTCAAATGTCTCCCTTAAACTATTTCTCTAAAATTTATATCAAACGTAGAATCTTGAGACAGGGATTTAGCTCAGTGATGCCACTGCCTGCCTCCTCAAGCACAACAACCTGAGTTTGATCCCCAGTACCAAAAAAAAAAAAAAAAAAAAATCTTTTCCCATCATTTCCCACTACCAATTTTACACCAGTTTTCCCTGTTATTCCTTTATAAATATATAACAACATACCTTTAACATCAATGTGATCCTTTGCCCCCCCTTCTATTTTCTCCTTTCCATACCATAGAAGATTTAAAAAGAATTTTTTCTTTTCTTTTCCCCGTCTCTTTTCTTACTTCTTTCCTCAAGCTTTACCTGGGCCACAACCCCTGGGCTTTAGATAACTGACTTTATAAAATTGCTGGTGAGTGCTCTTTTTCACCAGTAGGGAAGACACAGCCATCACATTTCATGCACATTAACTGTGAGTCAAGACTTTGGTTGTTATGATGCTTACCCTATAGCTGTGGATTTCTTCTCTAGGCAGAAGAAAGACCTAAAACAGGGTTTTGTGTTGTTGATTCTCAGCTAACCCTGATATATACCACTAGAATGGATTTAGCCTGTTATTGCTATTGTAGTTGAATTAATTGCATAGGAATATCCTTGACTCAGTGGACAATTTAGTTCCAATGAACTTGTGTGTCAAACCCACTGTCACACTCAGAAAGAGTTGCTAACTCAAGAAATCGAGTTGGATCAGACTCTCCAAGAATGTCTGCAACTTGACAGAAAGAGGTCCTCAGTCTGAGTTAACTTCAGTATTGTGTTGGAGGAATTAGAGGAGTTTTCAGGGTGTGAGAACTCAAACTCTCTGGCAAAAAAAGCTACTTGGTAATCCCAAATGCTATATCTCATTGCGACATCTAATTAGTGTTCCCATCAAACATCTTATTGGGTTAAGTTTTTGTATGTTTCTTGACTTATTTAGTAATATGAGATAATGTTATATTATTTTATGGTTTTTTGTGTTTATTAGGTTGTTACTCTTGTATATTTGTTCTTTCATTGACCCTGTTTTGTTTTGTTTCTTTCATTGGCCTAACCTTAATTTTTTATATAGTGTCATTACCTCAAACCACTCAGACAATATTAACATATTTCTTTGTTCTCTCAATGCATGTAAACTCCTCTTCCTGAGTTTTTAAATTCATTATACTTAGCTCCTTCACACTCATTCTTATCTTCACTAGCATATTTCCTCAATCCTCACCATCCTAAGATTTTGGCTCTTCCACATTTTACCTCACTTATTTTCTTCCCTATAAGCAAGTTCTGATAATCATGTAGCTTTAATCAATCACAAAGTAAACTCCTTCCTCCCATACCTCATCTTTACTTCCATAAAATATCCTCTGAAAACTCTCAATAGTAAACCTTTGACTCAATTAAAAGTACAATAAAAACAGATACCACATCAATATTTATTCTCATCTACCACTATTCTCTCCCTCAAACCTCCCCTTTGACATCTGACACTGCTCATCTAACCACCTCCTGTTTGTCCCATCTCACCTGACCTACCACACTGCGGAGCAACCACAAATGGTAAACTGTCAGTGTACATAGAGAATAGACAAAAGGAGAAAAAGTAACTGCCAGAATTTTCACATAAAATGTTCTAAGATAGAATCTGTGGATGCTGTTATAATCAGAAGTAATTCTTTCACCAAAAGCATAGAGACAGAGTCAAAATAACTTAAAGTAGATATCAGAAGGAGAAAACACTAGCACTGGACATACAAAGCTGAAAATTATTCACAGTGATGCAATATCCTACTAAACATCTCTATTTAAGCCACAAACTTTCCTTGCATCTCTAGTCTCCAATCGGCGGTAACTCCTTCTCCAAAAGGGGAGGGAAGTGAGGGGAGTCATATACAATTAAAATACACATATACACACACAGATACACACACACACACACACACACACACACACACACACACATGAAGGAGAATGTACAGTCAATGAAATAGAAGATATCTGGTAACCCCTGCCCAACATTCCCAAGGCAAAGCAGGGAGTCAAAAGAGAGAAGAAACAAATACCAGGGAGCAGAACCTTAGAAAATAGGTAAAGAAAATAGGTGAGTTCAAACAGGAGAGCCAGAACTTCGCAGCAATTGCACTCAATATGCCCACAATGAATTCTGGGGAAATTGAGAGAAAACTGAATGAGCTAATCAAATGAACTGAATAAAGATATGGAATAATCAAAAAAAATGTTAGACAGAAATACCTAAAGTAAAAAACAGCACAGAATTTTCACATCATGGAAATGACCAATGAGAAGATGGAGTGTCTGATATTGAGAACAAAATAGTGAATTATGACAAAGAGCTCAAAGAAGTAAAAAAGAAAAAGAAGAGAATAAGACTATCCACCAACTATTAGATGACAAAAAGACTAATATAATGCCAATTTGAGTAAGATAAAAACTAGAAAAATTCTGCCTGCCTGTCTGCGATCACCCGGCGGCGTGCGCGCGAGCTCCCGGCCGGCGCGACAACAGAACCAGGAAGGAAGGTAGCCGCGCGGGCGCCCTTGAAACACCCACACGACGCCTGCCCCCCTCCCCCGTTCTCAAAACTCCTGATCGGGCCAGTCCTTAGACCAACTCTGCAGAGG
>NW_022900950.1:18811092-18826165 GCF_012274545.1 Fukomys damarensis | reverse complement strand
CCAACAATGAATGTAACTGTACTGTATCCCTAAATGTACCAATAAACTCAATAAAAAAAAACCTAGAAAATAGCATAGATGGATTCATTAACATACTTACAGAAATTATGGAAGATTTCCCAAATATAAGAAAATAATTTAAAATACAAGTGAGGCTTATAGAACACCAAAAATATGATGAAAGGGGAGGTTCACCAAGGCATATCCTTATTAAATGAACAGATATGCAGCAAAAAATCAGAATTTTAAAGGTATCCAGAAAAAAACAAAATCACATATAAAAATAAACCAAAAAGAATCACAGTAGATTTCTTAGCACAGACCCTGAAGGCCAGAAAAGCTTGTAGGAATGTAATTCAGGCACTAAAAAAAAATAAATTTCAAACCAAAATAATTTCCCCAGCAAAGACATCCTTCAAAATAAATGGAGAAATAACATATCTCTATGAAAAAAAGACCAGCTCAGGAGACTTATGAGTGCTAAACTACCTCTAGAGAAAAGACTCAAGAGTATACATGACACAAGCAATGAATTAAACAGCTGAAAACAGGAAAATTGTGAAGTCAATGAATAAACAACAACAAGAACATCAGGAGAGAAAAACAAATGATACACCAACAGATGAAGAAATCAATGATGGTAAATAACCAACTCATCTTAGTAATATTTCTCAATGTTAAAAGCCTTAGTACTTGAATCAAAAGACATGGACTGGTAGACTGGATGGAAAAAAGCAGAATCCAACAAGCTATTGCATTCAAGAAACTCATCTAATTCAAAAACGTATTCAGAGACTAAAAATTAAAAAATGGAAAACAACATTTCATGCACCAGAATCACAAAACAAAGAGAGGTAGCAATTCTAATATTATATATGGCAAAACTCAAGTTCAAAGTGACTAGAAGAGATGAAGGTCACTACACACTAGTTAAGGAAAAAATCCAACAAGAGATAACATTGATAAACATATATGCACTGAATAATGGAGCACCTATCCTCATAAAACAAACAATGCTGATCAAGTAAACATTAACCCAGTCACAGTAGGGGATATTAGCAAATAGCATGCAGAACATTATCAAAAATATTATATATCATAATCAAGTAGGTTTCATCTCAGATATGCAAAGGTCTAAAATTTGTAAATCATAAACAGAAACAAGCTCAAAAGCCACATGATCATATCAAAAGACAGAAAGGTTTTTGATATAATTCAACACTCATTCATGACAAAAATCCTGAAGAAAACAAGTATAAAAGGACCATACCCTAAATATGAACACTAGTTATGACAAACCAATAGCTAGTATTATACTAAATGGAGAAAAACTAAAAGCATTCCCCCTAAAATCAAGAACAACACGAGGATATCCATTATCACCTTTTCTAGTCAACACAGTACTTGAAAAATTAGTAGAAAAAATTAGGCAAGAGAAAGAAATAAAAGGGACACATATAAGAAAATAACTCAAGCTATCATTATTTGCAGATGACATAATACTCTACAGTATAATATTTTACATAATACTCTACAGAAGACTGAAAGAACTCCATCTAAGAACTCTTAGAGAATTAATAATTAATTTCAGCAGAGCAGCAGATACAAAATCAACACAAAAAATCATTAGCATTTGTCTCCACCAACATTGAACAGAATGAGGAGGAAATTAAGAACAATAAAGACAATGTTATTGGCCAGGTATTTAGCTCAGTGGTTCTGCCACCTGCCTTGCAAGTGCAAGGTCACAAGTTTACCACCGGTACCTAAATAAATGAACAAACAAATAAAAAAACTCAATATTATTCACAGTAGCTTCAAGAAAAATGTAATATCTAAGAATTAACATTACCAAGGAAATGAAAGACTTATACAAAGAAACTACAGTGCTCTGAAGGAGGAGAGTGAAGAGGACAGCAGAAAATGGAAAGATTTCAGCCAGGTGTGGTGATACACACTGGTAATCCCAGCACTCAGGAGGGATGCTGAGCCAGGAGAATTGTCACAACTTTGAGGCCAGCATGGGCTATGTAGTGAATTCAAGCCCAGCCTGAACTGTGTTGAGAGACACTGTCTCAAAACAAAACAACAGAAAATAGAAAGATGTTCCCTGCTCCTGAATAGGCAGAACCAATATTGTCAAAATGGCCATACTTCCAAAACTATTATGTAGACTTAGTGCATTCCCAATCAAAATATTAATAGCATGCCTTAGAGATCTAGAGAAAATAATCCTTAATTTCATATGATCCAGATGAGACCCAGAATAACAAAAGTAATTTGGAGCATAAGAGAAAAGCAGGCACTATAACAATACCTGATTTCAAGTAATACTACAAAGCAATAGTGATCACAACAATGTGGTGCTAAAACAAAAACAGACACACAGATCAATGGAACAGAAATGAGGATACAGAAACTTCCCCAGACATATTCAATTATTTGATCTTTGACAAAGGGGCCAGAAACATATGTTGGAAGAAAGACAGCCTATTCAACAAGTGTTGTTCAAAAAAATGGTTTTCTGTTTGCAGAAGAATGAACCTTGACCCCAATTCTTACCATATATACTAAATTAAAATAAATACAAAGAACTCAAGAGTGTGGTCCAGACCAGCATATCCAGGGATATGCCAAGACCAGAGGCTTGGGAAAACCTGTCCAGCTAAGGCCTACCCAGGAAAGAGTTGCAAAGGTGCACAAGCTTCAGCCATAGGACAAGCCCATAGCATCCGTGAGTGTGCACAGATCCAGGAAAGTAGCAGTATGGTTCACACGAGCATAGCTGCAGAAAAATCCCAGCCAGGGATCTGCCCTGACCCCAGAGGCTCTCACAAACCTGCCTAGATAAGGACCACCCAGGAAAGAGCTACAGAGACTCACTAGCTTCAGTCAGTGGCCCACCCTATAGCATCAGTGAGTGCATACAGATCCAGCAAAGCAGCAGTATCATCCACAACACCATGGCTGCAGGAAAATCCCTGCCAGAGTAATGCTAAGACCCCAGAGGCTCAGGCAAACCTGCCCAGCAAAGGCCCATCTAAAAAAGAGCTGCAGAGGCACACAAGCTTAAGTCACAAGCCAACCTCATAGCATTGGTAGTTGAGCCCAGGAATTGTTGTACTGAGGAGCAACAGAGAAAATGCCTCTTGTTGAGAATTGAAGGCCACTGGGTAAGCAAAATTTGCCTGAATAAAGGCACAGAAAGCTACATCTGTTGAAATGAGAAGACACAGAAACAAGTAAAAAACAAGACTTCCAGAGCAACCCCAAAGGGAAACAATATGGAATGATCTGAAACTCAACCACCTGGACTCCCAGAACTGGCAACAAAAGAGGACCTGGAAAAAATGAAACCAGAAATAATTTCTCAGATAAAAGCAGAGATTGTGTCCACAGTGGAAGACCTAATTAATAAATCTAGAGTGGGCACAAATTATAAAAAAGAGGAGCTGAGGAACATGATGGAGTCCCAACATAGGAAACAAATGAAATCCATAAAACAGATGCAATCAGATTTCCAAGAGATTAAAAACTCCATTGAAAGTTTATGCAGCAGAATGAACCAAAGCAAAGACTGAATTTCAGATATAGAAGATAGGATTACAATAAATGATAAGGAAAAGAAAAAAAAATTTAAATTAGCAAGGGACCATGAGAAATCAATTCAACAGCTACTGGATGATGGAAAGAAGAATAATATAAGACTGATCAGAGTCAATGAAGAAACAGGAGAGGATACAGATGACATAAAAAACTGTTCACAGAAGTAATGGTAGAAAACTTCCCCAGCAGGGGAACAGAATTGGCATACAGATAAGTGGTACATATAAGACTCCAATTAGCCATGATCAAAAAAAAAAAAAATCTACACATAGGCATATAATAGTTAAGATCCCAGAAACCCAACAGAACAAAATTCTACAAGCAGTCTAAGAAAAGAAACAAATCTCATACAAAGGAAAGCCTATCAGAATCACAGCAGATTTCTCAACACAAACCCACAAGACAATAAGTGCTAGGAGTGATGTATTTCAAGCCCGAAAGGAAAACGGCCTCCAACCCAGACTGATGTACCCTACAAAACTATCATTCAAAATTGATGGAGGAGTAAGATACTTTCATGGCAAAGAACACCTGAGGAACTTCATGAATACCAAATCAGCACTGAAAAAAATTTTAAACAATATCCTAGGAAAAGAAAATAGGATCACAACCCTAGGAAGCCCAGCAGAATGAATTCATCACCCACAACGTGGAAAAAATGTTCGCCAGCTGTTCCTCAGACAAAGGTCTAGAACAGAGACTATATAAAGAACTTAAAAAAACTAAGACTTCCCAAATTTAAAGATCCAATCCAAAAATGGGCAGCTGAAATGAACAGACAAAGAAGTAGAAGTGGCAAATATACATATGAAAAAATGTTCAACATCACTGGTCATTTGAGAGATGGAAATGAAAACAACTCTGAAATTTCACCTGCCCCAGAAAGAATGGTTGCTATCATGAAATCAACCAATAACAAATGCTGGTGTGTTGTGGGAGGAAAGGAATCCTGCTTCAGTGCTGGTGGGAATGTAGACAGTTGTAACCACTGTAGAAACCAGTATGGAGATACCTCAAATAATTAGGATTGGATGTCCCATTTGACCCAGCTATTCCCCTGCTGGGTATCTTCCCTAAAAAATTAAAAGCATCATACCACAGTGATATATGTGCACCCATGCTCATAGCAGCATAATTTGTAATAGCTAAAACTTGGAAGCAGCCCAGTTGCCCATCAATAGGGTGCTGGATAAGGAGAATGTGTTTTTTTATACATATAAAATGGAATACTACTCAGCCACAAAAAATGAGATACTGGAGACATTTATAGGTAAATATAGCACATTGAGGCAATACTCTTAAGTGATGTAAATATGACACACATGTGTAAATACCAAACAGTTTCTCTAGTTTGAGAAACTGAAAGTATAAATAAGGACTAAAAGGTATAATAGATAATTTGAAATAGGAAGAAAAGGTGCAAAGGGGAAGGTAGAACAGGAGGAGTAGGGGAAATGAAAGAAGGAAATGAAATTAATATTAGAAAATAAAAAATAATGGAAACAAAATTTTGTAGAGGGGGAGGGGTTGAAGGGAGGGCAGGGAAACAGGGAAAAAAATAAGAACCAAGACTGATTATATAAAGGTACAATTTTCCAACAATGAATGTCATTATACTATATAAATTAAATGTACCAATAAAATTAATTTTTGAAAAAAACGCAAAATAAATAACCCATCTAAAATTAAAATCCAGTCAAGAAAAGGACAAATGGAATGAGCAGAAATTTAATAGAAGAATTACAAATAGTCAACAAATATATGAAAAAATGCTCAACATCTGTGGCAATTAGAGAAATACAAATTAAAATAATGCTAAGATTTATCTTGCTCCAGAAAGAATGGCTATCATTACGAAATCAGACAATAAAAATGCTGGCATGGCTGCGGTGTAAAATTAACCCTCCTGCATTGTTGGTGGGAATGCAAACTATTATAGCCATTGAGAAATCAGTATGGAGATTTTTCAAAGAACTGAAATTAGAAATTTCATACGACTGAGCTATTCCCCTGCTAAGTATCTTCCTCAAAGAGCTGCAGTCATCATACCCCAGTGATACATGCATATCAAGTATACAACAGCACAATTCATAATAGACAAATACTGGAAGCTTCCTGTATATCCATCAATAGAAAACCATGTTTTAAAATGTGATATCTCTATATGGTGGAACACTACTTACCTATAAAAATGATAAATTTGAGACATTTGTAGGAAAATAGATGCATCTATAAAATATACTGCTGAGTGAAATAAACCAGACACACAAACTTAAAGACTGCATGGTATCACTCATTTGAGTGAGGCAAAATGCAAACAAAGAAAATGATAAAGAATGGATAGCAAAGGAGAGATAGAAAGGAATGGATAAAAAGGGATGCTTACAATAAGTAAATGGTCCAAGGACACAAGGGCTCGTGATGAGGAAGAGTGGAAGGGGAAATCAGAAGAATAAATATATGCCAGGTATAGAAATGTAATAACCCCAATTAATGTAAACAACATGTGCCATAACATGAGCTAAGACATATAATATCAAGTATGAAAAAGGAGATAGCAGAACTAAGGAAAAGGGGAAGAAAAGGAGAAGGAAGGAAAGGGGGATTAAAAAAAAACAGAAAAAACTGTAATATGTACATGTAACCACTCCCCAAGATGATTATAAACTGCATAAAAATTTTTAAAAATTTAACTTACAAATCATATAAGAATTAGGCAAAACTAGAAAGAAAAAGAAAAGAAATTTGATCCAAAGGACCTAAAGAAAATTCTCTGAAAATTCTCTGTATAAATTTTATTAGAAGACTGAAATGAATGAAGTCGTATTCCTGAAGGAAAGACAAAGCTGTAGTTAAATTACTCCTAAATAATATCTTTTAGTTATAATCAACTATTATTAGCAAATGTTAAAAATATAAAATATTCCAATGCCTAAATAAATCTGTAATTCAAAAGGAAATAAGAGGAGAAAGGAAATAGGGAAAAGAAAAAATACAAAAAAGGGAAAAAATGGAAACAAAATCTTTGTAAATATGGAAGTGTGAAGGGAGTAAAGGGATATGGGGAAAAAATAAGAGTCAAGACATATCATGTAAAGGTACAAGATCCCATCGATAAATGTATGTGTATTGTTTGCTTCAAGTGTACCAATAAACTTAAAGGGAAAATAAATAAATAACAAAAGGAAGAATAAACAAAACTAAGATCTTTTAAAAGGATGCGAAATAAGATTTTACCATATCCAACATTGAAATGATTATAAAGTTACAGTAATTATAGCAGTGGGTATGGTTCAAGACAAGACATATTCTGTGAATCAGAATAAAAGCAACTCATAAAACTAATCATTTAAGAAATGATGAAATGATTATCATAATTAATAGGAAATAAGTGAATCATTCAAAAAAGAGTAATATGATAGTTAGCTATTTGGGATGAAAAATAGAAACAGAATAATCTCACCTATCATCACTCAACAAAAGTAATTCTAAAAGATTAATAATATAAACACAAAATGGGGAAATTATAAAATTCAAAGAAAAAATGAAGGTAAAAATTTAGGTAGCATTCATTGAAGAAAAACTTTAGAATCATAAAATCAATGGGGAAAAATCCATAAAGAAAAAAATATATGTAACTACAGAAACATTGGAAGCCAGAACACCAAAAGAGCATAAGAAAAAATAAAAGGCAAAACAGTCAAATGTGTCAAAATAATAGTTAATAAGTATGATATGCAAAATTCTCATGAAAAATGTTAAGAAAGCCAAAATGCCAAGAGAAAAGCAGAACAAAATAAATGTTTAGTTAGAGAACAGTAAGCAAATTCTTGTGAATAACAAAGGTTAAAACTATTACTTAATAATGTCAGTTAAAACACAGTAAAAATCCACATTTTACCCATCAAATTTGCAAGTGCTTGTTACTGTTAATGCAGAATGTAAGAAAAAATTCACATTGTTATGTTGACACACCTGTCTCAAAAGGATGTTTTAAATATGCATCAAACATCTTGTCATTTGATGGTTTCACTTCTAAAAATCTAACCAAAATATAAAAATCAAAGATTTCCATCAAAATATATACTGAAAATGCTACTTTGAATCTTATTTATGACATCAAAATATCATAAATAGTCAAAATAGTATAAAAGTGGTCTGATTATCTCACATATTTATATGCATATGTGTGCATATATCATGTGCATAAGCATATTCAATTTTTTCCTACTTCTACATAGATAGTACACAAATATCCACAAAACACAAAAATGTTAATCAAACATTAGCTAGCTTTGTTTTTTAATTATTTCTATAACATACTGTCTTAATAATCAGAAAATCAAAATAATCAAAAATTTAAAAATTAAAATGAATATTTTAATGTTAATACTTATTGAAGATCATAATAAAAATTACATAAAGAAAGCAATATTTTTTCTGTACTGAACAATTAAGAAAAAATTTGTAGACCATGAAAATTGTAGAATGATTTCTCTAAACAAGCAGAGGCAAAACCTGCATAGTTGTTTTGGATTTGGTGATTGCTTAGTCTGTAATTTTCTCTCATTTTTGTGCTTATTTAGGTTTTCTTTTCAAATCAGAATACTTGACTTGTTTTCTCATGTGCTAATATAATATACTACAATTTGGTTAATTTCTCCACTTTTAGGTTCGGTATTAAAATGAGCTACAGCTTGGCTAACAAGCTTATAATCTCAAATCCCCTCTTTACTGCTGGACAAGGAATAAGAATTGCTATAAAAAGAAAATCTAGTTTGCTGATCCGCAAAAAATTTTACAGGTCTTCTTTTGTTTATCCTTCGACTTTTCAATTATAGAATCAAATTTAAAAGGTTTTTTTAAGTACATTACTTTAAAATTAAGCCTTTGGATCTTAAATAAACTTGACAGTTATATCACTACAAATCTCTAATTCAGTTTTTTCTGAAAGTTTTCTTTTTATTAAACTATGTACAGCTGGGAACTTTTCTAGCAGTGGAATATAAACTACTTAAGTTTTGGAACAAATAAGCCTTTCAGTATCCAAATTACTTAATTGTCTTTCTCTTTTGACCTTTCAGCACATCAGTAGAATCAAATAGAAAAAAATCAAAGAACCTCCACAACCCTAAACTTAAAAGCACCAGAGAACAGATATTATGCAAAGTATTTCCCTGAGGCTAAAGGGTGAGATCACGTAACCTTTCTTTGGCTTCTTAGAAACTTAATTCTTTGTCTTGGCACTTTCTGATAAAATAGCAGTCAGACCATGAATTATAATAGTACTCTGTAGAGTGATAGATAGGAGCTAGCTTGTCCATTAAACCTCAAGATGGGTGCATTTATGAAGCTAATGATAAATTATCCTTTTCTATATTAATGTTATACTTTATTCTTCATAATTATTGATCCATAAAAGCCATTCTTTGTGCTAAAGTGCTTTAACCAAAGTGCCTTAATAGAAAGTTCATTAGTGACCTCATAAAATGATACATACAAGCAAATGGAAAATAATTATGGGAATTAAGTCATACAGAACAAAACTTTACTATGACACATACCATTGGAAATCTTTCAACAGAATTTATATATGAATAAGTAACATAAAGAGCAACCTAAAGCTTGCAGATACTGTGTCTTGTCTAAAATGTAATACAATTTAGATATCCTGCAGGGACATTGCAATGATCAGTCACAGAGTGGATACAGGAAAATGGAAAGAGTGGTGATATATTAAAACACATTATCAGTAGCTCTCAGTCCAAACCCTGGAAATCTACAAATAATGAATTTAGAGAGGCAGAACGTGTCCCTACATGTACATCAATTCTTTATTTTTTACTAAGGTGTAGGACACACACAAATGTGCATAAACCATATTGTGTTTGTTCTGTTTGTACCATATGTGGCTTCACGGGAGTACTTTGGAGATGGCTGATGCTGAGGAGAAAAAATATTACAGCTGTTAGTAAAGGAAGGGTTGTATTCACTTGCTAAATGCACAGAATTCACTTCTACTAAACTGTGAATATGAACAAGCTCGAAGTGGCTGTTGGTATTTAAAAAATTAGAGACAATGTAAACTGCAAGATTTTATGTTCAAAAATTACCTTATATTAGGAAACAGTATGGCTTTTTTTCCTCATCGAGTTTATTGGTACATTTTAAGTATACAATACAGTTACATTCATTATTGGGGTCTTGTACCTTTGCGTGACAGGTCTTGGTTCTCATTTTTTTCCCTTGTCCCTGCCCTCCCTTCACCCCCCCTTAACAAAAGTATTTCAAATTCTAGATTTTCTAAAATTGCCATAGGTGGTACTCTGTTAGGTAATGTAACAGTAGAAACAAATTCCCTTAATCATTTTCGATGAGATAATATCTTACATTCTCATCCTCTAGATAATATTCAATCAGCATATTATGAAGGAATTATTTTTTGTTATTAATCATTTATTTGATACTACAGCTTAAGTGTTTTCCTTCAAGTTCTCTTTTGTTCTTTTTTCACTATGCTTCTGTCTTCTTGTCAGAACATTCACTGAAGATCTGTTTTTAAATGATTATGAGAAAAATTAGAAGGACATTAATTGTGGAATATATTGTTGAACAATTGTCTATTAAAGAAGTCAAATAGATTAATAAATTCTTTACAAAGTCCAGTTAGAAAAATTACCCCAACTTTAATGATGTTTTGCAGTGCTATCCTTTAGAATTGTTTATCCACTTTCAAAACAGAATTCTTCTGCATTCAACACTATGACAACTCTACAGTTGTGGTTTGCTTTTCTGTTTATTTGTTTTAGCCTTTGACATTTTCTTAGATATATCTAATATTCAGGCTTACAGTTTTTACTCTTTCAGCTATTCATTTTAGGAAATGAAAATAATCCTGTCCCTCTGACTCTGACTCCAATGACTAAAGCTAAAATCTCAAATCTAACCCAAAATCTGAGCTCCAGATTGAGAAAGTCAAAAGAAAGATTTTTAGTCAGTGTTGTCTACAAATGGCAGGTCTATATACATGACGTTATTCCCAAGACAAAACTTATTATATTCGTCCTTCCTGTTTCTGCACAACGGCCTCAGGGTAAATGTTCTGCTTGTATATATCTTCTTGTTAATGTTATGTTTGATGAAAAATTTTAATCTGATCTCTCCAGTACAACACTTCAGGAATAAAAGGCGCACAGATATTTTGGGCATGGTAGAAGATCTGACGATATTGGTTCCACGCCTAAATATGATCTCATACAACCACGCAAAGCATACTTAATGGCCAATAAACATTTTCCCTTCTGGATCTGCATTTAAAAATTTATTTTATACCGTGCTTTAATCTTTATACAATGTTCATGTGTTTTTCCCTTACAATTCAGTCAGCAGACTACAGCAGAGGAAAAGATGTTAATAAGAAGCAATAATATATGATTTTTAAATCAGACTAAAATACTTCTCTGAGAAATTTTATGAGAAGCTGCTGCCCCTCTGGTGCATGAGGCTCTTACAGAAGAGTGAAGCTTCATCATCTGTAATTTTAGTACCTCCCTCAATAATTTCATTTTACTATTCTCTTCATCCTTATTCAAGGCTCTTCAATCACTGCACTTTTATTTTCAGTGCTTTTTTCTTCAGCATCAAATTCTGGCTGAAATAAAACTTGACTGTGGAATCATTATGGGATTTATTGGCCATGTGATCATTGAGACACTGTGAGCATGTCCTTTATATATCCATTCTTCTTCAAAGGATATAACTCAACAATAATATTATAGGATTCATGGAAGAAATGGAAGTCACATAACAGTAAATACTTTTGAAATTTTAGATAAACTAGCAAAAAATGAGGGAAACATGGCTAAAATGCCTATACAGTTGTTAACTACATTGACAGATTATAACTTTTCATTTATGGAAGTGATGATAACAAACAAAATGGCTTTGATACCCTAAAATATGGTACTTAAGTACTAGTCATCAGTATGTCTAGGGAAAATAAAGAAATTTAAAATTCCTAAAATTTTATAAATGAGGAAATTTTAAGACAAATAGGAATAGAGGTTCTTATAACTCTACAGTGCAAAGGAATCATTTAAAGTGAGTGATAGAAGTGTAGCTTCCTACCCCAAATTCTAATTAGATAGGCCTGGACATATATTTAACATATATTCCCAGTGGTTTTGTTTCAAAGAATCTGAGAAACAAATAAATAAGGATCCTTGATTCTAAATTCAATGTTATTTATGCTATCCTACAAGCTCTTTAACTTCCATGGAGTTTTTAAACTCAACTTTAAATGAGGTGCTACTGAACCTAAGACCTAAGTTAAACATATTGAAGTTCCAGTGTCCACTGACTTTTAACCACGATTTACAGAATTAGTAGCTATAAATGTAAACCTTTCTTGACTATGTAACTACACAGAAGTCACTTTGTCTATTCCCATATTATCATGTCTAGGGATGGAAAAAAATCTCCTTGGTGGTGAGATTTACAAGGACACAATCACCTTGACCAAGAGCTATCCTGGGAACGCATAGTGACAGCCTTTGACGCACTATAGTTAAATGCATTCTAGTTAAAAAAAAAAAAAAAAAAAAAAAAGCACTGCAGCACTTTTCTGCAACTGGAAATTATTCTTAAAATGTCAAATCATTCAAATATTTTACCTCCTATAGAAACTTAAACAGTAAAACTTCAAGAAAAAGGAATAGAGTATGCATCAAAAGTATGAAGCAATTTGCCTTTAAAAGCAAATATCCTTGTCTTTCCTCAGCTTTCTGTTTTACTTTGTAGAGGCAAAGGAACCTGCTCATTCTGCTTTGATCAACTGGAAAAGGAACTATATCTAAAATGATGCAAAATGTGAGAAACCTTGTTTCTTACAAATCCTTTTCTAAGAGAATAAGAGAAACAAATAGCTGTGCAGTTTAGATAATCAGCTTTTTGCAATTTAAAAATTAAAAAAATGTATCATTTAACTTAATCATCTAGCATGTCTTTAAAATACCACACTATCAAAACTAAAAGTTCATTTTCACAAGAACAAGAGTTTATCCAAAAGAGTTAAAGGCTTCAATGAACCACTTACTTAAACTTCAAAAATCTCATCTGCTTCATCAGTATGAAATCATTTATGAGCTAATGAGATTAGGGCCAGGGGTTTGGTTTAGTGGTTCCGCTGCCTGCCTCATAGGCACAAGAGCCAGAGTTCAATCCCTGGTGAAAAAAAAAAAAAAAGAGAGAGAGAGACGAAGAGTTAATGAGATTGGATTATAAGAGTATTTTGCTTACTATCAAAAAGAGAAAAATTATATGCTGGTGAAAATGTGGAGAAAGTAGGCTTTTATACACCATTGGGGGAAATACCACCATTGGTGGTAGATTCAATATAAAGAAGTTCTTTAGGCTGTTAAAATAAATGTACCATATGATTCAAGTGTCACACTGCTGGCTATATTTACAAAGGAAATGAAATCAACATATCAAAGAGACAGCTAAAATCTCATGTTTATTGCAGTATTATTCACAACAGCTAAGAGACAGAATCAGTCGGTCCATCAACAGATGAATAAAAAAAATATCACACACATATACAAATTCAGTAAGTGGAATACTACTTGGTCATAATAAAAGAATTAAATATCATTATTTGTGAAAAAATGGTTGGAAGTAGAAGACATTGTGTTAACCAAAATAGGCCAAACACAAAGATAAATATTTCATGTTCATACTCAAATACAGAAGTTAAAAATGCTAATATCAAGGAAGAAAATAGGAAGTGACTGTTAGAGGTGCAGAAGTGTAGAGAGTATAAGAGAAGGAAGTTGGATAATGACTACCAAAATACAGTGAAGTAAGATGAATGAGTACTTGTGTTTTACACCACAGCAGGGTAACTATAGTTTACAACAACCAATATTTTACAAAGTACAAAAAAGAGGAATATGAAGTTCCCAGATATAAAGAAATGATACAGAAATGGAAATGCTAATTACTCCAATTTAATCATTATACTTTGTATGCATGTATATGAATCCCATAAGAATTCATAACTATGTCATTTAAAAAGAAAATTTAAAAGAAATTCCTAGTTCCAATCAAAAACCAAATGTGTACATACACTGTGTATCACAGTGTACATACGTACTCTGTGATAAGATTATGGAGCTGATCTTCATAATCAAAGATGATAAACACTTGGTGTCTACAAAATTTAAAAATAATTGTATTCTCTGAATTCTCTTCAGTAACAGTATGTCTACTTATAAAAACATTTTTAAAATTTTTTTTTTGGAAAAAAGAAGTATTTTGCAAACCATAAAATCTTTTAAAATCTTGTCCATAAATTTTTTACTGAGAAAATACATTTTCTATTTTTTGAAGTTTCTAGGATAGCCATGGGAAATTCTCAAAATTTAAGATAAATTTACAACCATACTATTCTGTTAAGTGCACTGAAATGTACATCATGGAACCCTCTATTAAAGCTCCTGTCTTATAGTATAAAGACACAGTTAAACACGCTACAAGCATTTCATAAAAGGAGCGCCTCAGTGTGGTTATCTATTCTCTGTGAAGTACTGTTGAACATGAAAGCCCCCGAGTGTTAACTGACATTTCACCTTAGATTGGAGAGTATCTACAAACTACCAACATGTTTTAATGTCATAATGCACTCCACATATCCTTTTTCTTCAGTGTTCCTCATTTCCAATGAAAAACAGTATAGTATAGAAATGGGTTTATCTCCATCAAGGACTAGGCATCTGAAATGCAATGGCCAGGGCTGACCCTCCTTAGAATGAAGATGAGTTAGTTCAGAAGATGAGGTCATTACAGGTTTGTAAAATTCAAATTTATATTTCCTCATTTTATGTACTCTTCTTAAATCTTTCCTCATATGTAAAATAAATTCATAGTTTTTCCAATTTAAATGATCCTCCTTTTTTAAGAAGCAGAAAGCATAGCTATTAATAGATTGTTGAGCTGTGTTTAGCAAGTAGCTGTCCAAGAAAAAACACTAATAAATCTCTAGGCAGTCCAGAAGAAGGGACATGAAAGGAAGAAAGTCCTTTTCCTTAGGGAGAAGTAGCATCTGCTACTTAAAGGCATCTGAGTAGTAGGAGAGGAACGAACAGGGTTGGAGGTGGCATAAATCACAGAAGACTGATCTGATATAGCACAGATTTCATGGAGAAGCTGAGAGTTCATCCGAACTTTGAAAGAAGACTTCACTAGTAAATTCAAAGTGGATGAGAGAACATTAGAAGGTTGAAAGTGGAGTAAAGGTGTGGAGGAAGGAACTATATAAGAGAAACTATATAAGGCAGGACAGTTTGCTTAGAGCTAAGAATTGTTTTAGGAGATAAGTTTATAAAGATACAATTTACTAGTATAGAAAGAGTCATACCTAGTGAGGAGCTAAGAATTGAGAACTTTTTTTTTTTTTTTTTTTTTTTTC
>NW_022900950.1:18807089-18810956 GCF_012274545.1 Fukomys damarensis | reverse complement strand
AAAAAAAAAAAAAAAAAAAATTTTGAGACAGGTTCTCACCAAATAGTTTGGATTAGTCTTGAACACCCTATGCTGTACATGCTGGCCTAAAACTTGCTGCAATTGATCAGCCTGCTTCACTCATCAAGAGAACAATTCTTCAAAGAAACTTCCCAAAACAAGATTTAGCAAATCTTCAACTCTCTCAAAGTTGTAGTTAATAATAGTGTAAGTTTGAGTTTGCATATATTTTCAATTAGCAGTTGAAAATATTAGCAAAATCATGGTTTATATATGTACCAATTTAAAGGTTAAGTAATGATTTGAGATCCCTCAATGAATATAAAAAAATACTAGAGAAGTTGAATACCTAAAATAAAGCTGTATGTCAAAAGTCGGGGCTTAGTGAGCTTACTTCTTTATTGAGATTTTTCTGAACACATACATGGATGGTCTAACCTGACTTTTTAAAAAAATGCTTAAATTTAATGAAAAAATGAATGGGATACTTTCCATCTTTCATGCCACATGCTTGTTTGACAAATTTTTTTTTCACATTGCAGCCAGAGTAATTTTTAAGTAATTTCAACAAACTTTATCTTATAGACAGAGAAGCCATGACACTTAAATGTCACAAATATTTGCCAGAGAGGTCTTTGTTTTCAGAAAATTAGATAAAAATGCCAAAGAGAAATAAACCAAAATGTTAATGGGAAGGGGTATCTATGAGTGTAAGGTAATGAGTAGTATTTCCCTTTTGGTATATTTTGTATTTTGGAGTACTTCAGAATCAAGTGAAATCTTCACCTGCAAGTGCTTGAAAATACAAAATAATAGTGGCTCAAATAAGATAAATGCTATGCTCACATGAACATCTTCAGAAACCCAAATCTCTTCAAGCCGAAGCTCTATTTTGAATGTATGATCTTTCACTTTTGAGTCCAATAAAGTTGTAGCTGAGTTCTAGCAAGCAAGACAGAAAAATACAAGAGAAAAAGAAAAGGGAAAAATACATGTCAGCTGTCACTGAAATAATTCATTGGTTTTTTATTGTCACATAACAAATTACCACAAATTTAGCATCTCAAACACCAGACAATTTCTACCTCATTGCTTTTCGCCAGGCAAGAGAATAGACACATTTATCGAGTTCTTGTGCTTAAGATTTCAAAACTTTGCTATCAGGGTGTTGACTTGGCTGTATCTCCAACAGAGGGTTCAACTGGGAGGGTATACCCTTCCAAGGGAACTCAAATTGTTAGAATTTATTTCCTGTGACTGTACCACTCATTTTTGCAGAAGATATAATATTGCCTGCAAAGGTAGAATTAAGGCTCAAATTCTTACTGGCTGTTAGCTGAAGGCTTCCCTGATATCCTAGAGGCTGTCCACAGTTTCCAAAGGTCTCTGTGATGTGAATTGTGATATGTGAACTTGAATGGATTAAGAAATGCCTACAAGATTCATGAGCACAGTAATGAATATGTCTGTGGTGACTGACATGTAGGCCACAAACAGGAAGACCTACCCCAGATGTGGGTGGCATCAACCAATAGTATTGAAGCTTGGTGAATTAAAAAGGAAAAGAAGGAAATTTTCTTTTTAACTTTTTCTTCATTACCTTTGGACGTTAGTCTCTAGTTCCTTCAAGCTTCCATGGAAGGCTCTAAAGCCTTCCAATGCAGACCCTTAGGCTTTCTTACAGTCTGTCACTCGACTCTGCAGAACTCCAGGCCCTCACCTTTCAACTTATGACTGGATCCTTTCACTCTCCAGCTCACAGACAGCCATTCACCACCCCAATTCCATAGGTGTCTATTGTAAGCCTAATTAGTAAATCCTTTATATATTTTTTTATTTATATTAAATATGTTCCTCTAGTGAACCTTAATGGCACTATCTCCCAGTTTTGGGAAGCCTCCTGAAGGTTTTTTGCCACATTAGCTTCTCTGATAGGACCACTTACTGCATTAAGCCAGGAAAAACTGAAGAATTAAGTCAGTCTATTAGCATGATGGAAGCCTAAGTACATAACATAAACCATAAACCCATTGAGTGATATCCCCTCACCACTGTCATATTATAATGGATTAGAAAACACTGTGTGTCCTGTCTGCAGTCAAGGGCAAGGTATTGTAAAAGGACCTGACTCTCAGGGCCACACCAATGAGGCTTGTTTAGTGTCTGCTGCTGGAAAGTTCTCACAGTCACACAGTCCTCCCTCACACAGGCCAGTGGCAACAGATGACCCACCCCTGTTAGAAAAATTAGCCATTGATTGATTGATTGAGTGAGTGAGTGATTTTGATGATTATGTGTCATGAAACAAATGCCATTGTTGTTCAAGGAGAGTCTATTGGAGAGACCAGATATTGAAAGAAAATTAGCAGACTATCTTCACGTTAGCCAAATTTCATAGCAATTTCTCAAATATTTTATTCTCAACTCATTTCTAACAAAAGTCCATTTCTCTCCACTACACGAGGTTAAGGAACAAGCTCAAATTGAACCAACTGGTAAATAGCATAGCTAGAACTGAGGGCTAGGTTGTCTACCGTAACATCAATTTCACAATACAATAAAATAAAAAAATTTGTCTTTACTGAAGAGAAGTAAGAATATTGTGACCATCTGAACAAATGCTAGATGCTGGTGAAGCTCCAGAAATGTGGAATATCCATATAGTGATGAATTTTTGTTTGGTTTCCTGCATTTGCTGTATTTGGTGAAGTCCTGACCAAATGGGCTGAAGAGAAAAATGATGCGGAGGAAGGCAAGGAAGGTCAGAAGGAGGATACACTGATTGCCAAAGAGAGTGGTGCCACTGAAAGGACTTTAACATTTGAGTAAGTAACTGTGGGGTTAATTTTTAAAATTAAAAAAAAAGTTACATAGTTAATCCAATCCTCCAGGCAGCAAGCATTTTGTTTAAAATAGATGTTAGTTAGAGTGCTGAAATTAAAGCCTTTCATGAATACTCTTCACCCATCACTTTCTATTACACTGACCCTCTGTGACTGGGGCTTTTGCCTGCTGAACAAACATTGGACTGAGTAACACAATTCATGAAAATTGTTCCTTTGGGTAAATTGATTTGACTCCTTGTGCTATTACCCTTCATATTTTCATCCTTTCCTCTGACTAAGTCAGGTTGCCTGATATTCACTATGTTTTTTCACTGTGGCATTTAGAGAGTAAGTAGTATTATATGTCATGTAATTAGATTAACTGTGAAATAATAGCTGTGTAATAATAATATTAAATCAGGAGGTCAGGGATTTCTGTACCTCTTTCTAGCTTACCACTGTATTTCTGAAGCACATTATAGACAAATACATAGATATCCCATACATATCTGTTGATATTATAAAAACAAGATCTTCATTGGGAAGCATGATAATATAGTGAAATGAACCCACATGGAATAAAATTTTTGCCATTCACTTATTTTTTCTTTTTCTTCCTTTATCCTCTGCAGTCCATATCTAACCCACTATAAACGTCACCTTCAGTGTTTTAAATATTGGAAAATGACTTGCACTTTCAGAGCCTGGTTTTCTTTTTCTACCCAATTACTATAATTCTCACTTTATTGAGCTCTTATACAATTTGAATAAGAAAGCACATACAAAGCTTTGACATGTGACAAGTGCTGATCTTGTTCTCTCTCATTGTTTTTGTTGCTATATTGTGTAGAGGTTATATTATCACTGTTTTTCAAAGTGGTTGATTTCTTAGGTAATGGTGCTAAATAAAAGTTAATGATGGATGTACACATAAAAATGACCAAGGCCAACATTAGGAATGCTAAATTATAGTTTACTATTTATAAGGTAATGCAAATTACATTGATATGAGTATCCTGGCTTCTTTTGGTTTAAGAATATA
>NW_022900950.1:18805642-18806166 GCF_012274545.1 Fukomys damarensis | reverse complement strand
ATATATATATATATATTAGGTATACTGGGGGATCAAACTCAGGACCTTGCACTTGCAAGGCAGGCATGGCACCACTGAGCTAAATCCCTGGCCCTAGTTTTCTATATTGACATAAAAGTTAAGATTTTTTTTCACAAGACTAGAAAATAATTGTCCCCAGAGTAGTCAGGTTGAAATTAGAAAAAATTATTTCCATTCCAGGCCCTTTAACTGAGTTTAGTCATTTTTTCTTTTTATAAATAAAAAGCTATTGCAAGTTTTATAAGTGTAAGAGGGTTTCTGTTGACTACACACCCTTACTGTGAACAGCAAGAGACTTAGGCTCTGGACATACAATTTATATACAATACTATAAGCACAAAATACTAATAGAATCTTTTAAAGATTAATTCTTAAATATATTTTACCTATAAGGCCTATGGAAAAGAACATTTGAAGAATTTAATTCATGTGTTCAATCAATATTTATTACCCTTTTCCAGGGGGTAGAGATATATATATATGTCTGTATATATGTGTGTGTG
>NW_022900950.1:18800684-18805366 GCF_012274545.1 Fukomys damarensis | reverse complement strand
ATATATATATATTCTGTGGAAGAAAAAAATGGCCATAGATCCTAATTATTAAAATGGTATTCTGCATTTGATCGTTAGTTTGTATAATTTCATTTCACTTAAATGTATTTGTTTGATTTCAAGTGTAGGTTTTGAGAGGAAAAAAAATGAGTGCAAATACCTGCTACCTTTTCTCCCAAAATACAAAAGATACTGAACAATGCTTAAATTTAGTGCTGGGTAAATAGGGGTCCCGTTGTCTGTTTCTTCTATTTCTACCAGGTGCACTTATTTTAGTGGAAGAAACCATATACATAAATTCCTCCTTTTTCCAATTAAATTTTCACTTTTTTATACTCACAGTTCTCTACTGTGACTGTTTGGTGCAGAATTCAGTCAAAAAGCCTCAAGCCTAAGAGTATTGGATTTGTCAATTCATAATGCACAGGGCATCTCAATTTTCTCTTCTACTTTTCTGTTTTCTAACAACTTTTCATATCACTATTTCAATAACGTGCTTTCAAAGGAGCAAAACAAAATTAATTCACACAACTTCTACTTGTTGAATATTTATTATTTCCTTCAACCTCTTCGAATCCAAGGATCAGATACAATGGAGAAACTTCATAGTGAGGTGGTAGTGAAAATATTCTTGAGTCTTTATGAAGCCTGTTTTCAATAAATTGAGAGAGAAATCATCCATTTTACTCTCACAATGAATCTCTCTTGTACTGCATGGCATGGGGCCAAGCTGTAAAATGATGTTTTAATGTTGCAAGCTAGATCAAAGAAACACCTTAATGATATTTGGTATTGCCTCAATATTAAGAGATAGCTTTGAAGACTCACACAATATGTTCTACAATCTGATGATTGCTTCTATTTCTCCATTAAGATGAAACAAGTTATTTCCATGGTTTATGCTAAACCTATAGATATGAATTTTTTACTGCCAAATAGTCACCACACAAGGCTTATAATTAACTACATAACTTCTGATCAATATATAAAAGTTTAAACTAGTCTCACATAGGGAGAAAGCTATTTTTGAGGATAAAACATTTGAAAATTGAAAAGAAATTATAGAAAATCATTATGGAGAGGAGTTTTTCACTAAGAAAGTAAAAAGAAATAAGGTGACTTCCTTCAGCAGGGACTGTGTAAAACATTATCTATTAAATGAAGAAAATAACTTTTCTATTGGTGTGTATTAAATGACCACTGATGTGCAAGGCACTGTACGTGGGCAGTGGGAAACACAAAACAAACCAGTGATGGATAAAGCTATCGAGCAGGTAAATGTAGCATCCATTCTTCTGTTTCTCAATATATTTTTTACTACCCTAAAGGCCCTATATTTTAAGTCTTTTTCCACCTGATTGGTAAATCAATCAAATAATGTGTTTACTATTATTATGATTAAGGAAAAAACAGAATTAGCTTTGAAAATCAAATAGTTTATATGGTAATACATGTTCATATATAAAAATATGCAAAAAACCATAAAAAGACACACTCTCTGTTCTCAAGAATGCTCTCATCCAGCTATTCTCAAACTGTGGGCTCAGGCAAACAGCGCCTGTCTCATCTGTACACTGGTTAAAATCTACGTTCTTAGGCCCACCCTGATCTAAAGGGGAACCTGAGGGTGGAGCTCAGCAGCACTCCAGTGAATGATCCCTCCAGGTGAGGGGAAGGCAACTGAAGCTTGAGAACCAGTGCTCCAATCCATATAGCACGATGTTTTTTGTTTGTTTTTTGGTACCAGGGATTGAACTAGGGTCCTTGCGCTTGCAAGGCAGGTGGCAGCACCACTGAGCTAAATCCCCAGCCCCAGTACTATGTTTTAAATTGATATTTCATGAAATAAAACTTTCATCTACTTCATTACTTGCATTACTAATTCAATCTTGTTCATTTTTCAGAGGAATGTTTGCAAGAGGACTGAGAGACCGATAAAAGTTAGCCTTCTATGCATTTAGAGTAGCCAGACATCCTTCCAATCATTTTGTTTTGGTTTTGATGTGTTTGCCCTTTACCATCTTTTGTGACAATAAAGAAATCTTGGGTACATTTCCTTGGGTTTAATTAGAAGTTCCTAACTAGAATACGATTTCTGCTAAATCTTCACTCCATTACTTTTCAGTCATTTAGCAGTGTCATTAATTATTCCAAATCCAAACTGAAAGTTTATAAAGAAATTTGTTCTTATTAGTTAATTCAAACCACAACTCCTGGTGTGTCCTCTGCGAACATTTGCATCTTTTAAAACTTGTCAGAATATATGGCTTCAATTTAGACATTGAAAAATTGAGAATTCTATAAATTGAAGTGAGTTTTCCCAAACCCTTTTACAATTAGCATGCTCAACATAGAAGCAAGTTAGATAAAGGAGACAATCAAATAATTTTTAACTTACATGAATCATAGTTTACTCTCTTTATCATCATGAGATGCTATTCGATGCCTTTTGACACAGTGTGTAAATACAAGTGTTGGTTATTTCAATACACAAAAATACATAGATATGTTCTTTTTTCATTTTAATGACATCTGTAGGTTTTTAACTTTATATAGATTTTCCTTTTGTATTTGAGGCTGAGAATCTGATAAAAATACTGTCTCAGGGCTTCTCAGAGGATGACAGGATTCTGAGCCTCTTCCATAAGCCTCTATGGGCTCAGCCACAGATTTGTTGTTGTTTGTAAGCAGTGTTAGAATAAATTACAACATCTCTCTCGAGGGAAAGATGCTCTCTTGCCTTCATGTCTCTGTGTAAAGGAAGAAAAATAGGAAAGGGGGCTATGGAGAGCAAGGTTTGACATGCCTATATGTTCCCTCATACCTCCCTGCTGGGAAATGGCCCAGGCACTGAAGAAAGTATAGGTAACAACATATCTAGCTGCTATTACATTGTCTTAAATGACTTATGTGCACAGACAGAAACTTCTGAGATAGAGCTATAAGATTTATCTATGTCAGGGTAAAGATGGCATTAACCCTAAGCTGTCTGTGCTTCCAGACAGATGGTTGAAAGCAGCAGTAGCTGGTGAAGGCAACAGGCAACTCTCCCCAAAGCAACAGAAAATCAGATTATGCCTAACCAAAGTAAACCCCAACACAGAGTCACAAATATACTGAATATTTTATTCTGTAGACATTTTCTGGTGGTATCATTGTGATTTGATTACGCCAAGAAGATAGAAAGTGAAAGAAATTAATATTATTCCTAAACCTGCCTACATACTCTGAAATATTCTGAAATTAATGGATTTTTAATATTCCCACTTCTCTGAAATATTATGGAAAACCTTGACCTCCTATCTCTATATCGACACATTATAAGTAACTGTAGTGCAAGAAAAGTTTCTGCTTTTCCTTTCCTTCCTTTTTCCAATACTATTGTATTCACAGCACCATTTTGTAGATAGATGCTCAGAAAACACAGCAGCTCTCTGGAGTAAGGAGTATGTAAAACTGTAGGTTCCTAAAATTCCTTATTGACATAAGATTCTTAAGGGAGACTTCAACAAAAAATAAAATCAGTTAAAGCAATCTAATACATGTCATCTGGCCAAAGAATTCCACAATCCAGACATTTTTGTAGGCTTCGAGAGTCACTTCTGTATCCTCTTCTACACACAGAGCAAGAAAAATATACAACTTTCTTTCATTTAAAAAAAAATGAAGTAAATTAAGGGTATTGAGATCTAAGTGAAGGTCTTTATATACATATCCATAGGCCCTCATGAAGTTAATAACCAAAATGTTCAGTTTCTGTATCATTTCAATCTCTTTCAGTTTTAAGGGTAGAAAATTTAACCAACACTGCCTTTAGCCAAAAGTGAACTTATTGACTGATAGAGATAGAATTTGTTTCAGCCATAACTCGATTTAGAGCCTAACGATCTGGGTTTGCCTTTAACCCAACTGCCTGGCTGACCTCCCTAAACATTAGCTTCCTTTTCTGACTTCATATGGTGACCCGCAAGCTCTAAACTCAAATTGTCACTATGCAAGGTCCAGTAGGAGGTCCACTTCCATAAGGATGGCCAAAAAAAGGGTTGCAGAACCGCGCAGCTGGCCAGATCTTGTCACTTGTGATTCGCACTCGTAGAGGACTACAAAGCTTCTACTCGCTATAGCTGCATATTGGGTAGCAACTGTCAGCACCTGCTCAAGGGGGTGGGCCGAACCAGTGGGATGGTCCTGGGTACCCCAAAGGAAGCAGGGGCATTGTTTCCACCAAGAGCAGCCAGTACTGTGAAACAAAGCCACAAATGCCACAAGTTAACATCAGGAGCTCCCACTAACTGAAACTCTTGCAAGTTGTTAGGGGAGCCAAATGAGATTCTTTAGAAACCATTCGGGTCTTAGCTCCTAATTCCACTAGAGTTTTAGAGACTGAAACCTTCACACTTCGAATCCCAATTGAATTGATGGCCTCGCATTTGTCTTCAGGGGCGGGAGCACAGGGCCTTATAGAAAGCTGGAGAAAAGAGGCAACTCTTGGCTTCCAGCCTCGCATCTGCCCACCGTGCTGCGCAGCCCTGGCCGTTGCCCGCGGCGGGAGCGCGAACAGAGGGCACGCGTGGGGCGCCCACCTTCCCGGCACCGCACGCGTTTCCCGGTGGCAGAGCTCCAATCCTCCTCGGCTGCATCCATCAGCCCCCGAGATTGGCGTTCAGAACCCGGAGGCTAAG
>NW_022900950.1:18773747-18800190 GCF_012274545.1 Fukomys damarensis | reverse complement strand
CCGCCGGGCAGCTTGAGGAAGGACGCCCACGGGTCGTTGCCACCGGGACGGCAGGACGGCCTCGGACACCCGCGGAGGCCGAGGACCCGGGGAGGAGGATGCGCGCGAACGGCTGCAGCCCGAGGTAATCACAGTGCGGGATTCGGCTAGTCCTCGCCCCACAGCCCGACCCGAGCAACTTGCAGTGCGGACTCCGGAGGTGGCACCGCGATCGCGATCTCATTAACAAGTTTCTCCGGGCTTGAAATGAAAGAATTCTGAAATCAACACTCCTTTTATTTATTCAGCCTTTCCTGTTTTGGAATAAGTTTATTTAAACAATGAAAAAAATAGCCTCTTGAGTGACTGCGGGTTTGTAAATATAATCCTGAAAGTTTTGCATAGAGTGGTTATTTGCTTATGCATATTTATTATCCTGTTAACTCTTCGGCTAGTCGGATAACTGACATTTAAAATATTCTTTGAGGAACATTGCAAGTTCGTTGTTGCGTTCAGGCATCGTGTTATTTATCAGCTTAGTTAGCATCTGTCTCGCCGAAGTGGTACCAAAGCCGGTCCCTTGGCGGCGGGTCTTGCATGTGACACTCTTGCCCTCTAGTGCCTCACCAGCTTGGTAGCAGTTTGATGGCCAATATTAATAAGATGTTACATAACGCAAGGGTACTGGGCCAGGACTGGTATTGCTGTCACTTGTAAAGCCAAAAAACCTGAGCTGATGGCAGCAGATGCTGCCGTTTCAGTTTCTTTTTGTCTATTGAAAGTTTGTCCAGCATTTTCAACTCTTTGTACTCTAATTACAGGTAAGTGTTTCTGTTTATTTCATTATGTATTAATGGCTCACTGGTAAATGCAAGGGTTTTTGTAAGAGATAACAACTTTGTTTCCAAGTAATCAAGCATTACAGGATTGAATATGTGCCCCATTTTATTTTTAAATAAGTAGAGCATTTTGGTTAAGTTAAATGAAACAATGGATTATTATCACTGAGGCATAATCACAAAGCTTCACTTTCAAAAGATTATTTAGATGATTATTTGTAGTTAAGATTTCCACTAACAATTTAAAATTATTCTATAGTAGTAGTCTTGTTAAACATACCACATCTGTTGTCTTGACAGAATTTTGTAACATGAAAAATTTCAGCTGTAATTACCTGATCCAAAAGCTTTGTGTCTGATGCAGTTTATTCTATAAACATTATTTAAGGCTATGTGATTAATAAGAGAGCTAAAAGGAAATGTTCAGCCTAAGTTTTGAATGTGAAAGCTTTAAATTAAGATAGGCATATCGTTCATTTAATATAGTCACTTTTGGGGGGGATGGGAAAAACCCCAATTACATTATTTAAGGGTTTACCCAGATTGTTTTTACAACTAATTTTTCTAATATCTGGGTACTGTTTAGCCTCAAAGTCATTTAAAGTTAAAAATGTATCTATATTCTTTATGAATATATTAGGATATGGTAATCTTAAGAGCTTTAAGGAAAACTCTTCTAAAAAAATGCAACTACATTCCTAACATTAGATTAAGATACATATAAAATCTTGAGTCACACGTGAAACTGATCTTGAACTCATTATTTTTCCTTCTTTTTTGCCCTTAGAAAATATCTTGTTATCAACTATTGAACAGTACTGTTTACCACTAAAGAGCAAAATGATGAAAGAACAACTCTGATATTCAGTAGAAGGGAATTTTTTTTTCTTTCTTCAGACATAGCTCCCTATCCATATTGTATTTGAAAATGAGTTTTCAAACTCTTTTAAAGCTAGTACTGAACATATCAAGAGGTTTGCTAATAGAAGCCTGTCTGTCTTTTCTAGTTAAAACAATACATGCCATTTCTGATTTAATAGTGTTATTGTTTCCTTTATGGTCTTGATGATAAAAAAGACTTGTTTCTTTGTGTAAACAAATATCATTTGTAAACTGGTCATATAGGTTGAAAATTCCCTTGACCTTAAAAATGAACATTTGTCTGGTTACTAAATGTTTGAGATAAAACAAAACTTTCATCTTTTCCTGGAGAGATTTATTATAGTTTGGCTTGATTCATTTATAGTGCTCCCCACTTTAATAAATTTTCTTGAGAAAAATATTATTTCTGAAGGTTACAACAAACCACTAAGAGTTATTTTTTGGTATAACTGAAAGGTTTGTTGGAAAAATTAGAAGACATATCAAGGTGTTTGAGGTTCTCTTTCAGGACCATGCTGAAGAAATTATTATGAGCTACCATCTAAATATTTATTGGTTGACTTTTTTCAAAAATATAGAACTATAAATAGATCATAATTTTTTTTAATTCAAGGAATCTGATTATCTGACTTCTTTGAATCCTGATTGAGTCTCAACTGATCATTGGTGATTAAGGCTATTTCTAAACTTATATGTACATTTGTTGAGGTGCAGAGTATATTCAAAGAAAACTATATTTAAAAATATAATTTGTGACTTTATGCATTATAAAAACAGGGAAATATAATTAATGATAAAAGCACTATTCTCAACTATTTAAATGCTTTAGATTTCTAATTGCTTAAAAATTTAGACGACAGGGAAAAACACATGAAATTGATTTTCCCTATACTGTGATTATTGGAAATAAGCATTCACACTGAAATGCAAGAACTCTGAATGCTTGTGTAGATAAAGGGATGCTGCCAGGCCACAAATGTAACAGCCTACATTATAATGATAATTAGTCTGAACAATACTCAAAATATATTTGACTGAAGTTTCTCAGAGCTATAGTATAAAATTGGCTTTAGAATTTGTTTGTCTGTTTTGTTCTTTAAAATAAACTACAACTATAGGCATCTGGGTATCACACTGAGATCACACTGAGTGATTTATCCTTTCATATTACTCTGAATACTTTTAATCAGCTTCATATAAATTATATAACTAGACAAAAAGCAGCCCATCCTTACTACAATTAATGTCTATAATACATCATTTCACATAATCTCTTACAAATTACTGAGAGTTGTAACTTGTAACTTGAAGAGCAAAAACATCAAGTATTATAGTCTTGTAGTACAGCCCTTAATCATCTTGCTGATGGGCATCTATTTTACTTACACTTCAATTTTTAATTGTTTTGTTTGTTTGTAAGTAAACAAGAAAGTACACTGGATTTTAGGCCTGTCTCTGCCCTAGGAGGGGTATCCTTGGGTAGCCACTTACTGGCTCTAGGGCTTGGTTTCCCCACTTCTAGAATAAGGACCTTACAGGCTCTTTCCTGTCCTGACTGTTGTCCAGAATTGTAGTAGTTCATCTGAAGGACATGACAGATTACACATGAAAAACTTAAGTTGTTGATGAGTACTCTTGTCTAGCTTTTTACTAGTAGAGATAAAAACTGTTAACGTGCACAGAATGTTTACCTTGAACAAGGCACTAGTCTATGTAATTCTAATTTTCAGTTCATGTAATCTTCACAAAAGTTATCTCTTGTAGATACAATTCCTGTTTCAAAAAATGAAGAAATTGAGGTAATGAGAAATTATTTGTCTAAGATTATATCCCTCGCAAATGGGGGAGCTAAATACAGTCTTTCACCACTCTGTTTTTGTTTTTTTGAGACAGGGTTTCATTGTATAGTTCAAGCTGGCCTTGAACTCACTATGTAGCCCAGGCTAGCCTAGAACTCATGGCAATATTCCTGCCTCTGTCTCCCAAGTGCTGGGACCACAGGTGTGCGCAACCATAGCCAACTCATCACTATATTTGATATAACATTGGCAATCCATATGCCACTCTAATGATCTGCACCACTTTTACTCCTATTTGTGAAACAATCATCCGTTCATTCAGGAGATATTTACTGAGTGCAAACTTTTGTGCCAGCATAAAGCAGTGCCCCAGACAATTAAATGTGACACTGTCCCTAACAAAGTACATATGATCTAATTCAGGTGATTTCGTTCTCCTTTCTTGCTACTCCAGATGTGTTGACTGTCTCTTGTTATGAAAGATGCCCTCCCTAAAAAATCAGGAAAAAAAAAAAAAACATCTGACTTCTTTCACTGAGGTATCCATAGAATAGAGAGAAGTAGAGTCAGGACCCATGATCCCCTCAATACTTTCTACCATATTTCTCCATTGTTCTGTTTGTTTTCCAGATCTACTTGCATCTTGTCTCTCCTTTCCTGGTTCATGTAATCTACCCTGAAACACAGCCTCAGTTGATCTGTAACTTTAGACCTTATGGTCCACACAATCAGTGAGAGGTTAGATTAGCACTCTCTTATTCTCACAATTCCTGTGCAGTCAGAGATGATAAGGAATAAATTAGATCCTCAAAGCTGTATCGACAGTGCCCTGTTTTAGGTATTCTATCTCCATCAAGGAGAAAACAAGAAGAATTCTCTCCCTTTATTCCTACAAGTAGAACAAACAAAACATTTTGGAGTAGTTTACTTCTCTTGCCTTGCTGGATGTCATAATACTGAGGGAGGGGAACAAAATGTGTTCTATCCTTCCTAATTTCTAAATGCAAAGGGAGAGGGAACATTATTATAATGATTTTCCATTTAATATATCAAACAAAGGTACTGCTTCCACATGCAGCTTTTCTCCCATCATCTTTTAAAATCCCCCTTTCTAGAGAGTGTAGCCTTGGTTGTACTCCATGCACATCAGCTTCTTACTTGCCTGCCACAGCAGGGTTCAATTAACATGACACAGTTTCACACATACTTTCATGAAGAAAAGCATATTCTTTGTCAATTTTTAATATTACTAAATTACTTTCAGCAAATTCATGTAATGTATTTGAAGCCTCCAAGTGCTTTTTTTCAACACTATAAAATAGTTAATTTTGAGAAAGAGAAATATTGTCAAGATATTTTAAATATCTCTCATTTATGTTAGAACCTGAAGTTCTTTAGTTATTAATACTCATTTTCCAGATGGTAATCTTTTTTCACATTTCTTATTCTGCCAGCTTCACCATGATTCTATTTCATTTAGAAATTGATTTTTACATTGGAATGATGGTGGGTGTTAGTGGAAGAGAAAAAGATAGGTTACACTGACAAGTAGGTATTTCTTACAGATACTGTACTAGTTCTCAAAATATATGTTTGCACGCATTCATTTCTTTACTGTATATATGAAATGGCCTATTATTCTAAAAACTAATTACTTTCCCTGCCTTTTGTTAATTAATTGTAAGTAATTAGATAATATCCAATGTTTTTTTGGTGACATTTTTTTAAAACAGATGTTTTACAAATCAACTCTAGCCACACTGAATTCAGCAAAACCTAAGAATAAGAAAAATAATATATTTTAGCAAGTTTCTGTGAGCAGCACATTCTGGGTGTGCTTGATTAATGAGTCTGGTCAAGATGGTCACTGCTGTTGCAATATTTATATTATGGCCCTGACTGTTTGAGGCCAAAGTGACTGATGGAGGTACATGTTCATGGAAGACGGCTTAACTTGAGTATTTCTCTGTTTTTTGAACGCAGCTGCTATTTATAAAATTTAGTAGAGGCTATTTTTTACTCATTCAACAAGGATTCCATGGAATGTTCTTATAATAAGTAGTATTTCAGACATCAAGACTTAAGAAGTAAACCAGGTAAGTATTTACAAGTGCATCCTATACACAGAGAAAGATTATGTAGAACATCCCCTGTAATGGTGTAATATGCTACAGGGGTATAAAGTAGAGGATGATCTGAGAGTGTGTAATGAGGAGGCCTTACAGATCTATGAGACCAGCGAATATTTGAAGCAGGGACATTTATACTTCGAGCCTTCAGATTTGGAGGATGAAACCACATGAAGAAGTAGGGGAAAAAAAACTTCCAGACAAAAGAAACAGTATACAAGATCCTGAAATAGAAAGGAAATTGTCTCTGGGGGAAAGGAAAAGAAAAACTACTTGTCAAAAAACTTAGAGGAGAGCATACCATTGAATTACACCTGGGAAGTAAGAGAGGAAAGCATACCACATGTGGTCTTGTGCACATATGTAGGAATTTGAATTTTTATTAGCAAGCGAAGTTAGCCATTGATGGATTTTTAGCTGTAAATAAATAATCAGAATTGTACTTTGATGCCACATTGAGAAAAGTGTACAATGAGCCAAGAATGTTTTTGATGAACATGTTATAGCAGTTCAAGGGAGTTGTGTTGCCTGGCATTAGGACAGAATTGACCAGGTGAGGTTGGGAAATGGAAATGAGAGGATTTGGGTTCATTAGGTAAGCAGGTAAACAAGGTTGAATTACAAGATATCAAGAATGAAAAAGGTGATTGGGGAGAGATGAAGATGGCATTAGGGGAAAAACCAAAAAATTCAATTTAGGACAGGTGGAGTTTGCTTGTGACATAACTCAATAGATGGCTTATAATACGAAAGGATGTAGTTAATGTGACTCATTGCCATTGCTATTATCAAGTTGATAGTTCAATTTAAAGCCCTAGTATAGAGCTTAGATTAAGGAGGTCTGAGTTACAAATAAAGATTTGGAATTTACCGGAGAATAGATAATAATGACAACTAGGGTGCATGTGACTCATTCAAAGAAAGGAAGAGCAGTGAGAAGAAGCCTGAGGATCCTAGGGTGCTAGTTATACCTCTTCGTTTTGCCAGAGACCAATGTGACATTAGATCCTTCCACCCATGGTGAACTCCTGTGGTTCCCACAACTATACTTGAGCTAAGATGCTTGTTGCTGCCTTTTACCAACCTTTAGTGTGCTTCCATTGGCTATATTTGATACTTCCTTTATGCATTATTTCTATAATTATCCTAGTAATTACCACAGAAAAACGTTGCTTGTTCATTCTCTGTGTCATAAAGTAGTTAAGCTAGTTTAAGATTTTCATAAGCCTTATTAAAACTATGAAGTAGATACCACAGTGTCTCTGCTTTCATACGAGAAAATGGCAGCATCTAAGAGTAATACATGCCTGACATCTACTTGCTAACATGGAAAGGAAGGATATGTTGTAGTTCTCTTCATCAGTACAGTATCTTTCGTGCAAGCTGTCAGTTCAAATTTCAGTCCAACCTGTACTAATTGTGACATCTTTGGTAAATTAGAGTCTAAAAGATCCAACTCAGTGTATGCACATGTTAAGTGTTCATTAATGTTGTCTGTGATGCTACTGTTGTTACTCTATCTTCTCACATGATGTTCTTTCCTTCAGTGTGCCTTATAGGAAATTTCGATGAAGCGGTGACATTTGTAACTTATCCAAGCTTTCTATACTTGTGTTTATTCAGCAACAGCTCTCTACATAGTTTGTTGATTTTATAAAATCTGTATACAATTTCTTGATCATTCAGCATATTGTCTTCATCATAAGTTCAAGAGGGAGCAGAATTAACCACAACCATCAGGCCTACATTGCTGATTGATAAAGACAGTGTGTCTATAGGCACTTTCTGATGTGTAGGCCACTGTACTTGTTATGTAGTTATTCAGAGAAAGAATGCTTTTGGTGTGCAAAGTCCATAATACTCTGTATAGTTCTGTGAAAGCACTTTAAGCAATCATCACTACACCGTGGTGTTTACTTATTGATCTTGTTGGTTTAAAAAAATTTTTTGTGTGTCTTGTTTGAAAAATTATTGTAAATGACAGGAGCCCTATACTCTTGGAAATTTCATTCTAACAAGGAAGGACATTAAACTAACAATATTTAATAGGGTTTGTGATAAAAATATCAAAGGTATGGGCGGGTCTAGGCTATAGACTCGGAATGGACTTGGAAAGGCTTTCCTGAGGAATTATGTTCATGTAGCATGTTGAGATTTGCATTGATTTCAAAAATTTTCTTGAATTTATTTGCCGACATTGAACTATTTTATAGACCACTGTGATTTTGATCTTTCCTCATATATCATTTAGTCATTTTACCTGCTTGCATCCAAGGTGTTGTCACTCACTGCAACAAATTTCCATCTTAAGCTTTGTATTTCTGTTGCTGGCACCTTTATCTTCTAGTCCCAAGCCTGCTACTCCCTTATTGTAATTCCTGCTGTCCTCCCCAGAGTTTCTTCACTTTCGTTCTCAATCAAAACTACCTCATTCTGGACTCATACCAACTCCCACATGGATTACTGCAGCAGACCCTCAGCTGGGACTGTCCTGACCTCCTACTTCTTCATTGTACTGTGTAACATTTACTCTCTGCTCCTGTTACTAATGTTTGTCCACTCTGGTTTCCTTTGCTGTACAGATCACCTGTGGACACTATGTTTATTGTATCTGTTCAACTATGTCTCATGCTCTCTATTTCTAGGTTGCGAGTACTTCGTGGCCATTTCCAAAGACAGTCATTCATCTGAAGCATTCTTTCAACCAAATATTATTTCCAACTTCATCTTGACACAGTGTCCTATAATTTGTTTATGCTCACGCTCCAGTAAACACGTTGTAAACCTTTTATTTCTTCAGCCTGGCCAGGGATTTTAGCCTGCTGTGTTCTCCCTGTCCTTACATCCAAGATTTGCCCATGATCCCAATGCCCTTCTCAGGCACCATGGCTTTTAGAAATGGCCACTGACTTTTCTAAGCTTCATGTCTCCCCGCTCGCTTTATGAAACCTGTAACATATAGTTTGTAACACATAAATCACAAGTTATTCTGTGCAACAGAATCGTGGCTGTTGTTTTACAAGTCCCATTTCCCTCAGTAGAATCCATCTTTACAGAGGCAAGAATCATTCCTAATATTACTTCTGAGGTGCCCTCAGCATCCCATACAGCATTAATTCCAAAGCAGTTCAATAGATACTGATGACTGCTTGCAGAATGATTAATTGATAGGTATTTTTGTGGTGATGTTTTATATCTTTAGAGTATATATTTATACCATATATATGGCATATATATATTCATGTTTATAGTATGTGATTGTGAATTTACTATACCATATTTATGCTATACCATACATACCATAATAATAAGTTATACTGTTTATATATCTATATTTATACCAAAGATAATATGATACCAGATTTATCACATGTTGGGCCGCTATTATCATATTTACTTACTATTCAATAGCTAGACACTAAATTCAGTAAATTTATGTATAACTATACTCATATTAATATCCACAAACAACCTTTGAAAAGTTGTGACATTAGTATAAAATAGAAATGTAGAATCAACTTGTGTTCATTGTAATATGCCACTGTATTCAATAAATTTCCATAGTCATTGAGTACGTATACAAGGGACAAAATGGGAAAAAATGCATTACCTTTAACCTCCTAGAACTTCTACTCTCATAGGAAGGATGTCTTTAAACAAAATTTTAATTACAATTATAGCAATAAGGACAAAGAAGAGGTACTTTTTTTCACAATAACTATGTGTGCCTTCTGAGTCTTATTAAGTTTGGAAGGTCAGAGAAAATTTCACATGGAAATTATGTGGAGAATTAAAGAATTTTCTTTATGTATCTGTCCTAGTAATGCCCCTCCCATGAAGGACTCAGGAAAAGAATGCTGCTGCTGTAGTGCCACTCCCTGTAGGATAAGGAGCAAGGCCAACAGTTCAGTCCATCCTGAGGTTTGCAGATTTATCAGAAACAGAGATGGGGAAGTAGCTGTTTCTGGATATGGTCATTGTCAGTTATGCTTTACTGTTAACTTGATTGACTTGAGAGACACCTAGCGGATTAATAAAGCACAGTTTGGAGTGTCTCTAGCTGGGTTATAGAGGGTGACCCTGTCTACTAAATTTTGTTCCTGGCCTCTTCCACTCTGGCACTGTTACCCTGCTCAGCTTCCTGGAAGCATAAACTCAGCAGCTTTGCTCTACCATACCCTTCTGCCATGATGTTTCTGCCTTAAAGGCAGCTAACCGTGGACTGAACTTTGAAAGCATGAACCAAAATAAATCTCTCTTTCTTTGAAATGTGGGTACATTTTGTCCCAGTGACACAAAGCTAACACAAGGTTGTAATATGGGAATTAAATCTCAGTGTCCACACAGAAATTAAACTGGCCACGTTCAAGTGAGATGTGCAGTTAAAAAGACTTTGCAGAAAACAGGAGACTCTTAATTTATCTCTTTAAATATGTAGACCACATCCTACCTTCAGTGACATACAGTGGGATTCCTTTTGGCCTCAGAAGGAAATTTGAAAAGTTTAGTAGAAAAGTGCCCTTTATCATTTTATGTCTGTTAACTGAAAACATAACTTTGATCAGTTCCTAATATCTGCTCTAAATATACATAGCAAATACTCATCACTCTGTGACATCCGAAATAAAAATTGTATGAGTGTCAGGACTTTCACTTCTGACAATGGAAGCAAACTGTGAAATGCTGCTCTCTGAAATGAAAAATGTGGCAATACATTCTATATCCAGTCACAAACATTTCACAGCTACAATTTGAAACACAGACATGGAAGCATGTGAGATTTTGTATCCTGTTGTTATACTACAGAATATTACACTCATAAACATGTACACAACTTTAAAGGTGCAGTTACTTATGAAAACAAAATAATTACAGTTACAATTTAAACTATCAGCTGTTAATTTTTTTTTTTTTGTACCAGGGATTGAAATCAGGACCTTGCACTTTCAAGGCAGGTGATGGAATCCCTGAGCTAAATCCCCCGCCCGATAATTTTTTTCTTTATTAAATTATTCCCAGATCTATACTTAGCATAAGATTAGAAGAGCTGATTCTAGCCTTTCTGTTGGATTTATTCTAGAGTATGGTGGGTCACTTGATAACAACATTTGTCCTGACAGAGTGATGATGCACACAAACCTCACATTGCATGCCAAGTTCTTTTTCAGGGAGAGTAGAGGTAACCCTCAGACTTATCCCACTCCCATGTTCCCCCATTGCTGTAATCATTAACATTCATGACTACATTGTAAGAAATGAACCTACACTGGCTTTCCAGATTAATCTCTCCAAGACCCCTTCATGATATCCTTCATGTTATTAATTCTCATTCCCGAGAAATCTTGCTCTTACATGTTTTTCCCCTAATCATGGAAGTATAATGTCTCCCTGTGAGCTTTCACAACCATGAAGTGCTGTGCCATCAAATCTCTCCAGATTCTTGGTTACTCTTATATCGTCAAATTCATTTTTAAGTATTTATTTTTCCTTGTACTTTTCATTCATGTCCCTTGCTGAAAATTATGCTCATTCCTATTTCTATAGCATTTCCTATATCTCAAATGTCTATTCAAATTATCCTCATCCTTCAAGGTTCAGCCCATATCCTACACCCCAGAGCATTTTGCCGATTATTCCACTTGCTGTAGTCTCTCTTCTCTCATCCCATTACAGTCATTTGCTTCTATTCCACAGCCCATACGTTATCATATAGTCACTGTCTCATCTTTCAAAGTTAGAATGCTATAAAGAAATTCACTGTGCTGACTGTGCTGAGCATTAACATTTTGAAACAAAGTTAGCTATTGTATGAATATTTAGAGTGACATAGATACCCTAACTATTCAAATAAATAAACTATAAGGCAAAGTATATAGCATGAACATCATAAATGTCTTGTGGTTATATTCCAGAATATATTATTCATAAAGATAAAAATACATTATTCAAAATATTGCTTACTACTTATCTAACAGGTAAATATAGCAGAATTTTAAGTCTAGATGTTTTTTTTTTTTTGGTGCTCATTTATTCTGAGCTCATCATTTTATTTGGAAGCACTGGGGTAAAAAGGAAACAGTTAAGAAGTAAAGGTTCTGTGAACCCTAAACGTAGCAAACCAACTACAGTGTTTTCCATCCATGTTTGTTATCTTCACAGCTATCTCTTAGCCTTCTGGACAATAACAAGGCTTGTTAAAACATTTATATTCTATAATATTTCCTTGCAGAGTGACAAAGTGATAAGGCTTTACTTGCCTTTTCCTTTAGAAATACAAATTTCTTTATTATTTTTTAACATTACTAAATTTTTAAAACTCAGTAAGACTTGAAAGGCATTTGAAACTATTACATAATAATCCATTTTGTGGCATTTCGATTGTTTTCATTGTGTGTTTTTCAAACATATTTCTCATACTATTTCAAATAGTTACTGAGCCCTCTCTAAAAAAGCAGAACCAGAATGGTGCAGAAAGCGAATCTGTGGGTAACTGCTCTGGTGCATTATGCCTGGTACCATGCCATAATACCTAGAGCTGAAGGAACTCCAGGAGGAGTTCTGCTTCTCTCATTGATCTCACTCAAATGACTCCTCTGAAATTTAAAATTCCTACCTATGTAAATATACAGTTGTAAAATGACCAACTGAAACAGTACCTGCATTTTAAAAAGGTTATTCAAATGAAAGCAACAAATATAGGGTTGTTTCTCTAATGAATTTAAAATAAATATATGATGATAGCATTCATTGTTTTAACAACATTCACAGAAAAGAAAAAAACTGCTGTTTTAATTGTGGCATTTAATAAACTATGATCAAACCTCTGTGAAGTTTTAGTGCATATAATTAGATATAAAATGTTTGAATATGCATTCTGTGATATATATTTGGATGGCAGGAAATGGCACGCATGCCTCAGAAAATCTCACAGTATTCTTACACCTATATTATCTACAAAGCTTGATACAAAGCTCACTGAGTTAAAAGAAATTCCAGGTTAGCCCAATGTCTACTTCTGTATCAGGCAGAGAGATCCTGTGTTCAGTGGCATCCTCATCCAGATTTAGGAGAAAGAAAGGATAGCCCAACGTATAGCAGTTCTAAGTTATATCTAACTTACATCTGTCTACCAGTTTTAGTAGTTTGCCACTTGTGCTAGCTAGTCATGATGCAAGATAAAATCTTGCTCCTTTTAATTTTATGTACTGAGTATTTTATATTCTACTCTGTTTTATTTTCTTTTTCAGAATATATTTTCTGTAAGTCTTGATCAAGCAATACAAATGTGCTGCAATGGTGACATAAACTATTGACTGAGACTGGGAAAGCAGCTGAAACACCATCTTTTCATTTACCTGTTATGGTACATCAACTGGAATAGTCAAGAAAAAATATACACAACATGAGTTTTATCATGAAGCTTCACAGACATTTTCAAAGGACAGTGATTCTGCTTGCCACTTTTTGTGTGGTGAGCATTATTATTTCTGCTTACTATCTGTACAGTGGCTACAAACAGGAAAATGAACTCTCTGAGATGGTTTCAGAAGTAGACTGCAGTGACCTCCAACACCTACCCTATCGGCTAATGGAGGTGAAGACAACAAAGCTCTTTGATGCCTCGAGGACAGATCCCATAGTCCTGGTGTTTGTAGAAAGCCAGTACTCAGCCCTTGGTCAAGACATAGTTATGATTCTAGAATCAAGCAGATTCCAATATCACATTGAAATTGCTCCTGGAAAAGGAGATCTCCCAGCACTTATAGACAAAACTAAAGGCAAATATATTCTCATTATTTATGAGAATATTTTAAAGTATATAAACATGGACTCTTGGAATCGAAGCCTTCTAGATAAATACTGTGTAGAATATGGTGTGGGTGTTATTGGATTCCACAAAACTAGTGAGAAGAGTCTACAGAGCTTTCAGTTAAAAGGTTTCCCTTTTTCCATATATGGAAACCTTGCAGTAAGAGATTGTTGTATTAATTCTCATTCTCCATTGCTTCGTGTGACCAAGTCTTCAAAGGTCGAAAAAGGTTCTTTACCTGGAACTGACTGGACAGTTTTTCAGATTAATCACTCAGCTTACCAACCAGTAATATTTGCCAAAGTAAAGACACCAGAAAACTTTTCACCTCCCATCTCTAAAGGTGCTTTTTATGCCACTATCATACATGACCTGGGGCTTCATGATGGAATTCAGCGAGTTCTCTTTGGCAACAACTTAAACTTTTGGCTGCACAAGCTCATCTTCGTAGATGCCATCTCCTTCTTGTCAAGGAAGAGACTGACACTGTCCTTGGACAGGTACATCCTCGTGGATATTGATGATATATTTGTGGGGAAGGAGGGAACAAGAATGAACACCAATGATGTTAAGGTAAGGCTCTATTATAAGAAACTTCAAAGTTTAGCTCATCTCCCAGTAGGGTTACAACTTTCCTGGTTTGTTCTTAGACTAAAGAGTTTTCTAGGACATGAGACTTCCATTTTATAGGAAATATCTAGGACAAATTAGGATAATTAAGCACCCTGTCTCTCACCGTAAATCACCTAAGTAGATAAAGTATTTCCCTCTGAATCAAGAAAATGAAAATTATTCTAAATGAAGAGTCCTGAGATGTTTTCTTATATGTACTTATAATTAGACAATAGAAATCATTTTCAGAAATATTTTCTAAAAACTGCCTGCCTTGGCCGGGTGTGGTGGCGCACGCCTGTGATTCCAGGACTCAGGAGGCTGAGGCAGGAGGATCACTGTGAGTTCAAGACCAGCCTGGGCTACATAGTGAGATCCAGGTCAGTCTCAACTACATAGTGAGACCCTGTCTCAAAAAATCAAAAAAAATAAAAATAAAAATAAAAATAAATAAAAACTACCTGCCTTACAAAACAGTTCATCTAAACATGAAATCAAAATTTTTACTGAAACTAAATACTTACAAATTTTTTAGAATATCTCCTAAGAAACAATTCATCTATTTTTGAAAGTCAAATATGCAAGTTATTTTCCCATATTTTCAAAACTAGGAAAAATATGGAGAGCTATGTAATTAGATAAACATTTATTTACATATGAATATGAAGATTTATCTTGATTTAAGAGAACACTTCTGATACATAATATGAAGCCCACTATGCTATATTTAAATCACGTTACATTTTTATTGTATAAAACTTCTCCATTAAACAGAAAAAATATTTGTAAATAGTTTATTAATATCACTATTATTTTAATTGTGTTACATAAACAAATAGTTTAATATTGATGAAAATAAAAGTTAAAATTATCTACATTTACCTTAGTCTCCCATTCAAAATGCTATAGAGTTCTATCTCTGTTACTTTACATAATGATTTCTCATAAATGTGAAGACTTTCAATAAATAATTTTTATTCTGTACAATTTTGGCCTTCCGGTTAAATATTTGGAACTAAGTCACATGTCAAAAAACTACATGTTGAAAACTGGATCTCTTTTCTCTAACTACTAAATATCTGGCATGTAATAGTTATGTTATCTCATAAGCTAGAGTGTCTGGATGATTTACTGTTACTATGAGAGAGTATGGAGATGAAGTAGAAGAAATAAATCTTTCCATATTCTTGATATGATTTTACTGAAATAGAAATTAATTAGTAAAAAAATTTATTTAAATTTCCATAAATCTTTTGCAGTTTACTTTTGAACTTATAGCTAAATTAAAGCCTAGCTGATAATTTAAGCATTTATTGTGTGCTTGAAGATTACAAACAATATATAATTATCCTTCCAAGTTTTCCATTTCAAATCATTGTGATCAAAAAAATCATGTATTTATATACATACACAGTAGGTAATGTAAAAATTTTAACTGCCCAGAATCTATCATTATGGCATTTTAAATATGCTAGATAAATCTCTGAGTTTTGCTCATGGCTCTGTGTATTCCCAAATATTATACAAAAAACAAAGGGCCTTTTGTGGTACAAAGATTAAGTCATTTTTAGAAATAAAAATATTAAAGACTTATTGAACACATTAAAGAAGAATTTAGCATGTATACTTTATGAATTGATTATATTTACATAGAAAAGTATTTTCTAAACTACCTAAAGGCTTTTAAAAACATGTTTTGAATTGCTTGGGATTTGAAACTTCTAAATTGCATATTTGTGTCTCAAAACGCTAATTCATTGCAGACAATTGTGTGAGAATATATACACATTATTCATTCCATGCCTAGTTATTAAGTGTGAACCACATGCAAAGCCCTTTTGAGGATATAGAGATACTATCACATGGTCCTATCCCTTTAGAAGAAGAGACAGGAGAAAATAGTCATGGAAAAGCAGAGAGTGCTGAACATCTCTCTGGACAGTATTTGATATGCCCACATCACACACAGGCCACAGAGGCAGGCAGAGATATATAAAATTAAAACATAGCTCCCCTGTTCATAATTTTACTATTTTATGGGGGAGAGAAATAAGTAGATAGCTCTCAGCATAGTAAATACAATAGTAAAGTTATCCATAAAGGTATCTCAGCATAATAAATACAATAGTAAAAGTATCCATGTTATGTGGGAAACACTGTACTGTGCTTCATGTACTGTAAACTCTTAAGTATTTGAAAGCCAAAGTAGGAGGAAGTGATGATTTGAGAGGCTTGTCAGTGATTCAGATAAGAGATAGCAGTTCTTAGGAAATGAGAATAAAAATGGAAAAAGAGGGGCCAATTTAAAAATTATTTAGGAAGTAAAATTGAATGTTAGTAATTGTTTAAATGGAGATGAAAGAGAATATAATCAAGCATAGCATTACAGTTTATGGCATAGGTGAATAACTGCTGGGCCCGGGATTTTTTTAGGAAATCATTACATGTCAAAATAAATATTTCCACATTACTAAACTACATTTAGGGCATACAGATATTTTACAGGTAGGTAGTTTACAAGGAAGAGAAATCTGGATATGAAGTATAAATTTAAGAATCATCATCCTATAGTAATTGGCTCACAGCAAAAGAATGTGTGAGATCTGCCGAGAAGAGGATTTATAGAGTAATAAAAGAAAATAATCAAGTATAGAATATAGAGGAAAATCATCTTTCAAAAATTAAGTGGAGGGAGGCAGTCCACAAATAAGGGTTTAAAAGAATAGTCAGACCAGAACTGATGTTGCTATAGAAGTCTCAGTAGTAAAGACATCAGGTAAGGTGTGATCAGCAGTGCAGGACCCAACAGCAGGGTCCACTGATGCAGACTGGTAAGTTTCCTTAAGGAAAAGTTAAAAGTCGTTGATGATTCTTGCAAAGCTTCATGTGTACTGAGTAACAGAGGCAGAAGCCCAATTGCATTGAGTTTAGGAGTGAACCAAGAGGCCAAGATGAGGACATAGAGAATGGAGTACTCAATGGAAACATTTGATATGGAGTAGACAAGTTAGACAGTAGCTAGTGCGTTCCCTGGTGTTAAGGTGATCAACTATCCCAGTTTGGCCAGGACTCAAGGTTTAGTACTAAAACTCAGAGAGTTCCAAAATTAGGAGTGGCTTCACTAAAGTACAAAAAGGCATATCAAACTTCATGAAATCTAAGTAAAGGTCAGTGATTTTGGTGATTAAAATGTATAATTAATAGAAATATTTTGGTCAAGTCCTTTAATTATTACTATTTATGAACAATATTATATTTTTTTTGTATTTCAAGGTGTAGGACTATTGAAAAGAGTGAGAAAATTGGAGATCATGATTTCATGCAAAATGAGAAAGATAACATACTATTACTATGTTATTGTGTAACATAACTACTAAATGCCACTTAAGTTTTCTTTTCCTTTTACGTGCAACAGAAAATGCATTTCCTTATTTAATTGGAACATTAGAAATAGCAATGAAATGTCAACTCTGCCTACATACCTATCTGTTGAATAGTATAAGCTTGTTTGAAAACGCATTAGAATTATCATGCCTTGACACAAAATATATGACTTTGTGCTGAGGAAAAAAATAAAACATAAAAACAGTCCTAAGACAGTATCTTCATTAGTCTTGCAGTATACAAACTACAGGTCATAGCCCTTTTTTAAAAAAAAAGACAAAGAAAAGGATTGTTCCAGTGCTGGTGAACCTTCTATACCATTCAGTGATACAGCCTGCTGTGCACATGTTCCATATGTTCGCCACCACTGGTTTGGACAATTGCACTATCCTTCAAAAAAATCAGGACCAATTAAAGCCAGAAAAAGAATGTGTGTGGGGTGGGTAGGCACCTCAGGAGTGCTACCCTGGACTACAGGACGGCTGTTACCATGTTAGAAAATTCAAGTTCCTTGTGCTCTTGGACTATCAAAGTTCCTAAGACTGAGCCTACTGAATTGGTTTCTGGAAAGGGAAAGTGATGCTTCTGTCAATTATTACATTTTAGTTCCATGTTGAAAGCATAGCATGACCTGATAAGTGTGAACAACCATGTTTTCTGTTAGAAGCTTTGGTTTACTCTTGACCTGAGGTCCATTCTATTTCTTTATGCTCCCTTTTTGCACTGCTGGAGATTGAACTTGGTGTGCAAAGCATATGCTTTGCCACTGACCCACACCAGAACCCTTATTCTCCCTCTGGACTTAGTGCAGCTCAGAATAACATGTTCCCTGAGACAGATGAAAAGTTGCATGAGAAGATCTTTTAGGGTTTTACTGAACTTTCTGTAGTGAATCCCACTCCTTCCTTTGTCTCTCCATCCATCTCGTCTGTATATGTAGCATCCCCTGTCTAACTCTGATAGACTTCCTTATATCCATCACAAAACAAAGAACCAGCCCAGTCATAACGGAGCAGAAATTGTACATGTTTCTGGAGGTATGCAGCCGTCCTTCCCCTCTAACTATCCTAAACTTCTCTTGTTATTTCTTTACATTTCAGTATTCCTTAACTTGTGTGTTTGTGGATTAGCCCCAAAACAAAACAAAAAAAAACACTGCATTCTTCTAGTGGCTGCACTAGAGAGAAAAGTTCTTAAATCTTTAAGACAATGTCACGAGTAACTTTACTACTACTTCCCCTCTACGGGAAAGATCCTAAAGTGCCTAAGGTAAAGAAAGTGCTGGAAATAGAAACAGGGAACCATATAGCTGTGAGAAATAAGCCTTTTTGCAGCTCACAAAATAAAGCAGTCATGCTCGGGACTGACCCTGAGAGGCTATAACTAGAGTGCAAAGGTGAGCTCCCTGCTGCATAAGTTCACCTCTCACAAGATTATTCACCACAGCTAGGGTAAAGCTGCAGGCTTCATAAGATCATCGAGAAAGAACTTAACATGCCAAATGTTTTATTTTTCTTTGTTTGCTTTCTTTCTTTCTTTTTTTAATATATATATATACATATATGTATATATATGTATATATATATATTTTTATTTTTTGCGGAGGACTGCATTCAATCATTCTGTCATGAGTAAAAATGTAAGGGAAACAAGAACTTCTTCATAGTTTGCTATTAATATGCTCTATATGTTGTCAAGGCATGTATACTATACCATTGTACCAACCTTTCTTTTTACCTTAAAACCATACTTCTCTAACAAATTTTCCGTTATTTCTGATGTTTCTTCTATTTTATTTGTGGATATACATTTTTAATTGCATTATGCTGTGGAACCATGTATCTGTTTGATACCAACACTTTAAATTTGCTAGAATTACTTTGTAACTATATACATTACTAATATCCCTGCAAGAACATGTGTTCTCCAATCAAGGTGCAACTGTTGGGTCAAGCTAGTTAGTTGTTCTTTACAAATCTTAAACATTTTTCATTCATATGATGGAGGCAGGGAATGGGGTGTTTGATGCTACCAAAGGAAGTATGTTTAATTCTGTAGCTCTGTTGGTGGACTGTAATATTTGCTATTCTGACAACTATTGTAATACGTATTTTGAAGCTATTTTAAGTGTATGTGTGTGTGTGTGTATATATTTAAGTGTATATTTTTCAATTCAATATTATATTCTGGCTACTTTCTAAATTTTAGTAATACTATTTGCCTTTAAATTTTTGTAACTTAATATATTGGTATGTCAGCTTTCCTGTAGTTACAATTTGAAAATTGTGTCATTCCATTTTTATATATTTTCAGCATATCTTTTCTGTCTTTGTACTATACATTAAGTTTGAACTGAGCTAAATTTAGCTTTTTTATCTACTATATCAAATTTTTGTCTTTAAATTGACAAAATCAATTTTCTTACAGTTAATTGGACTATCAATATATAGGGAATTATCTCACTATTGTTTACCTTACATCTGTCTCTCTCTTGTTATGCTTTTTTATTCTTTCTCCTCCTTTATTATGTTCATTTGTGCTTTCAGTTTCTTTTGTCTACCTACTGTTGGTTTAGAATACATATATTAATTTCTGAGCTTTTAGTAGTTTTTCTAGGAACTTAAACAGATATGCTAAATAAATGCTTGTGTTATTCAGTATCTTCAAGCATCAGTCAGATGCTACAAAGTACTTATTTACAGTCATGCCCACTTTCCTCTCGCTGAAGAGCCACTCTTGTTCTGTGTGTTAACTATGCTGTTGTTGTTTAAACCTAGATATTAGATGTTATTGTTTCCTTACTACCACCAGTTTTAATAGTAAATTAACCAGGTGCCCTGTTTTCCTTCCTAATCATTCATTCTTTCTTGTCTGATTGGACTCCCCACTACTACCCTCATCCCTGTTTTAACAGAGCAGCTAGTGTGTAACATTAATATAACTTAGACCATGCCCCTTTTCTGCCCAGAACCCTCCAGGAACTTCCTGTCTCACCCACACTAAAAGCCACAGTTCTTACAATCTTTTACACTGTCCTTTTTATTTCTGTGATTACACATCCTTTCCTTTTCACCTATTAACTCTCCTGCTTTGGTCGGTGAGTTTACAAAAATGTAAGCCTTGACAGAGTAATACCTTCTCACCTTTTGTTCACTAAAGTGTCTCCTAGTATGCAGAATTGAATTTGTCTCCATGTATAAAATTTGTTGAACGAGTGAATGTCATTCTTCCTGAAATACATCCTTTAGAAGTTCATTTAATGAAAATCTATTCATAGTAAACTATCAATCAGAGTTTATGGAATGTTTTTACTTATCTTCATCATTAAATGATAGTTTTGTTGAGTTTAAGTATTTAGTTAGAGTTCCCTCATGTATAATTATGCTGCTCATTCTGGGAGGACTTGGACTCTCTGAAAGTCGCCTAAACATTTGTGGTAATACAGTGTGTCCAACTCCACTAGTTTCTGATTCTTTTGTAATTTTCAAAAAGTTAAGCAATTTATGATTGTCCTGATGAACATGTATAAAATGTTTGGTCTTCCTCAACCACCCCCCACTCATGAAATATTTACTTCTAAATTTGGTATAATGTGACCATAATACATAGGAAAATAAATCACACACAATATATCATCACATTCAAATAGCCATAGTGTTCTAGCAACTGTACAGCTTTCTTGAAGAAGTAAATTTTAGGAAGATGCTATAATTTAACATAGAAAAATAAGAGTTTAGCAAAGGAAAAAAGTACTTAATTACATCCTCTACTAACATTTATATGTTTCATTAGATTTGTTACACTGTGAAATAGAATGCATCGTGACTATTAACATTAAGGAGCAATTTGTTATGCAGTGACATCTAAAATAATGAGTTCTAACTCATGTTGAGAAAGCAAAAGGAAGTGTTGACTGAACATATGAATGTATAAGAAGAATATGTGTTAACTGATTATTTAACGGTTGAGTTCACTGAATCCTGCCTACATATCATAAAGAGAAGGGCTGTCGTAGATGCACTAAAGGTCCCCTAGGTAATGAGAAGTTCATATACTGGACTAGAATACAGGAAGAAAATGTAGAACAAGGATTTAGGATCTTAAGATATTCCGTTCAGTTCAGAAAATTATACATATATACTCTATTAAAGGTCTAAGCCAAAGATTTCAAAGACAGTAATAGATAATAAAAGATATTTTGGATAAAAGCTATTCGAAACAAAGGAGAAAACTTTAATTTTGGCCCGTTATTGGATTATGTACTCTTTGGGGTTAAAAGAGTATGTGTCTTGTAACATTATCTGCTTTTAGAAAATGAAATATAAAAAGATCTTCATTTTTATTTTTGTACTAATGGTTTATATTATTATATCCATAAATGATGCAAATAGCTAGTCCCAAAATAGGTAACACTTATTGAGTACATGTATTCGATGTTTTACTTTAAACATTTAATTCTCACAGAAATCCTATAAAACAAAGACTATAAGGAACAACACTTTTAAAGGAACTGAGGTTCATAGACTATAACTAACTTGATCTTATAAAGAGGAACTTTTAGTCTCAGGACCTAAAATGCAGGTGTGCCTGGCTCCAGAATTTGAGCTTTTCCATTTCAGACTGCTTCATAGTTGTAGACCTAATATGGTATTATGGTGTCCACACCAATTCCTTTTCACCAAATCTGATTTCATAACAAATTGTCTCACATCTGAAGTTTTACCTTGACTTTACTTAAAATTTGGGGGAAAATTATTAGCAATCACTTCCTGAAATGCCTTGAACTCAAATAAGTACAATTATTTGACTAAGGTAAAGTATACTTTAATATTTGAGTTTTGTTAAACTTCCTAGATAAAAATCTTTGTAAGCACTTTTCCTGAAATCTTGGTAACTGTTACAGGTTTGGCAGTTTTGGGCAAATTGAGGTAGTACAGTGAATAAATGCTATGTGCTAGGCCAATTAAAAAGGGGGATGTGTCCATAATTCAGATACTTTAATTTTTCCTATGTTCATGTACTCAGATTTTAAAATCTATGTGCTGTTTTTAAGGTATTTTGTATAGGAACTCCTAACATTTTCAGAAGCATGCAAATAAAATAGAAAAAGTTAAAAAACAGAAATGCTGTGGTTTAATATTTGGGAAAAGTGAATTAATATTTAAAGCACTCTATTATTAACTGCTGTAGGCTATCATGCAAAATGAAACTATAAACTAAAATACAAAATAGACCTTAAGTCATGTGCTACTATAAACTAAATTATGAAATCTACCATTTAATAGTTGTGGAAATTAGAGGTCCACCATGGGTTTCACTAGGCCAAGTCTCAGGTGTCAGCAGGGTTGTGTTCCTTTGTGGAGGCTGCAGAGAAGAACGCATTGCCCTGCCTTTTCTACAGCACGGGTATTGAGCCTTTGGTTGCCTGGGCCATAGTGAGTGAAGAAGAATTATCTTGGCTCATATATGAAATACGTAGTATGTTTAATATATGTCACAAAGTTTCATTTTTCTATACTTTTGTTATAACATATGATAAACAGGGCAACAAGAACATAAAAGTAGTGGAACATTTGACCTTGTTTTTGTGAAAATAATGCATCAATATCTGGCTCAATAGAAGTGGTTATAATTGTTAGTTTTTAATGTGCTCATTAGAAATTTTTTGTCTAAGTTTACTTTTTTATGTGCTTCATCCTTAAAAGCAGTTGTTCACCTCTGTACATATTACCAAAAAATTATCACATGAATAAGGTATGATTGTGAAGCAGAGATACTTCTCTCTAGGAGAAGAGATTTTGTAGTAAAGTCTGGTAAAAAAGACATGGTGAAATTATTCTTTGAGTATCTGACTGCAACTCTATACATTCTATTAGAAGATTTGCATGTAATGCAGTGCATCGACTGAAAATGGATTCACCCACATGTATAGGCAGGCTGAAATACTATCAGTAATTGATGCATTATATTCACCAAGTCATACAGAAACACATGCAACATCTGACACACTCGAGTTTTGATTGGACTGATTGTGTGGCTGGTGCAGGAGGTAACACTGCACTGTGCTCACCCTTACATAGCATTCGATTGTTGCCTAGGCAGTCTATGTTCAAGCACCACACATGAAAAGTTTACAATCATGTGGAACCATATTACAATATTACAAGTCCATGGACCACTTACGGCCTACTGGGCATAGGTTGGACACACACACCCATGGTAGGGTCTCATCACATTCCTTGGCACAGGTACCCTTCCTTCATCTTCTTAGGCACAGTGTTACCATCTCCCTGTGCCTTCTTTCATACCCACATCATTTTTACTCTCTTACTACAACAGGGAGAGGTTCTCTGCTTTTAAAAGACCTATGTGATAAGATTGAGTGCCTGTACAATTTGGAATAATTTCCTATATCAAAATCCTTAATCACATCTGCAAAATCTCTTGTCAGGTAAGGCGTACATCCACCCACCATTTCCAAGGATTAAGGAGATAAATATCCTGGCTGAGGAGTTGGGAGGGACATTATTCTGTATATAGGTCACATTTTTCCTGTAATAATGCTAGAAGTTCCAATTCTGTTCATCTCTTTTTCCCTTTGGCCCTGCTGCTTTGATTCTCTGGTTCTAGATTACTACAGTAGCATTTTTTTTCTTATCCTCCATATTTACATCATTATTCTTATATAATTATCTTTCACTATTTCTTTGAACTATATATACTAAGTAGAAACAATTTTCAAAAAATTGAAAAATTGTTGCATGTAGAAATTAAAACAGCTGATTAAGACACTGAACGGTGATCTATTGACAGTAATAATAACAATAATAAAAAATTATTCACTCTCCTTTATGATGGATTTAAATAATTATATGACAACAGAATAAAACATAACCAAGCCATTTTTTCTTTAGGAATCCTAAAAAGCAAGGTATTTAAGTTGTCAAAGAAAGATAACTTCCTTGACATCATTGAATAAATGAATTGAGTGGTTTTAACAACAAAATGTTCAAAAGTTAGAGTTACTATCATCAGAGTTGCTATTACTAATGTCCTTCCAGGCTTGGATTTCTAATATACCCAAAAATTTGTGTAGAAACTTTTTTATAACTTTTAACAAAAGTTATTTGACAGTATTTTCAGGAGAAATGCATATAATGAGAATTCATTTTAACTTTAATGTAACTGCTTTCATGAAATAGTTTATGTTAATATTCAAAGGATTTTTACATAATTTGCTAATCTGTCCTAGAAATGCAAGACACGTTAAAATGGAGTAAAAGAGAAGAGAAAAAGACTTTCCTAATCTTTGTTCTTTCTTTGTCATTGCCCTGATTGAAGGGCAAATCAACAATAAAAAAAGAAAAAAATATGTTTTTCATTCTTGCTAGAACTAGGTCTCCAATGAAATTGTCACTTGTAGCTTCACAAGGACTAATTAGCACTCCACACTCCATCGCCACTCCTGTAGAAGGCTCTTCTGCTCATTCCATTTGAGAAAGATCTATTTCCCTAAATGGGATAGGTCTCTAATGGATGTAGAGACAGCAAGCTGTTCATCAACCCTTCAGGGTAGTTCAGGCCCTCACCTGAGGACTGGAAGGCCCTGTGTTCAATGTTCTTCACTGAGAAATTGACACAATGTCAATGCAGCATCCTCAGGAGCAAGGAAAGCCTTGGAGGGTAATTCACTGCACATCTTTGTTTTCAAACCATCAACACATTTCAAACTAGTTCTCTATTATAACTGAATGCCTCCAAGGAGCAAAATCACTGAATTTAAAATTAGTGAATTTAAACTAACTCTTCAAATCATTCCAACATGACATATCCAGCCGTTCATAACTTTACTCTTACTGTTGATGAGCCTAAAATACAGACAAGTGTTAAAGTCTCCAGTGATGAATCAGCTAATTGTAAATGAACAAATAGCAAGGTGCTATGGTATTTTTTTTAGAGAAACATTTTAGGAATTTGCTACGGGTATTTTATTAAATGTTCTTTCATTCGGAAATGTTCAGAAGTATTTAATCACATCAGTATGAGACTATTTCCTGAATTTCCAAAACACACAAAAGACAAGAGAATCTCTTAAAATTCTGGCTGGAAAATGAAGATTTCCTGGTCCTACATGTATACATTTTGACTTCGTTCTTCTAGAGAGAGTCCAGCTTACCTGAATGATTCTAATGCAGATGATAAAAATGGAAATTGGGGGAAACACTGGTTTAAATAGTCTACATATGATATTATTGCAAAATATGAAGAAATAGTACTTAGTAAGAGTACATTGGATAATTTTGACAAAGTAACAAAAGCCATATTGCTTCTGCGATCTTTCAGAAATCTATAAATCAGATCAATGAGAAGAGGGAGACTCTAGAGTGTAATATAAGACAGTGTTATGAAGAGAGGTTTAAGAAACAGGATAGAGAAATTGGAGTTTTTTTTCTTGAGATGTTTATTTGTTTCTGTTTAGGTGAAAGGATGAGAGTGAATACATTACAGATCTAATTGAGTGTGCTTATAATAAAATACCAAAGAAATTACAAATTCAAATTGAGATGAATTACAGCAAGTTAGAGGTTCCTCACTGGATTTTTTTTTTTTTAATGTTAGCATGGGGGCGGGTATTTTTAAATGAAGAGAAGAAATTTTATCTTAGAAAACCCTAAAAGAAGATTCAAACCTGTATCTAAGAAGCATTTTGTGTGTTTCTCCAAATGTTCAAAATTAAAATGTTTTCAAGTGCATAAAGCTTTAACTATATAATGAAAATAATCAGTCAACATAGAAAACTGTAAAGAAAAAAGAAAAAATTCTTCTCAGTCTTACTGCACAATAAGTCAGTCTTTAGGGTTTGAAACTCTGCTACATAAAATGTTTAATTTCATTTCCTTTTTTATTTAATTGCGAGAGAGAGTTGCGGTGGTCATATGTTGTTTGTCCATTTGTATTTTTCTTTTGAAAATTCCTCTTTCTCCATCCATTGGGATGTTTATTTTTCTT
>NW_022900950.1:18731199-18773568 GCF_012274545.1 Fukomys damarensis | reverse complement strand
ATATATATCCTATCTCTTCACAAAGAAAAAGACATGAACCACTAGGGGAAAAAATTTTCTGCTTCCCCTTCTCCTCCCACTTTAATATGCCAGAGATTATTTGTGCAATTGAAGCGAGCGTTTGGTTCCTTGGTTTCTTCTCATTTTACTTTATTAAGTTGAACAGCATATCTCTTAGTTGGCATATAACCTTCTTTTTCTATATTCCAAGAAAACCTAAAGAAAAATTTCATTAATTAAAAAAAACCTCATTAATATCTTCGAAGAAGCTTATGTATCCTCTTCCAGAGGATACCACGTCTCAGTAACTAGCACTCACTCTGCTCCTGGGCTGATGGCTCACTGACAAGCAGCCCTCCTCTGCATGAGAATAAGTGTACCCCATCCTTCTCAGGTTCCTTGTGAGAGTGCCTGTGAACTTTACAAATTGTCCATCATTATCTCTGGGTCTGTCTCTTCTGAGAGTACAGCATTGGAGATAAACATTTCTAATAGCTCAACCAGTTTTAACTCTGTGATATTTTTTAAAGCATTACCAAAGCACCAACAGACTTGAACAGAGTGATTATAAGTGAAATAGGACAAACAATTAGCCTTTTCTAGGAATCAGGATTCCCTGAATCATCCCTCCAAATGATTTGCTTTACTTGACAGCTCTAAGGAAGAGCATTTTGTAAGAAGGCAGGGTTGACCTCCCTGACTTCAGCCTCTTCAACTTGAGGCATACAATTCTAAAACACTTTGGTTTCCAACCCATTATCCACCTATCATATTAACTTAAACTATTTTCAGAATATTTGCATAGTTACTATCTACCACCTATTATTTAATAGAGTCCATAAACTTATTTTTAATCTGAAGCAATTTTTCCAGCCCTGGTGCTTAAGAAATCTGTCATCATTATGTTCTGCTCCCAATTTTGCAAACTACACCTATTCTCCTCTTGACATTCATAGAGACTGAAAAGCTCTTTATCATTTCATCTTTTTCATTTACTTTTCCTTGTGAGTTACATAGCTGAACATAATATTCCTATTGAAAAGGAGGCTAGGAGCTACAAGTCAGACAGATCAGTGTGGGCCCAACTCAGGGAAGCCAGAGCTTCCCTTTTTAGCTGAGTAACCTGGAGAGGTTTCTTTCTCTTACCATCAGTCTCCAGATCTTTAAGGCAAGAACAATACCTACTTCACAGCATGTGTGTTACCCATGAGAATGACAGTCCGTGTCAAATGTGTAATACTGAAACATCCTCAGTAAATTCATGTTATTTTTATTATGAACACATTTTGTACTAGGAGAGAGTATTTAAACAGCACTTTGGAAAGAGTTCTAAAAAGATAAAATGAATTCTAAATATCTCAGAGCTATAAAATCATTTAAAAGAAATTGAGACCCTTTTTGGCCATTCATTCAAAAAATGTTAATAGGAGTCTACTATGTACCAGGCATTCCTCAGGAGCTAGTGATATTGTGGTAGGCAAAAATGATAAGCTCACTGCCTACATACATTTTGTTATAATGGGTGGAGATAGACAGTAAACATATCAAATGAACAGGTAAAATAATCTCACAGTTAAGGGGGCTATGAAGAAAATAAAGTGAGCCAATGAAATAAAGGGGGTAGGTGCACAGGGACATAAGAAGAACGGTGATTTGGAGAAACTGATTATGGAAATCCTCTCCAATATAACGTGAACTGAAACGTGAAAAAAAAAGCCTACAATAAATGCAAATATTTTGCTATGAAACAAGGTTGAAGGGGTCAGAGAGAAAAGAAAGACTGATATGAGTGGTGCTTTGTCTGTGAGAGTCTGGGATGAGATTAGTTGAGAGAAGACAATGGAGGCCAGATTCTGTGGGGTCCAGGAGCCATGGGGAAGTACTCGAGTTTTCTTCTAATTTCAAGGAGCAGTCATTGGAGTTCCTTGGAAAGGTAGTGAGAAGGTCTGATTTAGGTTTTTAAGTAACTTTATTGGCTTCCTTACAAACTACAGAAAATGAGGGCAAGTTAGAAGCCAGTCAGGTGCCACTACTGTAAACCCAGTAAGTGGTAAATGGTGATAAGGAAGATAGTGAGACTGTAACAGTACAGTGAAGAAACTGCTGAAGGAACTTGCTGATAGGTGGGAAACATTGGGAAAGTGTGGAATTGAGGGTAATTCCTAAGAGTTTGGCCTGAGATTAGTGTGTCCCCTGAGCCAGGGAACACGGCAAGAAGCAGAGCACTGCAGTGGTTGTGAGGCACATCCTGCACACAGGCCAAGTAGGTATCCCATCTTCCTCTCTTACTTGTTTGAGTCAAGTAACTTAACCTCTTTACCTCAGTTTCCTTTTGTGTGAAAAATCACAATCCTAACAGCATCTATCTCATAAATGTACCTTAAAGTTTAAATAATTAATTATATGTCAAGTACTTAAAACAGTTCTTGCTTGGGATGTTAGTATCAAAGGGGCCAATAATTGTTTTCTAATTGATAGGTTTATGATACTTTTCAGATGTCCAATAGAGCTGTACAGGTAGTTGTGTATTCAAAGAAAGACTGAAAAATATATATTGCCAACTCATTAGTATACTAACAGTATTTGAAGTCCTGGAACTAGATGAAATCAACTAGGAAAAGATAGTAGAAAGAGAATAAGGAAGGACCAGTGAGGTCATTACTCAGATAAATTTAGATGTCACAGAAATGCATGGGGAGTCTGAACAAATTCTTCATCTCTTTATTTTTAGAGAATATTCTATTTCTTCTTATTTCCTCATTGAGTTTATTGGCACATTTTAGGCAAACAGTACAGTTACATTCCATCTTATACCTTTACATGACAGATCTTGGTTCTCATTTTCTAAATTAATTCAAAAAATTATCACTTTAAGCTCTGGTTTTCCCATTAGGTTATGGGAACCTCATAGTAAGATTATGTGGCATTCAACTTTTATGTCCTCCACTGTCCCTATCAGAGTAATAAATATAGACTCCCTCAATAAAAGTCTTTTGAGATAATTATTTAAAGAGATTTTGATGAATAATCTATGATTTCCCTGGCAATATTTGAAGATCTAATGACTAAAAATATGGATTGTTGTGCTCTAGGGAAAAAGGTTATCTGAACTGATTTTATTGAGGTAAAACATGACCCCTTTGGAAAAACAAAGATGGATCCAGGCTCATGAATAACCTTATCTTCCTATAACCTATCTTTCTTTCTGCATAATGAATAGATGGAAAGTGAAAAAAATGAGGACTCTTTTAATTTGGGCATACTTGTGCTTAGGTCTCAGAACTATACAAGCTGAGAGACATGAATGAGTCACTTGATTTATTTGAATTAATCATCTTATCTTTAAAACAGGTCTGACAGCACTCCTATCATGAAATTTGAAGAAGTCTGCATGAGTTTGTGCTTGGAATGAATTGAAAATTCATATGTTGGCTTAATTATCTTTTTTTTTTAAATACATTTATGGACAGGTATTTGGCTCAGTGGTTCTGCTGCCTGCCTCATAAGTGCAAGAGCTCGAGTTCAATCCTTGGTACTAAAAAAACAAAAACAAAAAATACACTTATGGAAATTTTTTGCATTTTTTTATCTGTTATTCTTTTTTTTTTAATTTTATTGAGTTTATTGGTACATTTACAATTTCATTATAATTACTGTTAACCCAACACAGGAGTGCTACAAAGGAAAGACTAAGAAAGATAAAAGGAACTCGGCAAACACAAACCCCGCCTGTTTACCAAAAACATCACCTCTAGCATAACAAGTATTAGAGGCACTGCCTGCCCAGTGATATTATTTAAACGGCCGCGGTATATCATATGTCAGTTAATGACAGAGACACATTCTGAGAAATGCATTGTGAGGAAGTTTCATTCTTGTGTGAACAATGACAGTGTGTACTTCCACAGCCCTAGACATTATAAACCTATCACCGGATGTGTCTTCTTAATGCAATCAAAGGATGGTAAGCAGGATATATATGAAGCTGCTGCCAGCGGAACAGAGCATAAGGTTCCACAGTATAAGTTTTTATAAATGGAACAAATACACTAAAATAATGGTAATTAGCATAGCATGATAAATACATAATCCAGGAAGTCATTTATTATCAAGAATTATGTAACATGCATAAAGTATGTGCTATATTTTTATGACTAGTGTGTTGTAAGTTTGTTAAAATGAGTACCACAAACACATAAGTCGTGCATTTTTCTACTGTTACAGTTTCTACCACTTCACTAAGCAATTTACAATATTTTCAGCTCCATTGTAATATGGAATCACCATTGAATATGCAGTCTGTCTTTGACTGAAACAACATTATGCATCATGTGATTGTTGATAAATGTAATCCATTGGTGGATTACATGTATGCATGTGTGTGTGTAATCTGTGGATTCAAAAGTATAAGGTAACTATAAAAATTCACCTTTGAATTTTGCATAAGTAATTTTACTAAATTCTAAATTAAACTATGCCTACAAGATCTTTTATATATAACTATAGGTAGGGATCTGTTACATGGTACTAATTTGTTGCTTTTAAACAGACTTAGCAATATCTACAGACAAAGATCTCATTATTTCCTGCCCCCAGAGGATGAACTCTGTTAATTAAGTTCATTTGAGGGTGGGAAATGCTATGTCCCCATGCAGCCGCCATCTCTTTACTTACTGATGGTATTACAACTTATTAACTGTGAATTATGTCTCACAGTAAATTAATCTTTCTTTCTTCCCTCAATTTACCAAGTACAAAAGTTGCATAGAGTTAAAAACCAGCCAACTGGCTTCCTGAGAATACAGATATGAAACAATTTCTTATAGCATTGCACCTCAGAAGAATTTAACAGCTTTTGTGAATCTAGTACTAATGCTCATTTTCAAGCTAGGAGCAAACATATAAATCATGTTCAACACAGGGTACCTATCTTTACAAAGCTGTTTACAGCTATGTATATTTATTAGTTTTTCATGGTTTCAAGCAATCTATTTTCTTTGCTCTTTTTTTCTTTGTGTGTACACAGGAAATTGTTTCATATCTGTATTCACATGTGTGCACATGCATGAACAAACATGTTTTATCACACAGTCTTTCTGATACATTATAAAATACAGACTGTGCAGATTATTATTTTTCCCCTTATATCCTTGTGCTATTGCTTCGGGTAGTTCCTTTAATAAACTGCACCTTTCTCTGTCCAAGGCTGTTTACAAGTTCCCTTTTTGTCAACAGTCAAGAACTGTGAAGAGTCTGAGATGTCTCATGCAAGGTTATATTTGAGCCTATCACAGTTTATGGATGCTGACAGAAGGCACAACACACTCAAGTCAGAGACAAAGGATTTATCACTCACAAAAGTAGCAATGGACAGAGTATCAGCATTTGATTTGGTCTCCAAGTTCTAGTTGTTATAGGAAGCCATGAAGAGGGCCATTTGCTATGTGCACACATAAGGAATGCACTGCAGAAGAAAAATCCAAGCTTTGGGTGCCCAAATCTTATTTGTAAGGGGCAATAAACATGAATTACCTTGCTCCAAAGGCAAATACTGTCCTTTTTCATACTGGATTGTAAGCAAACTTGCCCTTTGCTCCAAAGACACTATCTCTCTCTTGCAAGGCTTTTTACAAAGATCCTTGAAGACAATATACAGCAAAAGCAGTTACTGCCTCTGCTCACAAAACATGGAAATGCAAGAGTACTCTCACTTGCCTTCAAACACCACTGAAAGGTTATTGTTGTGTATGAGTTTCATAGTTTAATAATGTTTTCAATAAATTTTCATTTATAGTTAATATAGATTCGGTTCAATGAACATGTAATACCCAAATCATGTTGTTCCCTTGCAAAGAATGTCCCATGTCCCTTTTTATCTAAGAGAAAATTCAGCTTTTAGTTTGCTCATTTTCCTAAGCTGTAAAATGAATTAAATAATGGTACCTAATTTGATGAGTTATTAAATGGGTTAAATGAGATATTCCATATAGAGTGCTTATGACAGATCCTGATATACATTGTGTCTGCTGTTCAATAATATTAGTTTTGATTACAATTATTTGTGAGTAACTTTGATGAGAGGTATTTAAGTACCTCCTTCATTAATCACCACTATTGGGCTGATTGCCAGGTATACCTTGAGAGTGCTGATTTGATTTTTTGGTATAGAAATAATATTTATCAGGAAAGGGTAGACATTAAGGGAAATATTTTTAAAGACCTATTATGGTTTGTAGATGGGGAGGAGAGGAGGGAGTGAAGGGAGGGCAGGGGTAAGGGGAAAAAATGAGAATCAAGACTTGTCATGTAGAGGTACAAGACCCCAACAATGAATGTAACTGTACTGTATCCCTAAAATGTACCAATAAACTCAATTAAAGCTGGAAAAAAAGACATTATGCATTTTAAGTTGATGACTGAATCTAGTGCTTCCATGTATTTTTTATTCATCTTAACAGTAGTTCCTAAATGTGTTACTTTAGGGATTAATAGACTGAAATCAGACATAACTGATGGTCACACAGTTTGTAAATGGAAGGGCAGGAGTCAAACTCTATCTGACTCTAGTCTGACTCTGCCTTTTTAAACTTTTCACCATCCTTTCTTACTTCATTCAACCATTTTTCTTATCTTTTGTGACTGGCTATGAATTATCTGAAAATCCTCTCTACTCTCCAGACTTCATTGTCAATGAGAATAATAGCTTCACAGTGAGAACAGAGATTGGGGATCCACATGTATTCTTCTAAAAGAGAGATGTAGGTCAGAAAATACAAAGTAGCAGATCTGTAGGATGGAAAACTCTACAGACATAAGGTACAGCATAGAATTATAGCTAATCGTATTGTATTTGAGATTCCTACTGAATGAACAGGAATTTTTTTTTTTTTTAGAAAAAGGGTAACTATATGAGATGGATATGTTAATTTGCTTCATTATGCTAACCATATGTATGTGAGTGTGTGTGTGTGTGTGTGTGTGTGTGTGTGTGTGTATGGAATGCATATATATTTGGATATCCCATAACATCATGTTGTATATTCTAAATATACACAATAAAACATATTTTTTAAAACTGATACCCACAGTGTACCTTTTGCAGGACTTATGGCCTACATACTACCTTTTGTTTCACAGCCTACTGCCAGATACATAATTTAAATCAACATGTTTTTCTCATTCTTTTTAAATATTTGATTCCTAGTTTACCTCTTTAAAATATCTCTTGCAAACTTTAGTCATGGTGTGACATCTTTGAGAAATATAAGCTTGACCTCTATCTTATGGTATGTTGGCTTTTACAAGAGGGATTACATTAAACAAAAAATGTTGTGATAAACCTGTAACCATAACAATAATAAAATTATCCTTCAGATAAATTATAAGACTGTACTTTTTAAACTTTAAGAGGTAGATTTTGCTGTTACGCTAAAACAAACTCAAATAAAAATGAAAATATTCTTTTTTTAACTTAGCTGCATAGGAATTGTCTCTCATATCAACTTTGCCCAGACTATTAATTCTGTATTCTTTATGGTAGCTAATATGAAACTCAGTCTGGGGACATAAGGATTGATCCTTGATACTGGAATCAAACATGTTATAGATTTGCAGGAGAATTAAGATCCTATATTTCCTGAAATTACTACTGACAGTAAAGGACCATTTCAAAATACTCTGAAATAATGCTTCTAGTTCTCTCAAAAATTCACCACATCAAGAAAACAAAACAGAAGTCCAGTGGAAGAGTTCAGTTCTCTGAGCTGCCTAAAGACGTTTAGGGTTCATATATATATAATCTTTACATAGACATGAAGAGAAGAAGGTACTAATAGAAGTTATCCTGATTCTATAATAGAAAGCAATCACACAATCTGTGAAAATAATGAATTGATGTTATAACATCAGTGAACATAATATACAGAGTAGCACACAGGAGAGGGTGTTGCACCCTTTCACAGGTGACATTGTTGAATCCAGATATCTCCCTTGCTTAAACTAGTCACTCTTCCATTGTGTTTTCATTACTACTATTTTTTTTCTCATTGAGTTTATTGGTACATTTTAGGTACACAGTAGTTACATTCATCATTGGAATCTTGTTCCTTTAAATGACAGGTCTTGGTTCTCATTTTTTCCCCTTACCCCTGCCCTTGATTCAACCTTCCCTCCTTCCCTCTCCCCTATTTACAAAGAGTTTGTTTCCATTTTTTTGTTTTTCATATTTTTTCTTTTCCCTTATTTCCTTTTTCCCTACCCTTCCCACTGCCCTTTAACCATTTTCTTCCTATTTCACATTGTCAGGTATACAATTTGGGTCTTACTTACACTTTTAGTTTTTCACACCAGAGAAATTATTTGGTATTTACACAAGTGTATCTTATTTATTTCATTTAAGAGTATGGCTGCAATATGCATCAGTTTTCCTATGAATGACTCTAGTTTCTCATTCTTTATGGCTGAGTAATATTCCATTTTATAGAAAAACCACATCTTCTTTATCCAGTCTCTAACTGATGGGAAATTGGGCTGTTTCCAAGTTTTAGCTATTATAAACTGTATTGCTATAAACATGGGTGCATGTATATCACTGTGGTATGATTCTTTTAATTCTTTTGGAAAGATACCTAGCAGAGGGGTAGCTGGGTCAGGTGGAATCTCTAATCCTAGTTTTTTGAGGTATCACCACACTGATTTCCATAGTGGTTGTACCATTCTGCACTCCCACCAACTTTTGTTATTATTTTGTGTCTTTGTTTTTCAGATGTAAAGAAATGGGAACTGTTACTCATTTCTTACTTTGTAGTAAAAATTTTATATATGTTTCCCTTTTTATTAATTTTGTTTTTTGGTTTTTGGTTTTTTGTTTTGTTTTGTTTTGTTTTTTGGTTTTTTTGCTTTGCCCCTTTTAAGATTTGTAGAAGAAAAAGTAACATGATATGTCATGGTTTCATGTAAAGACTAGAACACAAAGCCAAAAAGAAAAAAATTTATTCTGTCAATCTGGTTAATTTTCCCTAGGAGTTCAGATACTGATTTTTATCTGTCCCACTGATCTTTTATGACTACTACTGTTGTACCCAGATCTCAGTTTCCCCAAGGACCACCAGAGAAACGAGTCCGCTGAAAATACAAGAGAAGTTTATTTCAGGTTAGAACCTGGACTCTTGTCCATCAGGGAAGCAGGAGACCAGCGTTCAGGTTATAGCATGATTATATAGGGTTCAAGGGGCTTGAAATCTTACTCTTTCTATTGGCTCATTTTTACAATTCCTGCTGATTCTATTGGCCTATAACTCTAACATTCTATTGGTGCACATATATAACTATATTTTAAATTTATTGGTTAGTATGTGCGCAGATGAGGTCTGTGGAATGGCATTTGCCTTACTCAACTGATCGCTACAGCTTGTTCTTATCTTAGCAGAACATCCTGCTTCGTTTCAACGGACCATGTGGCTTTTGTGGAGGGGAATGGGCCTTACTCATCTATTTCCCATTTATCTAATTGAACAGTCTAAATAATGGTTAGGGAGGGGGAGAGTGGTGTAACTGAAGTTTATTCTAAGTTAGTTGAAATAGAAAGACTTTGGCCTTAGCAAAAATGGAGAAACTTCGGCTCCTCAACTATCTAGCTGCATAGACATACTGTTACTTTGTATTTACCTGAGGTCCTTTTCAAGGATTTCCATAGAGATTTTTTTTTTTTGTCTTTCATACTTCTACCATTTGAAGGAGCCTTGGTATTTTATTTGATTGTGATAGTGAGTAGCCTCAGTTTTTCAGAGACATACTCCACCCCTATGGCTGTTTCTGAATTTATATGACTTTCTTCCTTATCTTTGATGCCTGTAACTCCTCTGTCCCTTTCATACAATGTCCTTAACATTTCAACTTTAACATCATGCAATCAAGTCCCATTCCTAGGCCTCGTTTAAATTCTGAGCTGTTTTCAATTTATATAGACTTTTATAAATTTCTCTTTGCACTATTATAAAATAAAGACTAAGACTCAAACAATGTAGTACAAGCTTATCAAATGTTACCTTTGATTCATTGATGTGATCCAGATCCTCATGTATGCATCTCCCTGAAAACCTTCATTTTAATAGTTTTTTCCAGTACCCCTAACATCTTAAGACTTAGTCATTCAGACAACACCCACTCGCCCTCTGACTCCTTCTTCCTGATTGAAAGAGGCATTTATGTATATGAGTCACCTCCTGCCAGCTTCACAGGAATTACATAAAAGCAATCTGCCAACCAATTTGGCCCAAGGACAGAAAATCACAGTTAGTGTCAAGGTAAAAGTCATTTTTGCTTGTAGAGAATTACAATAGAGCATTTTAGGACCTTAACTGCCAGGCCATCATCCCTTAATCTACCCTCTATACTGTAGTGAGTAAACTCATGAATGCTATGCTTTCATCAGTTTGGACAAGCTTCTTGATCTAATAATGCTAAATCCATTTTAAATACTTTTTGCATTTGGTAGAAAAATGAAGTTAATTCATATTCAAGACAGATTATACATATATTAACAAATGAACATAATATTAACAAAACTTGTTATCTTTCTATGTTAATGTAAAAATGATTAATATGAAAGGATATTTAAAGATAGAATTTAATAGCAGGTAAGGTGGCTATCTTATTTTTAAAATGAATCAAAAGACTTGTTTATATAAGTTATTATCCATAGCATGTATATTAGTCAAGATTTTGTTTGTTTGTTTCTGGACAAGATACCTAGACCATGTGTAAATATGATTTTGAATCCCCCATTCTTTGTCTTATTTACTGGGTGTATGCAAGTCTCTTTAAGTATCTGAGCTTTAATTTCTTTCACTACAAAGTGGTATTTCATGCCCTCATACTCTTGAGTTCTTGTGAGGATCAAATAAGATGTGAAAGTTTTCTGAGAATTATAAGCAATAATACAATCATGACGTTACATTGTTTTATCTTTAAAGTTGCATCATTCTAGTATCTTTATTATTATTCTCCTGGTAGCACAAAACATAATGCTTCATTGAAGCTGGTGTTTGGAATGTCAGTTCACAGTTTCTTTCTGTTAGATTCTGTTGATATTTGGATTTCTATCCTCAGAGATGGTTGTGATACAAGGGGAATAGATATTACTCCCAAACCTACTAGATAACCAAAAATCCGAGTTCATGTTCTTTAAAAGCGAAGAATGAATTTTAAGGAAAACAGAAGTTAAGACTAGGAAAAAATTATTGAGAAAGATAGCATCTGTCTAAGAGAGACAGAATGGGGACCAGAAAATGAGTTATCTGCTGACCCTGCTTCTCAAAGATGTTTTATGGGACAAAGCCATGAGGTGAGATAGGTTCAAGGTGGAACAAAACTGTAGTCGACTAGTAACATTGCAAATTTGGTTTCGTATGTAATATTAGTCCAGTGAGATCACAAGGTAGACATGAAGTGAGACAACTATGATAAACCAGTAAGATTATGACAAGTATAGTCGTTTAGGTAATATTGACTTAATAAGAAAGCACAAGGTGGACAAACTGTGATCAACCAATAAGATTACAAGTATAGTCACTTAAGTAATATTGATTACATGGGGATCCAGTGGGGACGCAAGTCACATAGCAAGCATATAAGGATTTTTCAGTCAGGGATTTTTTTCTGGAAGCAGTAAGCAATAACTTAGTCCCCCACTCAAGTGATCAATACCTATTTAGAATATCAATCACTGCTATTCCTTCCTAGCAGAAGCATTAAGTATGGTATTTTTTTCTTCTTTTACAATGCTGACCTTATGTGAATGTGTCTCTTTTGTCCTCCATGTTGACCCCTTGAGGGCCAGTCCTGTCTAACTGCCTATAAGATATCCAATCAACTTACCTATCTATGATAGTTATAGGGTCCCTATGTTTTCTCCTGTTGTATAAAACCACTAAGAAGGTAAGGAGAGGGTTAACTGTCCCCTAAAGATTATCCTGGACAGTCTTATTATTTCACATTCTTTTCATTTCCACCAGCCCTTCTACCTACACATTCACAGATTCACCTCAAGAAAAAGGTCTCATGACATTTCTCCAAACAGCTTGCCATAATGCCTCATTGCTAGGCTTTCTCTCAGTTTTAAGTATCCCAGCAGTTCCAGTCTGTCTTGGTAATTTGGGTGTGACACAAGTCATCACTGCCTACTAAAACTGGAACTGTGGCTGCCAGCACAGAACTTTGCCAGTGTTCATACGTGTTTATGTTTGAGTAGTAGTGGTAGAGTGGGTAGCATGGTGTGTCTCTATAATAATGGCTCTTTAGAGATTTTCTTCCCACTTTCCTACAATGCTTTCATTTTCCGTTACAAAGGGCAACAGCCAGAGGACAATAAAAATGTGTATACTCAAGGCCACAAATAGGCCTCATAACTTCCCTTTGTAAGAAAGAATCTTAATGAGGAAAAAAAAAGAAAGAAAGAAAGAAAGAAAGAATCTCAAACCCAGAAGCTTAAACTTTAATGGATGGAAGATAGATTTTTACCAATTCTAAATTGGGGCTGTCATTCCTGTTATTTGACTGGTAATTTCATAGAAAACACAGTTGATGATTAAAATTATATTGCCAGGTGTTTCAATTTATTTTCAATTTCACCCTGAACAGGGTGGGAATTGAAACCAAAGAAACAGAAATGATGTCATAGTCTGTGTCTCCTATAACTTCCCTCATATTATTATTATTATTATTATTTTAATTGAGTTTATTGGTACTTTTTAGTATATAATACAGTTGCATTCATCATTGGGATATTGTACCTTTACATGACAGGTCTTGGTAATGAGGATTGAACTTGGGACCTTGCACTTGCAAGGCAGGCAGCTGCGCCACTGAGCTAAATCCCCAACCCTCCCTCATATTATTGTAGATAGCTAAGTTAATTAGATAACTTATAGGCGGTTTAGACAGGGCGGGCCCTGAGAAGTCAATCTGGAAGACAATCATGACAAATTCACTGATTGTCAGCATTATAAAAAAGGAAAAAGCACTATTCTTAGCTATTTCTTCTAGAGATGAATAGCAGTGATTAATATTCTAAATAGACACCAATCTCCCTACCCTATTTCCTTTCCAGAAATTCCCCGTTCATTCTACTACACTCACTACTTTTGACTTGTTTTCCGATTTCATCCCATTTAATCAATATTACCCGGGTGACTATATTTGTAATCTTACTGGTGGATCATAGTTTTGTCCCACTTTAAACCCATCTTGTGCATTTCCATTGGAACTTATAAGTTTACTATAGTTTTGCCCCACTTTTGTACCCACTCACTTCATGGCTTTGGTTTATAAACTCTCCCTGGGAAATAGGGTCCCAGTCAACCCACTTTCTGGTCTGCCTTCTCTTTCTCTCAATAATTTTTTCCTACTCTTGACCTCTGTTGTTCCTAGAATTCATTTTTTTAATTTTAGAGACATGAACTTGCGTTTTGGATATCTAGTAGGTTTGGGTGTTATAGTATTTTGCTTGTTTGGATTATTTTTGTTCATTTGAATTACTTGGTGCCTTATATCAATATGATAAATTTCCTTGTTTTGAGAGATCCTTTCCATTTGTGTTTGACAATATCCCACAGGCTGAACTGGGTCACTGAGAGAAAATGACTATTTGGTGGACAAAATAAAATAAAATAATGGCATCTTTCCCAGTTTTAGTCACCTTGCTAATTAAAACTCAAAATATAGAACCTCTAGTCTCAGCTCTTTGAGGTATCTCCATACTGATTTCCATAGTGGTTGGACAATTCTGCACTCCCACCAACAATGGCAAAGGGCTCCTTTCTCCCCAAAACCCAGCAACATTTCTTATTGAGTGATTTTTTGATAGCAGCCATTCTTTGTGGGGTGAGGTGGAATCTCAGTGTTGTTTTCATCTGCATCTCTCAAATGACCAGTGATGTTGAACATTTTTTCATACATTTCCTTGCTGCTTTTACTTCTTTGTCTGAGAAATGTCTGTTCATTTCAGATGCCCATTTTTGAATCGGGTCCTTATATTTGGGGGGGGGCTAGCTGTTTTGAGTTCTTTATGTATTCTAGATAATAGTCCTTTGTCTGAGGAGCAGCTGGTAAAATTTTTTCCCACATTGTAGGTTGTCTCTTAGTTCTGTTGATGATTTCTTTTGCAGTGCAGAAGCTTTTTAATAAGATGAGATACCAGTTGTTGATTCTTTCGGCTAGTTCCCATGCTACTGAGGATTTGTTCATAAAGTCTTTTCCTATGCCAATGTCTTCCAGAGTTCTGCCTAACTTACTTTCCAGCAAGTTTAGTGTTTCTGTTTTAATATTTCGATATTTAATCCACTTGGATTTTAATTTAGTGCATAGGGAAAGATAAGCATCTAGTTTTAATCTTTGGCAGGTTGAGATCCAGTTTTTCCATTCCTCTGCTGAGTATCTTTCCAAAAGAATTAAAATAATCATATCACAGTGATATATGCACACCTATGTTTATAGCAGCACAGTTTGTAATAGCTAATATTTGGAACCAGCCCATTTGCCCATCAGTTGGAAATTGGATAAAGAACCTGTGGTTTTTCTATAAAATGGAATACTACTCAGCCATAAAGAATGAGAAATTAGATTCATTCATAGGAAAATGGAAACATTTTGAGGACATTATATACTCCTAAGTGAAATAAAGAAGTCACACAAGTGTAAACTGTGTCTCTGGTGTCAACAAACTATAATAGTACATAAGATCCTAATGAAATTATTGACAATGTGAAAAAGGAAGAAAAGGGCTAAAGGTGTAGGGAAAGTGGTAAGGGTAGAGAAAAGGTAATAAGGGAAAGAAAAAAATATGAGAAAATGAAAAAATGGAAATAAAGTGTTTGTAAATGGGGAGTGGAGGAAGGGGTAAAGGAAGGGCAGGGACAAGGGGAAAAAAATGAGAACCAAGACCTGTCATGTAAAGGTACAAGATCCCAATGATGAGTGTAACTGTACTGTATACCTAAAATGTACCAAAAAACTCAAAATATAAATCAAGACTACAATTTAATAGAGGAATACTGACAATGTTCTCAGGTTTCAAAAAGTGTTAACTTAAATATTCTGTTCAATTCTTTAAAAAATTTAAACAGTGAAGTTTTTATGTTTCACTTTGTGTTGATATGAAAGCTCCCATTACATATCACATGTTTGTATTTCTGTTCATCAACTCCTCAAATGAGAGGCCTATGACAAAGTATTTTTTAGACAGTAATAGACTGATTGGGACGTGGTTCATGTGAGGAAGAACACAATGTTGATCCTGAGTAGGTGCGTTCTGCATGTCAGGAAAACCAGCACAACATGGCTGCCACCAAGGTCTGCTGCCAACTTGAGCAGTAGCCAGGTAGCCTTAGACATTGCTGCAGCACCCTTTGAGTGCCTAGAAAGCATAATGTGAGGATACATTTCCCTAGAGAGCCCTGAGTGAGCAGAATGCCTTAAGGCTGTCTTAAAGCAGTCTTTCAATGGAGGTTGAACTTGTGAAGCATGGGGTCTGACCATTTCCTGAGATACCCTGAAAGTATCTGTCCTGTTCCCAGTGCAAAGTATTTGGCTTCTTTTTTTTTTTTTTTCCTCATTGAGTTTATTGGTACATTTTAGGTGCTAATGTTTCCAGCAACCACACTCTCCATGGCCCCAACTTTACACATGCTTTCGTTCTGACCAAACTGAAGTTTCACACTGTTCAGCTCAGCTTTTTTTTGCTTCTGATTCTCACTGTCGAGCTGGCCAAAAATACCCTTGATATCACCTGAATACTAGAAATTTCATCCACCAGATTACTTAGTATGCCACATTTAAATTCAACTTCATACAAAGTCTTAGGATAGGGGCAAAATACATTCAATTTCTTTTCCAGACTGTCACATAAATGACCAGTTCCCAATAGACTCCTCATTCCCTTCTGAAACCTTATAATCCTGGCCTTTGCATAATATGACCAACATTCTGGCCATCCAAGCACCAATCAGAATCACCCATTAAGCTCTGCTTACAACATCCAGCCTGCATCCCCAGACCTTTTCAAATTTATCCTACAAATCAGTTCCAAAGGCTTCTGAGCTACATGGTCAGGCACAGTCAAAACAACTGCATTTTTATCTGGTCCAAAATTTCTATATTAGACATTTTTTCATTACTGGGACAAAATAAGTGACACACAATTTAAAGAAGAAAGTTTTATGTAGGCTCATAATTTTAGAGGGCTCAATGCATAGCTAGCTGGTTCCAACACAGAAATGGCATGGCCAAAAGGCCTGATGGGAGAAAGTTGCTCAATCCATAAGAGAAAGCAGAGAATCCAAGAAGAGCCCTGGTGGGGCTGGGGGAGACACTGATTCTCCCAAGGCACAACCTCATTGACCCACCTCCTCCAAATAGGACCCATCCCCTCACACTATATTCAGCTATAAACCCATCAGTGAATTGATCTGCTGATGAATATAGTACCTCCATAATTCAGCCACCTTCCAAAAGCCCCTCTTCTGAATACAGACATTTGTGGGACATTTTAGTTCTAAATCATAATATAAAGAAATTCATATAACGTCCTTTTAATAAAATTCAAGAAAATCACTTCTCGGCCTTTTGGCTAAGATCAAGTATAATAAAATTCCGAAGAAAATAGGAGGATAGTAGCACTGATTTTTTTGTTGATTGAGATGAAATTCACTTACGTAAGATTAATCATTTAGTAGTAAGAAATAGAGTGGTAACAATACATAAACGCACAATGTACAATCACTACCTTTGTCTGATCTAAACATTCTTGTCACCTCATTAGAAATTTACAAATTCTAAATATTTCATTTAAATGGAATTATGAAATATGTGACCTTTGGTATCTGGTTTCTTTCACTTAGCATAATTTTTGCAAGGTTCATTCATGTTGTAGTATGTATTAGAATCATTTCTTATTGTGGCTGAATAGAATATATATATAGCAAATTTTGTTTATCCATGAATTGGCACTGATTTCTTCCACCTTTTGGCCACTGCAAAAAGTGCTGTTAGGAACATGTATATGTAAGTGTTTATCTAAACATTGTCTTCAGTTCTTCTGTGTATACACCTAGATGTGGACTTGCTCAGTCACATAGTCATTCTGTGTTTAATATTTTGAGGAACCAACAAACTGTTTTCCACAGTGACTAAAACATTTTAGTTCCATGATACTATGATTCTTTTTTTTCCCTCAGAACTAGGGATTGAACTCAGGACCTTGCTCTTGTCAGGCAGGTATGGTACCACTGAGCTACATTCCCGGCTCTGATACTATGATTCTTAAACAATCTCTGTACTCTAGGAGAACTTGGATCCTCATATTATCTCTTTTGTAGGTTTGACTTACTTACCTAGGCTACTATGCTTTACTTAAAGTGGGAACTTTAGCTAGTTCTCCTGATGAGAGAGAGAAAAAGGGGGGGTTCTCCTATTAGTTCCATTTTGTTGGAGAGCCCTGAAAAATATATACATGATCCATCACAGTTATTAGTGATTAATCAATAGATAGAAAGATATATTTTTTTCTCTCTTTGAGTTTATTGGTACTTTTTCGGTATACAGTACAGTTACATTCATCATTGGGATCTTGTACCTTTACATGACAGGTCTTGGTTCTCATTTTTTCCCCATATCCCTGCTCTCCCTTCACCCCCTCCTCCCTTCCCTATTTACAAAAGCTTTATTTCCATTTTTACATTTTCTCAGATTTTTTTCTTTTCCCTTATTTCCTTTCCCCTACCCTTCCCACTTCCCCTACACATTTAGCCCTTTTCTTCTTATTTCACATTGTCAGTTATACCATTAGGATCTTATTTACAATTATAGTTTTTCACACCAGAGAAACTATTCAGTATCACTGAGAGAGAAATTAGGGAAACAGTTCCTTTCACAATAGCATCCAAAGAAAGAATGAAGTATCTAGGAATCAATCTAATGAAAGAAGCAAAAGAGCCCTACATTGAAAACTAAAGCATTCTAATCACTTCTCAGCCTTTTGGCTAATATCAAGTGAAAACTACAGCATTCTGAAAAAAAAGATTGAAGAGGATATAAGAAAATGGAAAGATATCCCCTGTTCCTGGGTAGGAAGAATCAACATAGTGAAAATGGCCCTACTACCAAAACTGCTGTACCGATTCACTGCAATGACAATTGAAATTCCAACACTATATTTCACAGAAGTACAAAAAATAATCCAAAAATTCATTTGGAACCATAAGAGACCTAGAATAGCAAAAGCCATCCTAGGCAACAAAGACATGGCAGCAGGTATAAAAATTCCCAATTAGAAAGATAGATTTTTTTTATAAGGAAGTGTTTACATAATTATGAAAGGTGAGAATTCCCATTTTGCAGTCTGCAAAATATACACCAAGAGAGCCAGTAGTGTAGCTCTTGTACAATTTCGAAAGCCCGAGAACCAGGATAGTTGATGGAGGATATTCTAATGTTAAGGCCATCAGGCTCAAGACTCAGTATTTATCTTTCAATCTTAATCTGAAGACAAAAACAAATAGTAAAGTCCTTGCTCAAGGGAGTAAACTAGGAAAAAGTCTCTCCTACTTTCAAGATGGCTAGTTTTCATGCTTCATTCAAGCCTTTGACTCATTGGATTAAGCCCATTTGTGTTAGAGAGGGCGACTGGCTTTACTTAATCTATCCATTTTAATGTTATTCTCCTTTAAAAACACTTTGTGACTTACCTAGAATAAGGTTTAGCCTAATATCTAGGAAATACATAACCCATTTGAGTTGAAACATAAAATCAACAATTACAGAATAATGTTGTCTACACAGTTTTTAGGACATCAGTGGAATTCTAAGGATCCTTATATATTTTGGGTTCTTTCCTGGAGTATTTCTGACTTGAGAATTAACAATACCTATTACTTACTTGACCTTATGGAATCATTGACTACTTCATGAGTTGTGAGGCACTTTTTACATTTTTTTTCTTCTTTTAATGTACACTAATATTTTGACTAAGCATACCAACCATAAGCTAAATAAAATATGCATGACATCTTCAAGCATATACTTAAAGTAGCACTTAAATTTTTTGTTTTCTATTCACATATCATTATTTGCCAATTTCAGCTCACAAATGTTTTAGGAAAATCATTCCTCTCTACATAATTTAGAGTTTATGCACAATTAATAGTCCAGACACATTACGGTGTATAGCAGAAGTAATTCAAGATTACTATGTGACTCTTTTCTCCTTAGCTTTCACTCAAACCTTTGTCCTAACTCTATTAATACAATATAAACAAAATACATCAACATTCAGTTGGAGAATAAGGAATTCACTAATATCATTTAGAAAGGAATACAAAGCTCTTTGAAGGTCACTGTAATGTAGCTGCTTGACTAATCTTCCTCTTTAGTATTGATTAGACAACTCCAATGATACTAAGACCACTTTATATACATAACTTAAAATGTTAGCCATTTGTCTTATTTTTTCACATGTGTAATAGGAGAGTAGAAGATGAAATTGTGTGAAAGGAGAAAAAAGCCATTTTGAGGTTGGTAAAAGAAAGGACAAAGGATTCCATAGCGCTAAAACTCAGTTTCTTGGAAAAGGTCTTAGGTGCACATCCATTTTTTGTCACTTGATTTTCCTACAAAACTTTTGGTGTCTATATTGTTACTCCTCTTTTCCAGAGAATGGAACTGTGATTTGGAAAGGTTCAGTAACTTACTGAAGCTTACACCACAGTAGCAGAATCAGAGTCCCAAGTTACTCGGATTCCAAATCCGCCACTTATTCATCATGCCATGTTGGTGAGGATTATCTCACCATTGATCATTGGTATTCGGCAGATGGAGGCTTTGACCAAAGGCAGTTTAACAAAAAAGAAAAAGGACGATCATCTCTAAAACATTTCACTATAATTAGCAAATTCCTAGGTGAAAGCTCATGAAACATTTAGATAATATACTCTCCCATATAGTGTTTATATTTTAAGTTGGCAGATAAACAGTTTCCCCTTCTATGGTGTGAACTTATACTTAGAATATGGGCAGCTGTTTTCCATTAGGAAAATTACAGATTAGGTATATCCATAGGTTTCCTGTCAGGAAAAAAGTGGCCAAGTATTAGACTCCCTACTAGCTTGCCCAACTTTCCTGTGTTTCTTTCTCATATGGAAATGAGACAGTTGTCATTTGTCAATTACAATTGTCAATTGTGTAGGCAAATAAAGTAGTAGTTGATTCTGGCCTTATTATTTATCATTTTCCTCTAAAATTTATCTGCACCCTAATTGTGTATAATGCCCCACTTTAATATCAAGTCTAATGAAGAGTTTTGGCATATTCCAATGTTTTCCTTACCAAGGAACATTTTTTTACTAGAGAAAGTGTCATTGTATACCTGGCCACACAGAGGCCAGGGTGATCATTACAGCCCTGGAGACTCTACAGTCCTGCTGTACAGATTGCATACTGAATGATTGTTCTTTTAACCTACAAGCTAGTGGGTAAATGTTCTTTATTTGGCTGATGTGATGGTTAATTTTATGTGTGAACTAAGTTGGGCTAAGGCATACTAAGGCTGCTGGTAAAACATGATTTCAGAGTGTGACTATGGCACTATTTCTGGAAAAGACAAACTTTTATGTTGGAACTAAAGTAGAGGATACATAGGTATCACCCAGTGTGCGTAGGTATCAACCAATCTCTTGAGGATGTGAAACAAACAAAAAGAAAGGAACACATTTACTCTGCTTGACCTGCGACATCCATTTTTCCTGTCCCAGGACATAGGCTGTTGTGTGCAGTCTCTAGTGTCAAACAAACTAGGACTACCATCAGCACTCATACCAATTCTCAGACATTCAGACTAGAATTAAATTACACCACAAGCTCTCTTGGGCCTGTTGCTTGCTTCCACAGCCACAACGTGCAATACTAAAATAAATCTCACATTTTTTATCTATGTAGCATATTGATTATTTTGCTCTAAAGAACCCTATCAGCTGGAGTATTCACATACCATCCTAGTCCTCCATTCCCCCATTTTTAGGTTTTAGAAACTAAAAGTGATAACCCATTGGTTTTTGTTTGTTTGCTTTTTGGTACTGGGGCTCGAACTAAGGTCCTTGCACCAAGGCAGGCGGCAGAACCACTGAGCTAAATCCCCAGCCTGACAACCCATTGTTGAAGGTAGAATGAAGACATTCCTGTCCAGGGTGTTCTTTTGCCACAGTTCTACATGCCAGTGATAAGTGTTCAGTATTAGTATTCTTGTGGACATAGAGGAAGTGAATTTGGAAATCCAAAATCCTTATTTAAATCAGTTCTTCAACACCTAACTTACTTGTGATCCAAGGAGAACTTATTTAAACTATTTACATCATGTCTATCATGTTTGAAATGGGAAGTGCATCTCTGATCCCTGCCTGTATGCTTGTGTGTGTGTGTGTGTGTGTGTGTGTGTGTGTGTGTGTGTTTGAAGAAATAGGAACTTATAATTAGCTTTCCAATTATTTTTATCTATTTTAGCAGATAGAGATATTTATATATTTAATAATATAAAATGATTATGTAATCGATTAGAAAATCTTTACTCTAAAAATTCTGTGCTCAAATATGATATTATTTCCTCCTGCTGGTTAGCACACTTGACAATAAAATTTCTTCCTCACCCATCTTTTTTTTTTTTCTTTTTTCTTTTTTTGTATCAGGGATTGAACCCAGAACCTTGCACTTGCAAAATAGGTGGTGACACCACTGAGCTAAATCCCCGGCCCCCTTCCCCATCTTTAATTTGGCTACCAACTTTATTTGTCCAGTTACAATTAAGAAAGCAGGTCAAAATATAATCTAGAAATCATAAGAAAGAAACAAATTAGATGTTTCCCCCAAAGTGTCACATATGTAATGAATACTAATATGAATCTCTATATAACTTTTCACAATTATATTTACTTTTAATTTGTCTCTGAATTTTTTTTTGCTTGATATATTCACTCTGTTAAAGAAGGTTGGATAAAATCCAAAGATATATAAAAGCTACCATTTTCCTAAATTTCAGAAGCTCAGTTTTTTAAATTAGATCTTCTTTGCCTTTAATTAGATCTTTCAATGCTTGTGAATATTCTTGGCTTTGCAAAGTGAATCCTTGAAAAACTGAGAAGTTAGTGTAGTGCCACATAAATTCAAATTTGAAAAAATTTTTAAATTCTGTATTTGCATTCAATATGCAATTCTCATAATTTATTGGATATCATTTTCCCTTTTAATATATTGTAAGCATTTTCAAATATGGTGCAAAGTTGTTCTGTTTATGAAGAATAAACATAATTCTTTTCTGCTGCAGAAACAACTGCTTCATTCCTATATAAGTAAGCATTAATACACAGAGCAGTATTTATATTTGCTAAAAATATAAACAAATATAAAAGATAAAATGATTAAATGGATTATAGTATACCTATTTGATGTAAATAATACTCTGCATCCATTATTGAAAACTAATGTGCTAAAAGAAAGCTTGCGATATAACTGTTAAATAAAAAATCCAAAATTATTTTTATTCCTAATTGGCTTAACTTTTATTTTATACTTTTTTAGCTCTAATTTATATACGTATGTGTATGTGTGTACAGGGATTCATTCAGTTATTGAAAAATAGAAATGAAACTCAGTTTCTTAATTTTTAAAATTTTGTTTGTATATGTTTGTAGTTCATGTAGTTTACAGTTGTCTTGGGAAGTGGTAACATGTTATTGTTGGAGTTTTTTGTTGTTGTTGTTTTCGGTACCGGGGATCAAACTCAGAACCTTATGCTTGTGTGGTGAGTGCAGTGCCCCTGAGCTAAATCCCCAGCCCAGGGAGTGGTAATCTGTACATCTTACAGCATGTTTCTTTCTTTTTCATAATTCCCTTTCCCCTCCTCTAGTTCCACTATCCCATTTTCACTTTTGTTGATATTATTTGTCTTAGCCCATTTGTGACATTTGTACGTTAATCGGGGTTATTCAGTTTCTTTACATGGCATGTCTTTATTCTTCTTATATCCCCTTCCCCTCCTTCTCTCTCCTCACCCTTGTTCCCTTGGACTATTTCCCTACTGTAAGAGATCCACCCCCTTGTCCTTTACTGTCCATCCTTTATCATTTTTCCTTGTGCATTGCCTCACTCATATGAGAAACACCATATCGCATTTTTAAGTTTGTGTGTCTGGTTTAACTCAAACAGTGTTATAATTTCTAAGTGCAGCCATTTTCCTACATATGCCTCACATTTGTCATTCTGGATTAGCAAGTAGTATTCTCTTATATACAGATAAAACATTTTTTTTATCCAGTCATCTGTTGATGGATATATAGGCTGCTTCCAGGATTTTGTTATTACAAATTGTGCTGCTATATATATTTGTATGCATGTATCACTGTACTATGATACTTTTGGGGGAAGACACCTAGCACAGGGATAGCTGGGTCATATGGAATTTCTAATTTTAGTTCTTTGAGAACTCTCCAGTACTGATTTCCATGATTGCTTGCATTCCCACCAACAATGCAGGAGATTTCCTTTTCACCACAGCCAGAGCAGCATTTGTTAGTTTGATTTCCTAATGATTGCCATTCTTTCTAGAGTAAAATGGAATCTTAGTGTTGTTTCAGTTTACATTTCTCTTATGGCCAGAGATGTTGAACATTTTTTCATACATTTGTTGGCCACTTGTCTTTCTTCCTCTGAAATGTCTTTGCCGTTTCTTGAGTGGTTTTACTTTTTTCAGTTCTTTGTATATTCTAGATATTAGTCCTCTGAGGAGTAGCTGACAAATTTTTTTTCCCATTCTGTAGGTTGACTTTTCAATCTGCTGATTTAATCTTCTGTGGTAAAAAACCTTTTTAGTCTGATGTAATCCCATTTGTTGATTCTACTTGCTATTTCTTGTGCAATTAATGTTCTGTTTAGAAAATCCTTTTCCATACATATGTCTTCAAGTGTTTTACCTATTTTATCTTCCAGTAGGCTTAATGTTTCTATTTTAATGTTTAGATCTTTGATCCATTTTGATTTTAATATGTATATAGTGGAGATGAGGGTCAATTTTCAGTCTTCTGCAGAAAGATACCTAATTTTCCAAACACCACTTGTTAAACAGGTTATCTTTCCTCCAACAAGTGCTTTTGGCCCCTTTGTCAAACATAAACACTTGAATATGTCTGGGGAGGTTTCTGTATCCTCACTTCTCTGTCATTGGTCTATATATCTGTTCCAGTACTATACTGTTTCTATCAATATTGCTTTGTATCTGGGAATGTTGCTCAGCAGCACAGCGCTTGCCTGGCAAGCCCAAGGCCCTGAGTTTGATTCAAAAAACAAGAAACAAAACAAAACAAATATTGCTTTGGAGTATCACTTGAAGTCAGATTTTGCTATGCCTCTTCCTTTGCTCTTGTTGCCCAAAATTGCTTTTATTTTTCTGGGTTTCTTCTAGCTCCATATAAATTCTAGAATTATTTTATCTAGTTCTATATGCTATTGCTATTTTTATTGGGAGTGCAATGAATCAGTACAGCAGTTTTAGAAGTTTGGCCATTATGACAATATTGTTTCTGCCTATCCAGGAGCAAGGGACATATTTCCCTTTTCTGATGTCTTCCTCAATCTTCTTCTTTAGAGTACGGACGTTTTCTTTGTAGAGGTCTTTCACTTTGCTTAGTTTAATTCCTAGGTATTTCATTTTTCTTGAAGCTATTGGGAATGATATGGTTTACATAATTTCCTCCTCATCCTGTTCATTTTTGATGTACACAAATACTAATTAATGTTTGTGTGAGTATTGATTTTGTATCTGCTACTTTGCTGAAGTTGGTTATTAGGTCTAAGAATATTTTAGTACAGTTTTTTGGATCCTCTATGTAGACATATCATGTGCAAATAGTGATAATTTGAGTTATTTCTTTCATATATTTACATAATTTCCTCCTCATCCTGTTCATTTTTGATGTACACAAATACTAATTAATGTTTGTGTGAGTATTGATTTTGTATCTGCTACTTTGCTGAAGTTGGTTATTAGGTCTAAGAATATTTTAGTACAGTTTTTTGGATCCTCTATGTAGACATATCATGTGCAAATAGTGATAATTTGAGTTATTTCTTTCATATATATATATATTCACATTAGCACAGAAGAAGTGATAGTGGACAACCTAATTTTAGGGGAATGCTTTTTGTTTTTCTCCATTTAGTATGATGCTAACTATTGTTTTTTTCATTAGCCTTTATCATATTTAGATATGGTCCTTCTACAGCTGTTTTCTTCAGGGTTTTTATCATGAAGGGGCATTGGATTTTGTTGAAAACCTTTTCTGCATCTATTCATATGATCATGTGGTTTTTGACCTTGCTCCTATTTATCTGATGTATTACATTTATTGACTAATGTTTGTCAAATGATCCTTGCATCTCTGGGGTGAAACCTACTCAATCATGATGTATCATGCTTTTGATAATGAGCTACTATCTTTCTGAGAATTTTTGCACCTATGATCATTACAGATATTGATTTCTAGTTCTTTTTAGCTGAGTCTTTATCCAGTTTTGGGACAGGGTGATAGTGGCTTCCATAAATGAGTTTGAAAGCATTCCATCCTTTTCAGTTTCTTTGAAGAGCTTGAGGAGTATTGGATATATAACATCCTTAAAAGTTTTATAGAATTCAGCAGTGAATCCGTCAGGTTCTGGGCTCTTTAGTTGGTAGTTACTTTACTATTGTGTTAACTTCATTGCTTTGGGATTGTTAAAGACATTTATGTCTTCTTGGGCTAGTTCTGTTAGTTTGTATGTGTCTAGGAATCTGTCCATGTGTTTAAAATTAGTTAATTTGTTGGAATATAAATGTTCAAAGTAGTTACTATCTTCTAGATTTCGACAATGTCTGTTGTGATCTCACCTTTTTAAAATTGCATTTATGTGAGTCTTTTCTCTCTCTCTTGCTGAGTCTGCCTAATCTATTTTATTTATTCTTTCAAAGAACCAGCTCTTTCATTCACTGATATTTTTTACAGTTTTTTTTAGTCTCAATTTCATTAATGTCTAGTAACATCTCTATAATTTCCCTTCTTAATTTCAGTTTGAGGCTGGTTTGTTGTTGTTTCTAAAGCATTTTAAGATTTCTTATAAGGTTATTTGGGCTTGCTCTGTTTTCCTAATGTGAGCATTGATTGTGATGAATTTTTCTCTTAGAACTGCTTTCATGGTGTCCCAGAGGTTTTGTTGACTTGTAGAGTCATGGTCATTAACTTCCAGGATTTTTAAAATTTCTTTGATTTCTTCTGTGACTCATTGGTTGTTTAGGAGTGTGTTGTTAAATTTACAAGAGCTTTTGCCTTTTCTGAAACTTCTTCTGTTGTTGATTCCTATTTTCATTGAATAGTTGTCTGATAGTATGCATGAGGAAAATTCATTTGTTTTATATTTACCTAAACTGGTTTTGTGGACTCTCCTGTGATCTGTTTTGGAATAAGTAACAAGTGCTGCTGAAAAGAATATATACTATGTTGCATAATGATGGAATGCTCCGTGTGTGTCTATTAAGTCCATAAATTCAGGGGAGTTCATCAGCCCTAATAATTTCTTTATTGGTTTTTTGTTTACTTGATCTATCTCTTTGAAAGGCAGTACGTTAAAATCCCCCACTGTGACTGTTTTAGTGTTTATTTGATCTTTTAATTTCAGTAGTGCCTGTTTTATGTGACAGGTGCTCCATTGTTCAATGCATATATGTTTATCAAAGTTATCTTCTCTTGTTGGATTGTTCCCTTAACCAGTATGTAGTGACCTTCTTTCTTTATCTCTTCTACTCAGTGTTAGTTTGACGTTTACTATGTCTGATATTAGAATTGCTACTCCTGTTTGTTTTCTGGATCCTGGTGGATCAAATGTTGTTTTCCATCCTTTAATTTTTAGTCTATGAATATCTTTTTCGATTAGAAAAATTTCTTGAATGCAACGGATTTTTGGATTCTGTTTTTTGATCCAGTCTGCCAATCTATATCTTTTAATTGGAGAGTTAAAGCTGTTAACTATTACTGAAATATTACTGAGATGCGTTGGTTTTTTATCATTGTCTTCTTTACCTATTGGTGAATCCTTTGTTTTTTGTTTTCTTGACATTTTTTATTGCTCTTTATCCACTGACCTAGCTAATTTCCCCTTTATTTTTAGCTATGTCCATTTCCTGATTTCTGTTGAGATTTTACTTAATTATTTTCTAAGAGCTGTTTAGTATTCATATATCTTTGAGGTGGTCTTTCTTATGGAAATACCTTATATCTCCATCTACTTTTAAGGATAGCTTTGCTGAGTAAATTATTCTGGGTTGGAAGTTATTTGCTCTTAAGGATTGAAATACTTCCCTTTTATCTCTTCCAGCATTGAGGGTTTGTGCTGAGAAGTCTACTATGATTCTCATTGGTTTACCTTTATATGTGATTTTTTTGTTTTTCGCTGGCTGCCTTTAAAATTCTTTTTTTTTTGCTTTATATCTATGAATTTCATAAAGATATGCCTTTGTGAACTTCTCCTTTCATCATAATTTGTTTGGTGTTCTATAAGCATTGCTTATATGTATTTTAAACTCTTTTCTTATATTTGGGAAATTTTCTTCCATGATTTCTGCAAGCATGTTAGTGAATCCTTGTGATTCCAGTTAGTGAATCCATTGTATGTTCTACCTTTCCTCTAACTCCAGTTAGCCTTAGAGTGGTCATCGTGTTGTCCTCTCATAGCTGCTAGATAGTCTTCTCTATGTACTTCTTCCAGATAGTCTTCTCTATGATACTTTGTCCTCTGTGTGTAATGTCTGAAATGATGTGATAATATCTAAAAGTGCAATCATATATATATAGTATCATTTTACCTCTGTATGCGGAATGTCTAAAATGATTTGATATTATCTAAAAATGTAATCATATATAGTATCATTTTTATCATTTTATATTACTTTGTTTATAATAATCAGTAACTATCTCTGTTATAAAATAATGCTGTATAAAAGCATTCTAGCAATGAAAAATTCAGTGAAAAGGGTATGTTCTAAAATATTGTTCGATGTTAAGCTTCTTGCACATAATAAGTCAGTAAAAAGCATATTTGGAAAAGATAAAAATAATGGATAACTATGACATTTTTAACATAGACATTCTCAAAATCGTTTATAAAAACAATTGAAATGAGAAATATCACTGTTTAAGTATAAAAAAATCATCTAGAAATAAACTTTACTCTTTACCATACATTTGCATAATTAGTATCTGCCATATATTTCATTGTATCTATTAAGTGTTTTATTGTTTGTTTAATGTTTGTTTCTAAAATATTAAATAAATGTCTAAATTGCCCACCCAAACCTGCAAAGTAAGGGTTAGTTCAGTAATTGCAATCAACATATTCCACTTGATGAAGGACCTACTGCAAATGTATTTTATTTAGCTTCTATGGCCTAAGGACAAGACAGGGCTAGTGTCATACAAAGTATCATAAATATACCTAAAGAAAGCAGTTAAAGTTTATAAAGAAAAGCTAAATTCAAATTTAGTTGAACAATAAGAAAAGCTGTCTAGCTTACCTAATTTTATGATGGAATTTTGAATTGACAAAAATAATTTCTGTAAAGATTTTGAATCCTTAGCTTAACTACTTATTGGTGAATAAAAGAATGAAATTTTCTTTATTTTTACTCTGGATTTCTCATATAAGAGAAACCATGTTGAGCATTTCCTGGGGTATTTATTGGCCACTTGTACTTGTACTTGTAAATAGGTAATAGGAACTAAGGAGTTAGATCATTCTTAAAGGAAAAGCAGACTGAGAGATGGAGGAAAGGAAAAGATAAGGGATGAGAGAAAAGGAACTGTGATGTCTGTGTACATGACCGACTCCTCACAAGGAATTTAAACATTATGTACTACACACTTGTACTGATAAATTAAACTAAAAAATTTAAAGTATGTAATGAAGTGAGTAAAATGGAAAAATAAGATCTAAAAAGAAGAGAACATAGAAAAAGTTAGCTAAAATATTCAACTGTGGAGAAGAAATGAGAGGAGGAAGGAGAGAAAGAGTAAGAGAACCCAGAGAGAAAATACAGTGAAGAAAAGAAAAGCTTTAGATAGTAAGCTAGAAGATAGATAGATGATAGGTAACTATTGCTAATGATTGTAATATCAGCACTTAATGTTTTATGGTTCTTATTTTTATTTACCAATCACTCTTGCATATAATATTTATTATATTCCACATCATAATTTCATGAGCTTTGCAAATCAAGGAAAAATTTCAGAGAGGTAAATATAAACTGTCTTCTGTCATTTAACAATAATAGCATTCATGGGCTGAGGATTTAGCTCAGCGGTTCGGTGGCCTGCCTTGCAAGCACAAGGACCTGAGTTCAATCCCAGGTACAAAAAAAAAAAAAGAAAAAAATATATATATAGCATTCACATTAGTAGTAGTAGTAGTAGCAGCAGAAGTTCCAGAAGAGTGGCAATTAATAATTGAGCACATAGCAGTCACTGTGCCAAGCATATAAATGAATTATCTCATTTAAAGCTCACAACAGAACTTTGAGGCAATTATTATTATTCTAACTTTATAAATAATGAATGAGTAGATCCAGGATTCCAGTTGAAACCACCTAACTCCCAAGACTTATATGTTTTTGTATTTTTATTTTTTATTAGTATTGTGCATGTTTGCAATATATAATGAAGACATCCTCATGGGGAGTTGATACATGTATGTAACATCTTAATTCTTACATAACCCCCTCCTCCTTTCTTTATCCCCTCCCTTCATCTCTTGGCCCTCTTTCCTTTTGCAAAAGATCTGTATTTATTTCCTAACATCTGTCTTTTACTTTGCTCTTTATTTATATTTTGGGTTTCACATATAAAATATACCATACAATATTTAAGCTTGTGTATATGATTTGACTTAAATTATTGTATCTAGGTACATGATTTTCCTATAAATGAATCAAATTAATACTATCTATGGCAGAGTAATACTGCATTGTGTATGAGCAATACCATACTTTTTCTATCCATTCCTCTCTTGACACAGGCTGGTAAGTTCCAGAGCTGGAATGTGAATTAATACCTTTAGATTTCTTATCTGATGTTCCTTACATGAGGATAGAAAGAGAAAAGCTCATGCCTCACACTTAGGCAGCACCCAGCTTACCAGAGTCCAACATAGCACCAGTTCACCCCATTCCTCATATAAATATGCTCACCTGGTCATTTCTTTCCCTGCCCAGCCCATATATTACCCTTGGAAGGAAAAGACCTAACCTCTTCCTGATGGCAATGCCATCACTTCACCCTTTTGTTCCTTTGTTTAGATGTGGAGATCCACCAACAGGACTTTCTTCCCTTTTTGAGGATCTACACATTTTATGGTTCGGTTATGCACTCCAAAAAGTTTGCTTGTATAAACAAAATAAATACCCCTCAAAAAAAGAATTGTTTATCTAAATTTTAAAGCTGACCATTTGTCAAAATTTAATATTCAGAAGATCTCTTTCTTTGCTTCAAACAGGCAGAATAATTTCCATTTTGATAAAGCATACAATCACAGGTTGGTCATTGAAGAAAATGCTTTTTATCTGTTTATTCCCAAAATAGGTCCAGTCTTTGAGCATGACAGTACTTCCAAATGTCATCTCTGCTATTACAAAAACAGGATTTAGTACAGCTGTACTTAAGAAAGAAGAAGGAATTTGGAATGGAAGAGTAAAAGAGGACCTAGTTTGGAATTATATTTTAATATAAGGTCTACTGCCAAATTTATCTGTGAAAATGAGCAAGCAATTTTTATCCCGTTTCCTCAAGTATAAAAGAAGTGTGGACTAAGATCATTTCCAAATCTAATAGTGCAATATATTTGCCTAATTGAGGTGGGCACTCACATACTGTAGTGCATATTTATGAGATAAAGAAAATAAATATAAAAATTGAAATTTTAAAAAGAATGAGAAAGAATAGAATAAAGAAAAGTGAATTAAATACACATAGTCTGGTATTTTATAGGATATTGCAATTAAAATCTTGGTTCAAAACAATGAAATAGGGTAACCTGTCTCTTTTTTAAAAGAGGAAATATATGACTCAACTTCACTATGATATTCTCTTTGAATAACAGTCACTATTTTTGAGGAGGTCTCGGATTTAAGGATGAACACTGTTCTGTTTTGAAGACAAAATAATAATGTTTCTTTCCACATAAGTTCTTGCATAGATTCACCAAAAAATCAACGTCTTTCTTTTGACAATTTATCATTGATAAATCTGAGGGGTCATCCATGTGTATGAATATATGTGTGTATGTATATCACACACAGATTAAATTTTTTTAACTTCCCTTTTCTAGCTAATATGTTTTATATCATCTCAGAAGTATCTCTCTAATTATAAGGTGATAAACTACTTTTTATCATTTAATTCTCTTGTGTACAAAGAAGTGGTTTTATTCTATGATTGCAAAAGGAAAATATCTTTATAAAATTTTCAGTGCCTTTCTCAACTTGATACATTATTTAAAATTCTATGTTTCAGGCCCTGCTTGATACTCAGAATCTTTTACGTGCACAAATCACAAATTTTACATTCAACCTGGGATTTTCAGGGAAATTTTACCATACAGGTAAGAAAAAAAGGACAAACTGTTCTCATAAGGTTTCTCTGACCACTAGTTTTGTATACTCCTCCTTTTCACAATTTCCTGCATTTCTTCTCTGCTCCTCTACCTATTTCCTTATCTTACTTAATTACATTTGACATATTATTTTTGATCTTTAGAACATGTTATGGTCTTCCTTTTTATTGAACTATAACTTATTTACATAAAAATGCATAAATAATAAGTTTGACCTTCAGTGACTTTTCACAAATTGAACACAGCTGTACACAGCTGGGGGCAGATCAAGAAAGAAAACAGGAGCAGAATTCTCAGCCTTATGATCACTCGCAATTACTAGTTTCCCTCAAAGAAAACCCCTTTCCTCACTTTTAACAACAAAATAATTCAGCTCTAACCAGTTTTTCTATTCAACATTATTTTGATTTTATACATATTATAATTTGTATATCATCAATTTTCATTTTTCATTGCTGTGTTCCATTATTTGAACATAAATACCAATATTTCTTTATTCCACCTCAGTGTGGATGACTGGGTTATTTCTAGTCTTTGGCTTCTTTTATAGTCATATTTATACTTGTCCTTCAGTGAACTTTAATATTCTTTTATATTAGTTATTAGCCAGGAATGGAATTGCTAGTTATATGACATATATCTGATTAGCTTTAATAGAAAATACTAACTAGTTCATCAAAGTAGTTTTACTAATTTATATTTCCCATAGTATGAGTATTCCTGTTACTCTAAAACATTGCCAATGTCGATATTGTTTTTACTTTAATTTTAGTATTTCTGGTAGACATGTAGAAATATATCATGGGTCTAATCTATATTTAACTTCTTTCATGTTTATTGGCTATCTGGATAGGCTTTTTAAAGAAGCATTAGGTTTTTTGTCTACTTTCTGATTTTTTTATTATAAATTTGTAGAAATTCATTATATATTCTTAATTAGTTTTTAGTGTGGTAAACACCTTCTACCACTTCTGAGTTGTTTTTTCCTTTTTTATTCGTGCTTTTGATATATTAAATTTTAATTTTGTACAATATATCATTTTTCCTTTATAGCAAGATTTTTCAGTCTTAAGAAATCTTTCCATATCACAAGATCATAAAAATATTTTCTAACACTCTAAAATATATAAATCTATGATCAATCTGGAATATTTTTGTGTGTGTATCAGATAGGTGTTTTATACTAAAATAAACACTGTAGTTTTTAGATTTATTTCTTAGAATTTTTTATGCAACAGTAAATGGTTTTTTCCTTTAATTTTCCATTCCTTTATTGATGATATGTAAATAAATATGATTTGCATTGATCCTGTATTTCATAACTCTGCTGCTTTCAGTTATTTACTGTACAATTTGTCTATAGATTCTTTTGGATTTACTGCCTGTAGAATCATGCAGTTTCTTCCTTTCCTAGCCTTATGATTTTTTTCTTTTTGTTGCCAGATGCACCTAGCTCCTATCTCCAGGTCAGTTTTAAATAAAAGTAGTGATCGTGGCTTTTTTGTCTTATTCTTGACCTCAGTAGGGGAACTCTCAAAAGGTTTGTATTCTCAAAGGGAATCTTTCAGTAAACTATTTTATAGCTGCTCTTTAATAGTTTAAAAAAGCCCCCTTTCTCATCGATTGCTCAGAGTTGTATCATGAATAGATATTAAAGGGACTTTGTTTTAAATTATTTATCAGTTGTTTCTTCCCACAAAGAAATGAATATTCCATGAGGGCTCCCTTATTGTGACAGCAGTGACTAGAACAATGCCTATTAAAAAATGAATTAATGAACAAATGACTTAGTGACAATAAAATAATCTTTATATTGGTTAATAATAATAATTGTGTGCAACAAGGTCACCATAAAATTTGCTGTGAAAAGAAATAATTTTAAATTAAATTAATTAAAAGGTCTCTTTCTCAAACATAATTAATATGCTCAAATGTAGTTTTTCATGCATCAGGGTAGGTAAATACAATTCCATGATTAAATTCATCAATATATGTATTTTAGAAGTTAAAGAGTTGGTTATAGTTGTACATTCATATAATGGAATACGCTTCTGTCATTAAAAAGACAGAGATAATTTTAAATGTAATTGATGAGAAAAGAGCTCTTGAGAAATATCTGAAAATATCGAAGCATATACCATGATTAGAACATGTTACTACTTATATAAAAATAAAAAGGGTGAAATGTATACAACTCTAGAAAGCTGGCTTTAAAGCTTATGAAACTCTGTTTTACAGTGGCCAAGAAACTCGTACATACACAGCTATTAATACATATATACAATGTCTCTGTAAACAGATTCATAATAAATGTTTTTGAGTATCTGTGAAGAGGAGAATTTGGAGACTGATTAACAAGGATGAAAAGAAGCTACTTTTTATTGCATTGCTTTTGCATTTTTTGCATTTTCTAACATGTATATGTGTGACCTATTTAGCTTAAATAATTTTTTAAAGTTTATCAAATAGTTTTCTACAATTGCAAATGCTTTTCAAAATTTTAATTTGATAATAGGGACATGGATTATTTCATATACATATATTTAATGAGTTTTTCCAAAGCTATAATAAGCTTATTATAGTGAGAATTCTACCTATGTATAATTAATGTCAATATACATTTCATCTACACATAAATAGCAATAACTAGTAATTTCAATTTTAGTAGTGATATTGAACTTCCAGAATAAGTGAATTTTCCTTTATTCTATAAAAGCCAGAGAGTTCTAACACTTGGTTCTAGTACTTCCACATCATATAATGACTATTTATAATTTTTGTTCCCAATTTGAAATTTTTATAGGTTTTAAAAGTTACTTTAGCATTATCCTAATAGCTTTATTCACTTGAATGACTTAGACCAATGATAAAATACACTGTTTCTGTCATTTTTTTGAAAGATTAATAATGAGAACCTCATAATCATGGTTTAACTCTGTGTTATGATTGAATGAGTTACTGTTCTTACTATAACCTCAAAACTGAAAATACTGTTAGATATGTATTATAAATCTCACATTTATAGTAAATTCTGCTGCATTGTCATAGATATATGAAGTGAGATCTTTGTCTTTATGTGTAGAAGTTTGGTTCATCTATCTAGCAGAGTTAGACCCATCATACCACTAAATTTAACAGTGTGGAGCCTCAGGAACTTAATGAACTAAGAGTGTTCATAACCTCTTTCATATATTCTATTTTCAAGTTGATTATCTTAGATTCTTTGAAATCCCTTGAAACAAAGAAAATTAACATACAGACAAGGCATCACCAGGACAAGATCAAGGGTATATAGAATATGTAGTATGTTTGATGGAAAGTAGAGAGATAGCCATAGGAGCAAAACCAGAACAATTCAGACTCATCCAGAAAATACAAGAAAACACTCATGGCAACTCATTTCCTTTCTTGCCAAACACTGAATATTAGAAATTACTCCAGCAGTTCTTCTTTCTTCTCATCTCTGAACTATTTCTCCTCTTCTTTTACTTGGGCACTTCTCACAGCTCAGAATAAAAATACTTGCCCTCATCTAAATCAGGGACAGCAGAACACAGGATGAAGCTAAAGCCAAGTGTGAAAGGTCTTGTCATCTGTGTATAATATAAACCTTTCATAAAACTGTAGCCAGGGCTATCTAAAACCAGGGAAATTATTTTTCAGTGGGAGCTGACATAAAATTTAATAATCAGTATTTCAAAAATTAGATATTATAAAATTTAATTAATAATATTGTCTTATAAAATGAATAATTCCATTTTCTATTAAAAGTCGAATACTGGGTCAGGGATTTAGCTCAGTGGTTCCGTCACCTGCCTCGCAATCACAAGGACCCGAGTTCGATCCCTGGTACCAAAAAATAAAAAGCCCTTCGGAGTATTCACAAGGATTCAAAAAAAAAAAAACGTCGAATACTATTCCTTCACTCTTGAAGGGAAGGAAAAAATGCAGCACTGTCATAATAAGATTGTATTTCACAAGAAAGCTTTATCCTATGTGGTTTACTTTAATTTTTGAAGGATTTATGAGGAGAAGAAAATAAAATTCATATTTCCATTTTAATGAGGAATAACCATACTTCAGTTATTTTGCTAAATATTTTCCATGTACTGTACCTTTTCAATGAATCCTAGAAGTTACAGAATATGCTACCTTATATTCTAGGTAAGAACACAGAAACATACAAAAGCCCAAAATCATTTATCTGGTTAAATTTCAAAAACAGTCTTACCCTAGATCGATCAGAGCCCAATTCATATGCATTAGAAGGCTTGAATTTTGTTGTTTAATTGGCAGTCCTTGATTATAGAAGCTGAAGAGTCTCCCTATCTATAGGTTCATTAAGTTGGTACATTTCGCCAAGTCACTGAGAAGCAACAGTTATCTATATGTTCTAATTACATCATAGAATAAGCTAGTAATGCAAAAAAATGACAGTAAATTCTGATCTTTTTCTAGATTCCACATTTGTTCAGTAAATGATATCTAAGGGCCCTGAATTTGGAGTTGCTTTTTAAGAATTAGGATTAAAGTTCTGAACTCACATTCTCTCTCCCAATATTCTCAAATGCCTCACTTCTCTTACCTTAGCTCTAGGGTTATGAGATTCAATTAAATTATGTAAAGCAGTTAACACAGTGCTTAACACAAGGCAAAGGTTCAACCAAAGATAGTTTTAGCATCACAGTAGAGCAAGTAAGATTGCAGCAATACGTTTTTAACTAGATATACAATAAAATAAATTATAATTTAAACATAAGGTTTATGTGTCTTTTTATAATAATTTAAGAAATAGTATTTAAAATTGAGTGATTGACTACTTCCTCTTCCTTCCTCCATTTCTAACACAAGAGAGCAAAGTAAGGGAATTAAGGGACAGCACAAACCCAGGACAATCCAACCATTTACAACTACATTTCACTTGCTTTTCATCATACTATTTAAAGTAATAAGCAATAGAAATATGCTCTCAACATAACAAATTCTTTTTTAAAGCATCCCCAAATTAGGGTTAAAGAATATTAAATAAAACAAATTTCAAAGAATAGGGGAAAGACATACACTTATGCCTACTATGAATTAAAATAAATGTGCTGGAGGGCAAATGTCATTTGTGTAGCTCCTGTATGATTCCAATATACAAACATTTTAATCACAGATTTCACCTGTGATCTTCAGGAAAAGTAAAGAAATGCCTGTTACCTTTCCAAAAAACCCTGATACCTGGTATTCTGTCTTAATAAATAAACTTTGAGCAAAGGAGTTACATCTGACAAAGAATAGAGTTTAAAATCAGCAAGACTGGAAACTTCATAAACTAGAGAATCTCAGTTCATGTTACTCACAGTTTCACTGCCTGGAAGGTGGAAATCAGAAATGGTCTGATAACTGGGAAATTTCAATAGACTTCTTGTTTTCAACTGCAATAAATGACTTCCTTAATTCTAGATGATATGGTACCCTGAAAGACCAAAAAAATTATAAAATTATTTTGTTATGACTCCATACCTAACCCATGTAGAAATGATTTAGCACTAGGATTCACATCCCTTTCTGTACTTACATTCCCACAATGGCATTTTCTCCTGATCCCCTTGCTCTCCAATACAGATTGTACAAAGGTACTAAAATTTAGGAGTTCTAAGGTCCTTGGGAATGGATATATATTTCTGTCTCGCAGTAGTATCCATATCTCAGATTTAAAACTTTCAAAAGAATTATGTCAAAGTTTTTGGATGTTCCCTAATGCATTTTCCTTTGCTACATTTTATGTTCAAAGACTTTTGCACATGTAAGATACTATACATGGTATCTTGCAAATACCACATCTGAGAGTACTTAAATACATAGATACCTAAATAAGTGATAGATAAACAGAAAGGTAGGTAGAGAAGCTCAACTGGAATTAATTGAATAATCATTTTCTCCCTGAAGGAACTGAAGAGGAAGATGAAGGGGATGACTGTCTGTTGGGATCTGTGGATGAGTTCTGGTGGTTTCCTCACATGTGGAGTCATATGCAGCCCCACCTCTTTCATAATGAGTCATCTTTGGTGGAGCAGATGATTCTCAACAAAAAGTTTGCCTTAGTAAGTAACTCACTTTGCTAGCTTTTTCAATATGAAAATAAAGATTACAGCATCAAAATATATTGAAAGATGCTCATGTAAGAAATATGTGACAATCTTTCAATTAATTACTTGCTGGCTAGAGAAGGTCTAAATCCTATCATTTTTATTATAGTAAAGGATTTCATTAAAAGGCATATTTTATTGTCCTTTTATTCATAGTGAATGAACATAGAGTATAATTTTAATGATCATAATAGAACTGGAGAGTTCCATCAGGATGCAGAGCCCACTCAGAGCTGGCAGACCACTTCTGGAGTAATCCAAGTAGCACAAGAAAGATCATGGCCATTATTCAGAGCAATGTGACCAACATATACAATATATACATATACAATAAAATGAATGGCAGAAAAAGCTTGAACAGGACCACAGATGGATGAGAAGACTAACAGATATATGACCAAGTCTTACATTCAACTTAAATAGTGCTGGTATAATAATCCCAGTTATTACAATATGAATTGTGATACTACTATTCTCCCTAACCTCACTACCACATCTTCTCCTATGATGTCCCAAACCTTGCAACTACTCATCGTCTAAACAGACCTGGCCAAGAAAACATCTCCAGTGTCTACTACCTAGAGCTAGATACCTCCACCTATACCTGTAGCTAACTGTAGCTGCTAACTATAGTTAGCAGCAGTTCTGATTAGTCAGTGTCATGACATGCTTGTCGGTAAATACTTTTTTGAGACACAGTATCTGACACCCAAGGCTAAAGAAGCAAAGGTTTATTTTGGCTCACAGTTTGTAGAAGTTTTAATCCATAGTTGGCTGGCTCCAAGACAGGGTGGCATGGCATAAAGGCATCATAGAAGAGAAATGGCCTGTGGGCAGAGTAGGAAGGAGGCAGCACAAAGCAAGAAGCAAGCGTGAAACAAGCCTCCTTTTCCCTTTTATCCCATCTAGGCTGCAGTCTGTTTTGGTGGTTCCACCCGAAACCAGGGTGGGCCTTACCATTATCCATACCCAGAACTGTGGGAATTCTAATCAGTGGATTAATTTAGTACTACACCCTTAATCCCAGTATCACATGTCCTAGATCCAGCTAGCTGCAAAAAAGTCCCACCTGTAAGCACATGAGGCTTTAGGGGAATATCTAGATACAAGCCATAACATCACCTAAATACATTTAGTCAAAATTAAAATTAGAGTGGAATCACTGTCTTCATAAAGGAAATACGAGAAGCAACAAGTACAGACATTAACATTTAAGCAGTAGTGTTCTAAACTAAGTAATTTAAAATCTTTGCATGGAACGGTGCTGGACATCCAGTAGTTGCATAAGTAATTGTTAGGTGAAAATACATATTCCTTCAATATCTTAAGATTTTATTGAGTATGGCCTTCAAATGTAGCTTTTGCTAGTATTTGGATATGATGACCAAACAGATTAGGAGAGGACACTGAAGAGGTAATTTGCTATTCACAGTTCATTAGGGGAAAGAGGCATAGCATACCATGTAAGGCTACATTGAGAAGCACCGATGTTGATCAGGAAGCTGAAGGAAAAGGGGAAATGTGGGCAAAATCCTTTATTGTGGTTTCTACAGGAAAAGTAAGGGAAGGCCGAGTAGGCAGGTTTAGGATCCTGTACTTTGAATAATTTCTGTGGGTTCGGAGGTGTAGTGGCTGTCTCTACTTGCCTTACCACTGGTCCTTGGGTGATTAGAGCAGGCAAATAATTTGCTCATCATTCCAGAGTCTGATAAAGAGGTGGTTAAGTTTAGAAGTTATGAACTGATTGATCTGCATTTGAAAAGTGTGCTTTCACGCAAGTATATACTATCTCTAGAAATTGGCTACTCTTAGGATCATCTTTCTCACCAGAGCCAGTAAGAGATCACAAATACAGAGAGTAAAATCACCTGATAAATACATTTACATACATTTTTCTCCAGATTATGTATTTTGAAACATCTCACAGGGTTGTAAACTCTCTCATCATCCCAACTGTCATATTTGTGTCATTTTTAACTTTTCATTTGCCTCAGACTGAACCATAGAGTCCACTGATGTGGTCTTACCGAAACAGAAAATTGTAGTGTTTTTTTTTCTTTCACATGCTCTTTATTTCCATTAATTTTGCTAAAATCACACTAAATTTTGCTAAACCATTGTATCATGCCCATATCTGCCAGACCTGTATCCATTAGCTATTTATGAAGCCCTCAGGTATGTATTTTTGTCTAGCTGATCTCATTAATTAAATGTTTAGCTTTACATTACAGTTGTCCTTTTCATACAGGGGAAATAATATAACACTCAACCTTCTAGATGTCAGATATGTCAAGATCGTTTTCCACAAAATCAAAGAAAGAATTTTAAGGAACAAGAGAGGTTAAGAATAGAAGGAATTTATGGAGAAAGATATCTCCCAAGAGATAGGAGAGAACCTGAAAGTGGGTTGCCAGTGTGCCCACATCTCAAAGAAAGTTTTATAGAGCAAAATCACGAGGTGGGTACAATGTTGGTCAAAACTATGATCAATCAATAATATTACAAGTATAGCCGCTGAGGATTCTGAGACTATTTGGGTTGAGTATGATCAAGGGACCCTTCCCAGATCAGGGCATCTTTAAGCAGGGCCCTTGAGCAGCTTCTTTTGCAGCTGTGTCTGCCATTTGGTTTTCTTGAGATACCCTTCAACTCCTTTTTTGCTGCCCTCTGTAGGGAATTACTGCCACTTTGGAGAGCATATGGACAGATGATAAAAGTCATCTATCTCTTTATGATATATTATGGGAGACATATATCGGCTGCTAGATAATTCCTTTTTTCCATATAGGAAACCATATTTTGAATCAGTATAAATATTGACTTTCTGTCCTTTACTGAGTTGTAAAGCCCTTGTTGGAGTTGTGAGTTCTGCTAGGTAGGCCCTAATCACAGGGGCAAGTGAGGAATTTTTATACGTCGGTACACAGTCACTACTGCATAGCCTGCCTTTTTTGTCAGTTTTCCATGAAGGAACGGACATCACAGAAGAGGGTGAAGTTGGGATCCATAAGAGGTGTGTCTACCAAGTCTTCTGGCTGCGTACATATGGATAATTACCTGTTTGCAGTCATGTCTTTCAGCCTTAATTTCCTCTTTAATTGCTAAAAAGGTAGAAGGGGTTAAGAAGGAACATGCCTTTATTTGGCCGGTCCATTTAGAAGTAGAGCTTGGTATTTAAGAAGTTGGCTGCCTGATAACTATAGGCTCCCTTTTGGAAGAAATAAGTCCTGCCACATTGTGCAGTGTATATAAAGTGAGATCTTTGCCTAAAGTCAGTTTGGATACTTCTGTACCAGAAGAGCTATGGCACCCACAGCTCTAATGCATGCAAGCCATCCCTTTGCTACAGTGCTAGAAGAGCTTATTTAAGCTTTTGGGATGCAGTTTGAGAATCAAGTTCCCAGATGAAAGTATGGGTATCTGCCTTTTCGGCTTTTAAAGATGACAGAGGGCTCATGTGATCTCACCATATGCTGCTATCTAAAGGTAACAAAAGTGTGTAATTCCTAGGAATCCCCTTAGCTGTTTTAGGGTCTTGGGCTGCAGGAAGGAATGTACTGGATTAATTTTCTTTTTCTCAGTCTTCAGGTTCCCTTAGATATGATAAGGTACAAGTATTTTACCTCAAGACTTCAGTGTCTTAGACCATACAATCTGTTTTCTAGAAAATTTAGCAGCGCATGGGTGCCCTGGTTATGGAGCTCTTCTGAGAGGTATATAAGAGTATATCACCTATATATTATATGACTGTGACTTGGGAAAATTCAAAACACACCAAGTTGTAGTAAAGCACTTGCCCCAAAAAATGAGGATTGTCTCTGAACCCTTGAGGAAGCACAGTCTAAGTCAGTTGAGAGGCCTGGTCATGAAGATTTTCAAAGGCAAAAAGAAACTGGTAATCTGTATGTAAAGGAAAACAAAGAAAGGCATTTTTTAAATTAACACTGAAAGCCAATGGCATCTTCTGGGATCTGAGAAAGGAGAGCGTATGGGTAGGTACCACTGGGTGGATTGGCACTACTGTCTCATTTACCAATCTAACCTACCTCTACTCTATTGGATTTTTTAACTCCCAAGATTGGAGTGTTACAGGGGCTGTTACAGGGCATAATAAACTTAATGTCCTTAAGTTGATGATTATAGGCAATAATATTTTTTAACTTTAGGCCTTAGAGGATTTCATCTCTGGTGAGGAAAAATAGTGGAATCTTTACAATGTATTTGTACTAGGACGGCTCTCATTGCTCTTCCTATTTTTGTCTTTGGTTGCTCATACTTTAGGATTTATTTGTCTCCATGAGGGGGAGGCAGCATATCTGACCTGGGTGCATGTATGCTGTAGTATTCATACAAGATAACATATCTCTCCCCAGGAGAGGAACTGGACTTTCAGGAATGATCACAAAGAAACTGGAGGGCTGGGGATTTAGCTCAGTGGTTCCGCTGCTTGCCTTGCAAACGCAAGGTCACAAGTTCGATTCCTGGTACCAAAAAAAAAAAAAAAAAAAAAAAA
>NW_022900950.1:18703143-18731137 GCF_012274545.1 Fukomys damarensis | reverse complement strand
AAAAAAAAAAAAAAAAAAAAAAAAATGCAAAAAGGAATTGGAGAAGAGAAAGCCATCCCAAAAGCCCTCACAGCCAAAGGCTTGTGAAAAATAGCAAGTTACCTCCTCTCCAGTGACTCTTCACTGAGGTATGGCAGCTGGAAGGAGGGCCAAGGTTGAAGGCCAGGAGGACCGAAAGGTACATGCCAGCGCCCAAAAATAGGGTGGTGTTTTTTCCCTCTATAATCATAATTACCTGGTTTTCTTCCATGAGGACAACAGTCTGGCCAGAAGGAGAAGGCACAGAATGCATCTGGGCCTTTTAGTCTTGCAGGACCATCTGGTAATATGAGTCTGATCCCTGGGACCTCCATTGCAGGTGGCAGTTTGACATCCAGTGGTCACCTTTGCACTCAGGGCATAGCACAGGGGGCGAATTGTGACAATTCTTATCATAGTACTTCTAAGTCCTTCCTAAGGTGGCCTGTGTTTCCACAGTGGTAGCAGGTAAATTTAGTCATCTGTCTCTTCTTAAGAAGGCAGAGGAGTTTTTATCTTTTTCCTGATGAATAGTTCGCAATTTAAAATAATTGAAGGGTTTAGTTCTCACTCTTCTTCGACCTCTAAGAATACATGTCTGAAGATGTGTCCTACTCCAATCTCCCATCCAATTGGTAGGTCATTAGGAATCTTGTGTAGGGACTGCATGGACTCTAGTAGGAACTGGTTGTTTCCCTGGCTGCCTATCTTCTGGCCTTCTAAAATTAACAATATTATATTCATCTCTAAATTTCATAGAAGCTTGTAATGCTGTTTGTCTCTCATTAGGAGTCACTGTTTGATTTAAGAGCAACATCACATCTTTTAATTCTAGTTTATAGGTCTCAGTATATCCCCTAAAGATCTCAATGTGCTTATCAGGGCTATCTGAAAACTTTCCCAGATCTTGTTTGATATCTTTGACATCACTGAGAGAAAAGGGCCCATGATGGGTAAGATCAAATCCTCCACCCACCTCCTTTAAGGGATACTGTCCATGAGGATCTTCAACAAAATTGGAGAGGGATGGATATAGCCCAGTCAAGGCTTCAGTTAAGGTTGGCTTGGAAGCCTCACCCTTAGAGTCTGGAGGGCGGTGAGGGGAACCTCAGGCTCAGTAATAATAGATGAGGCCTTGATTAAGGTTGGCTTGGAAACTTCATTCTTAGGATCTGAAGGGCAAGGGAGGGGACCCTCAGGTTCAGTAGTAGTAGGTGAGACTTTAATTAAGGTTGCCTTGGAAACCTCATCCTTAGGATCTGAAGGGCAAGGGAGGCAAACCTCAGGCTCAGTAAGATGCATTTGATTACGCCTTAAGGGCCAGAGGTGTCTGGTTTTCCTGTGGCTTACATTTACACTATGAACACAAGTAAGGTTTGACTCTTAGTTCAAAAAAGTCTGAACATAAGGTAATTTTGACCATTTTCTCTCTCTCTCTTACAGTACAATTCTACTTGTGAAATAGTAGCATAATCAATACTGCCCTCTGCATTCCACTTTGCCTGTAGCAGGTAGGCAGGCTTTGCACAGGTGCAGAAAAATATTAAACAGTTCTTTCTCAATATGTGAGGATTAAACAATTTCCATTGCTTAAGGATACATTCCAAATGTGTAAGAGAAGTTTCCATCTGCAAAACAACAAGGGAAAAATAGGCATCCCTTTTAATCTCTACTCGGTTTCTAAATCCTCTTAAGTTGTCTTCCGACGTGTCCTGCACCACAGGAGGTGGCTGCTATCTGGAGAGTGACCAGAAGATAGGTAGGGTCAGACTAGCCACCCATACTAATACATGCCTACCTTCTCCAGAAAATCACACTGCTATCTCCAGCATATGTTTCCAAAGCACAAGCTACTGTTGACTCTAGCTATAGCAGTCATGTTTAAAGAAGGCAGCATTGCTAGCAAAATTAAACCAATAATCAAGAGACTTGAGCAACTGCTTTTCAATTCTTTGAGAGTAGGGAGTGAAAATCAAAGGGAAAATTGGAAGTGGTTATAGCACTTCCTAGCCTGCAAAAGAGATCACCTCCAGAGAAAGATAGAGGCAAGCAATGGCTAAGTAAATCCTGCCATGGCTCCTAGAGCAAAGAAGTCCCCAGGACATTTGTGCTGTCTATCTAATGACCTAGGCAGTATTCCTTAGAAGCAAGACAAGGCTGTTTTCCTCAAAATCCACTGTAAAATTTCTGTCTCTATCTCTGCCACACACTTATGAGACTCACAACATCTAGCAACCACAACTTACACATTATTGAAAGTACTTCCCTCCCCTACACACATAAATGATGAGCAGTAGGCCTAGGAGGGAAAGAAAGCCAGGAGTTTGGGGATTCTCCTTTAAACTGACTGTTTGGTCCCATAAATATTGTGATTTAAGAAATAGTCCCTTCTGGTCTCACCAGAGGTCAGTTCTTTCCACAGGGTTTCAGGTTCAGTTTCCTGTACAAAGGAGACTTTGCCTAGAACAGTAAGTGGGGATTATCACTTTTATATGTGTTCTCCTGGAAAGGCAAAATTCTGTTGACCAGATATATGTTCCTCATCTAATATGACTTTTCTCTCTTTGGCGTTAGCAAACACTCATTTTCTATGGGCTCTACTTAAAAGTTTTTAGCTGTTGATAGGAGGGAAAGGTAGACAGTTTAGGATTCCTCCCTCTCTAATCTTTGGCCTCCAAAAAGGAAAATGTAAAATGATGGGAAAAGATCAGAAAAAGGCAGTTTTTTGTTTGGGCTCATGGTGAGTTATTAAAACAATTTGCCCATGTGTCATCATTCTCAGTCTGGAAAGGCAAGAGTAAGGAATCTCCTTTTTTTTTTTTTTTTTTTTTTTTTTTTTCCTGATGCCCAGGCTCGAACTCAGGACCTTGGGCTTGCTAAGCAGGCACAGTGCCACTGAGTTAAATCTTCAGCCCTGAGAGTGGGGAATCTCAAGAGCAAAAGTTGCCCCCTCACTAGTGGAAGGTCAGACCTGAAAGAAAACTGAGGCAGAACAAGCTTAATATTCTCCTTGAGAGTGTGGAAGAGGGATCAGGCCCAACAGACTGTCTCAGTAAAACCTGTCCACCAAGTCTTAAGGACATCTGCTGGCCTACTGCCTTTTAACTAGCAGTTGAAGTCCCATGATTTAATAGGCATGTATATTTCCTAAATATAAATTAGATTTCATAAAAAGACCCATTTATAGAATTTCATAAATTCACATTTTATGTGAATCAAAGTCCACTAGGGGATGCTCTAACATTATTTTACCCTTAGCACTGCTGTCTAAGACAACAAACAATAATAGTCAAAATAAGACAAACAGTTCAAACAAGGAACACCAGTAAATTCAGCAGCTAGTAAGTCTAAATGAGCATATGCAAAACAGGAATATAAAACCTTGCCTACAAAACTAAAATATCCCATCAAAGAAACATCATTCTCTTCCCATGTTTTCAATTTAAATTTATCACTATTTTACCAAAAAACAGTGACCAAAAATACCTAAGAAACTGACAAACCAAGATGACAATTTCTGATTACCTAAATCAGTCACTATCCAGAACCCATGAGACAAAAGCAAACTCTTAACCTCCTTCCAATTATCACAGTGGAACCTCCAAATGATATAGGGGAAATATAACTCCCAGCCTGCTAGATATCAGATGTGAGAAGCTTATGTTCCCTGAAATCAAAGAATGAATTCTAAGGAAAACAGAGGTTAAGAGTATGAAAAATGTATATAGAGAGATAACGCCTTAGAGACAGGAGAAGTTCCAAAACTGAGTTGCCAATGAGCCCACTTCTCAAAGGAAGTTTTATAGAGCAAAATCTCAAAGTGGGTAACAAAATCAAGAGGTGGGTACAATGTGGGTCAAAACTATGATCAACCAATAAAATTATAAGTACAGCCACCTAGGTAACATTGATCCAGTGGGGAAGTCGGTCATATAGCAAGTGTACATGCAAAGAACAAAGACATTTTTAGGAAGGGATGGATCAGGAGGTCCTGGTCACCCACCTTGGTGGCTGAGGCCTAGCTAGACTTTATTGAACCAGGCGATATCAATTATAGTATAATGTTTAATATATTACTTATCCCTCAGGGATGTATGTTGGGCCTGGTCATTCCATCTTTATCTTGAGGCCTGGTCTGCAGCAACAGTTGTAATATGTTTTCATCTCTTCTGCACTGATTCTCTCAATGGCCTATCCCTGTCTGACTACCTATAGTGTTTCTACCTAATTTAGCTGTCTATAATACTTTTGACATTTTAGATTCATTATATGTTCCAAGTGTTTGTATACAAACATCCTACTAAAGATTAATTCTGTTATTTACATGCGTTACATTTTTCCCAACTTTCTGTCATCCCTATATTTTATGACCTTATCAAGTTATTTTTAAAGTGGAACATCATAATACCACAGTTAATGAATTTAAGTAGATCCCAAGTAGGTCTAATAATCATCATAATTTCAAAGTAGTATATCAACTACAAATCTGCTTAATTCAACTAATATTCAAAGCAGTCACATAAAGTATATCAAGGATCTTTATAAAACCAAGAATAAAGATGTTTGTGGCATTTTTCTGATAAGAATATAGAACTTTTATTTTAAAATGAATTTATATAATAAGGTATTAAACATACTTATTCATAGTTATTGCTTTCTTCTTTATTAATTATCAATAACCTGCTTAGTAATATCTTCAAAAATTTCATGGGGTTAACATTAAGTTCATTGACTTAGAGATTCCAAACTGTTACAGTTCTTCTCTTTTTTTGAAAGTTTGGCATATTTTCAACTCATAATTCTTATATTTGTCTTATATTTGCTCTTTATCTATAATTAGGAAAAATATTTGTATATCAAATCCATATGGTTTTTGTTATTATTTTTGCCTAGTGGTACTGGGAATTAAACCCAAAGCCTTTTCCATGAGCTTTATATCCTCATCTCTATTTATTTGTTTTGTTTTGAGACAAGGTCTCAATAAATTGCTGAGTTACCCAGTGTAGGCTCAAGCTTTTGATCTTCCTTTGTCAGCCTCTCTGAGTACTGAGATCATAGGCCTGCTCCATTACATCAAACTTTCCTTTCATCTCTTGTGTGAGTTTTACACCCTGGGTATATAAGAGCCCCAAATTAAATCCTTATTTTATTGGAACATTTACTAATTTAATAAATATATTCTCATCAGAACCTGGCTACTATCATCTGCATTTTATAAATGACAAAAGTTATTTTTTTTTAGGTATTAAGCAATTTCTGTAAGCTACACAGTTGAGTTGTAGATCTAGCACTTAAATTCAAATTGTTCTGTTAACCACTGTGCTACCTAGATGTTTTCCTCCTTTTCTCCAATTACAGTCTTTAAAAAGGAATTACATTTTTAAATAACTTATCCTTTAGCTGCATTTCATTGGTGCATTAGCAATTATTTTACAACTATATGGTCATAATAATAGTTTTTAAATCTACTTTCCTAAGTTATAATATCATATTAATTTTCAAAATTATATATTATTAATATTTTGAACTCCAAGATTGCATTGGCATGTTCTCTCTGGAGTTGTATTACTCCCATATAGATAGTAAAATCACAGACAGTAGAGCAAGAGTAGTGAATATAAAGAAAGATTGAAGGTATGTATCAAAGAGATATGAATCAGAGATTAGAAATATGTATCAAAGAGGAAACAAAGATCAGGTTTAGCTAATTCAATGGAAATGAAATTACAAAGGAGAAAGCTGAGAAAACTATTTCTGAAACAGAATGAATGTTTTTTTTCATTGAATAAATAATAAGAAAGGAGAATAACAGGTCCATAATAGCATCAATGTTTGAGCCTTCTATATTTCCATGTATAATTATTTAAGGTTTTAAAAATACAGCTGGGCATGGTGGCACTCAGGAGGCTGAGGCAGGAGGATCACTTGAGTTCAAGACCAGTGTGGGCTACATAGTGAGTTCCAGGTCAGTCTCAACTGCATAGTGAGACCCTGTCTAAGAAAAAAAAATTATAATAATTAACTTTAAAAAATAAAGTTTTAAATATACAAAATGCTGTTTTTCTTTAGAAACTGTATTATGTCATCTGTGTCAGAATATCCCTTTCTCACCTAAATCTACAGTAATACACTTAATGGCTTCCTATGTAAATTTATCAATAAGCTCTTGAAAGTGTATTTCATTATCCCAGGAATTCAGAATCACTTTCTTTGTAAATTCCCCTCCAGAATACCTTTCTTTCCATTCTATGGGCAGACTTCATAGCTTCTACTAAGATAAGAACTTAAGAAAAAGTAGTCTTTCCATTTACTTGTAACAGAAATGTGAAATTTTATCTCCAAAACAAGTATCTGGTGGTTTAAACTGGTTTTATAAAAAGAAAAGTAAATTTAGTACATGTTCTATGTGAACATAGTTTCTTGCTGCTGCAATTTATGTGAACATTAACTGAAAGTCTCTATGAATTATTCTGAAGTAGGATACAAGAATGGGAGTGAAAGGTTCATTTCTTCCAAATTTTAACTTTTTTAACTTTCCAAATCTTAACCTTTTTCCAGCCCCTTTAAGTAAACCTTCATTTACTTAAAATGAAGTGGGATCATATATTTTAAGGGGTAGTTATAAACAGCTGGGATAGAAGTAAAGGTAGAATAAATAAAAATAAATTCTTCTTAAGTGCTAACCTTGAGTTTGCTTTGGAATTTTCATATCTCCCACTCCGTGTTCCCAGTCATTCAGTAATTTTTCAGTTCTTTTGTACCATTCTCTGCTACTTTTTAAATTGTTTCTTCTCCACTCTTCTTCTAGATTATTACAGTAGTCTCCAAACTAGTTTCCCTAATTCTTCCATTCCTTTCCTCTAATGTATGCTCAGATCAAGAAATGCTATAAAACTCAAAATTCTATGACTCTGTTTTCACTGTGACTGTTTTCTATGATTCTGCAGGAAGATTTTTGACTCTCCTAAGGAAAGATACAAAGAGTAATTTCTGAGTTCCAAATATTTATGAGACATTGTGTTTAGTTCTTTCCTTACCTCCTTAATTTACACGACTAAGCACCAATAAGTCTGATTATTCCCATGTTAAATATGAATAAAATAAAGTTCAGGAGTTTATATGTGATTTTTCTAAGATTACATAGCCAGTGGGAGCTGTAATGTAAGAATTTTATCTCTAGTCTGTCAAGCTTCCAAATAAACCACCATACTTTGTCATGCTACTAATACTATTACTGATTACTTTTACACAAACCTCGTGTCACAATTTTATCACTTCACTAAAAGGTTATTTTAAAGCAAATTCGGTATATTAAAATCTGATGTTTTATAGTCTTTTTTTTTCTTAAATGGCTATTTGTATGATTTACATAATTTTTTGTGTTTGTGCAACTAGCACCACAGACCCTGTCCTGGTGGCTATTATAAATACCACAGGGTATGCAACACTTATCACAAATAGACATCACCAACTTTTCTATTCTTTCAAGAATATAAAACTTCAGTTAAGTTTAGTGCTATGAAGACTTTTAAAGATTTAATCAACGTTGTACAGTTTCAGAAAGATTAAATGTGTTTGAAGGTCCTATGGTAATTTGAGACTGTGTTAGAATTGTGTACAGCATTATTATTTCTCAGAGACCCCAGATATCCAAATAAAACTGAATGCTTCAAACTCTTGAAAAAGCTAGATTAAACTAAACTTCCCAACTTCTCCGTTACACCACACAAAAACAAAGCTTTACTTTTTTTTTTCCTGCTAACTTTCCTTTTTGTGTTTACTTGAATAAACCCTAGCAATTAAAAAAAAAATCAACCTGGCCCATGCAAAGTACAAGTGTTCACATCATTTTTTAGAGTATTTTCAAAAGGCATGTGTTTTAATGGTGTGTCTGTGAGACACTCAACAAAGATATGATGTCTCTTTAAAAAATCTGAAGAGAACTCTAAGAGAATAAAACAACATGCCCTGTAAAGTGAAAATGTACTTTAAAATAAATTACAGAGATATTAGGGAAGACTGAGAGAGAATCTGTCACTTGACTCTAAATTCTGTTTTCCTAGAGGTTATAAATGAGAATGAATGATGGATAGAGGTTATGTGCATATTTTTAATCCTTTTTCCTTCATTTGTACTGAATTTTTAGTTTAACTTTGGTTTCTGAAATTTCTTCATGAATTTGGCTTCCTAAAAATCGTGCAAGCTCATCAAATAATTCAGCTGTTTCCTTGCATCATACCTAAAAAAGAAACATGTGATGTCAAGGATGGGTTTTGCTGATGTCAGTGCTACAGACTTGTCACATTTATATTTATTACACACCAGGGTATTCTTCAAATCCCATTTTGTACATAACATAGCTTCAAGTACTTTTGCCAGAAGAAATGTATACACCATTGAGTAAAACTTTTTGAAAAATACAACTTTTAGTGATAGTGTATAATTTAGGGATGTCTGATTAAGTAAGAATTCTGAATTGTTTAAGTGCAAAAGTGGAAGGATTCTTTGCTTATTTTTTTTTTGAAATTTGATTAAATTTTAACTGTAGAATTTATGAACCAGAAATTGGAAAATGATGCCATTGTTGAAACTTGCTTTATGGATTGAAGCTGTGTTAGCTGAAGCAAAAGGTTTGATATGCAAGGGCCTAGGGAAAGTGCAAGTAAGAGACTCTGGAGAGAGAAAGCCGGAGAACTGTTCAATTCAGTGCAGATTGACCTGAAGTGAAAAAAGAGGGAAAGAAAAAAGGCAAGGGTAGCTGTCTTAGGCTGTCCAGCAGTTCTGGGAAAGTGTAGCAACGCCACTAGGAAATCCTGGATCCAGAGACCTATACTTTTTGTCCCACGAAAGAGTCTGTTTCAGTACTCTTGGTGCATTCAGAAGACAGCAGTTGGAGCTGTGGTCAGAGTTTGAGAGTTACATTCTGTGGTTGCTGCAAAACAATTAAATCTTTTCTTAAAAGAAAAAACTATACAAAACCCTCCAAAACTCTTCTGTCTCTATATTTCATTCATTTCAGTTATAGATCTTAAAAAGTTTGGATGGATCTTATTTTATTTGTTTGAAAAACAGAGAATGTTGTTAATTGCCTGAAAGTGAATTAAACAACACAAACAATAACTTTGCTTATATCTTTCATAATTCAAAATACTGCAAAATAGTTTTATTGCCCTTACTTGGTTAGAAAATTGAGAATTGGTGAAGTTATATACACCCCTATAATTAATATAGTGAAACAACAAGCTTAAGCCTAGGAGTCATAGATGTGTGCTTTCTCATGGTACTATGCTGTTATCTCCAGGATTTCTGGCACATTGATAATTTCATTTCCATGGATTTGGCTATCTTTGAGTATGGAAAGAGTAAGATTCTTTCTTCTTTATATAGTTAAACACTAACCTTTTTTCAGACATAAATAACTTCAGAACAGTAAAGTCAATCTCTGCTTTACATCTTTATCAAGAGATTTTTGTGGTTTTTTGTTTTGTTTTGTTTTGTTTGCTATTGTAGCCATGCTTTTTGTGATGTAAACTGTAAGACATATTTCTTTACAGAGGTTTCTGGATTCACAGAAATATCACCAACTACTAGGAAAGTTCACCTAAAGCTCAGGTTTTATTATGGTTTCATTACATAGGCATGGTTGACTGACTCACTGGCTATGTGACTGAACTCAATCTCCAACTCTTTTCTCTTACCCAGAGAACAGGCTGACGTTACCTGCCTCAAAACCCCAACTTTCTAATTGCATGACTGGTCTTTTTAGAATAGCCAAATCCCAAAGTCATGACATAAACTCACATATGCTCTCAGGGGGTCAGTAAGAATAAAACACTCCTATTACTTTAGAAATTCTGAGGATTTAGGGTTATTACCAGGAAACAGGAATAAAGAAGACCACCCAATGTCTTTATTTTACAAGAGCTATCATCAAAGAATGATTTTGAATCCCTAAACCAAATACATTAAAAATAGCATGATCATCACAACAGGTTTTTCACACACTAGCCAAGGAATGAAATTTATAGTATGAATTAAACAGTACCATATAAGGAGCCAGACCAACACATAGTGGCCAAATCTATAACTATCAGGAGAATGTATATAAATGTCTCTTTATGCTCTAGGAGGCTATTATTTCCTCAAGTGAAAAGAAAAATGTTCACGATAGATTAAGATTAAATCATAGATTTAAATAGTGCATTTATATTTAGGAAATTTACAATAATTTTAAAAATTATTTCTAAAATCAAAAAGATTTATGCCAAAGAAATATAGAATTTTTAAATCTCAAACTTAGCCATTACTTTTCAAACCCCTTTATTTCACAATTGAAAAAAAATGAGATTATTTTGCTAATCATATCTTATAAAATTTTAAATTTTAAGCCATCATAAGAAATACCATTATATTTAACAACTTACATGCAACACCAAACTTTAATTCTCTAACCTAGAGATAGATCCTGACTTCTCTGGTGGTGTTCAGTTACATCCATTGGGCCACCATGTCCACAATCACTGCTATTTCTTACTTTCCCTCAGTCACAGCAGCGGCTGTAGGTTTCAGAGGCCCTGCAGGGCCTCACAAGCTAAAATTTGTTTGTGGACCATCAGTTTTACACTAAGAAAGCAAACTGTTTTTAGACATTTAAAAATTCTTCTTATATTCATGGAAACAATTTAATAAATTTGGGGTTTTCAATATATTTTATGTGTGCATATGCATGTGACTTTTATATTAAAAGGGTTCTAATCTCATTATCCAAAATGCTCTTATAATCTGGAAAAAAAATGTGTTTCTTTGTGAAATAATATCTCAAATAGTTACTATTCTTGAGGAAGCCACTGAAAAATCAAAGAGAAAGGAAGGGAGAGAGAGAGAGAGAGAGAGAGAGAGAGAGAGAGAGAGAGAGAGAGAGAGAGAGAAGAGAGAGAGAGAGAAAGACCAAAATACCAAGGTAAACATAGGAAAATTTTATTTTGAGCCATGTAAATTGTAAATTCTCAACACTGAGATAGTTAACCAAAGCATGAACTTCTACATACTGAGAAAATGGGGTGTCAAAACCAAAATAAAATGCAGGAAAGCATTTAGAAGTACTTCTAAATTATGCTGTAATGAAGTTTTAAAATGTTTTTCTCTGCAGATTTTTCAGTAGCTGATTGACTTCCTAACACTGGTTTATTTTAAATTACATTAGTTTGCATACTTGGTACTCTGTGAAGTACAGAAAGAGGTAATGGGTCTTCTACACATTAATGGAAATTAAAAACTATCTTCTGTTTATAAAGATTGAAATAAACATTAAAAGTACCATTCTTAATTACTAGTAAGACTTTAAATAAAGAAATATTGTCAAAGATAGCAATAAACAATGATTTTTTTCAGTAACAAAATTAATTGGGTTTACTTGAATATCTGAATGCTAATTTTGTTCTTAGAGCCTGTAGTTTTTTAATAAATTTTTCTAAGGACTCTACCATCACATTTTACTTGATAAAACTGAATTACTGTTACATTGGATGTTTGTTCTTTGTTTTTTGTTTTTTGAGACAGGGCTTCACTATGTAGTTGATACTGACATGGAACTCACTGTGCAGCCCAGGCTGGTCTCGAACTCACAGTGATCCTCCTGCCTCAGCCTTCCAAGTGCTAGGATTACAGGTGTGCGCCACCACGCCCGGCTTCTTTTTTTTTTTTTTTTAATAATTTATGAAAATCTCGTGATTTTCATTTTTACACAATAAAACTTAAAATATATAAATTTAAAATAAGCAAATGTGTCCGTTTTGCACTAAAATAATTTTAACTACTGTCTCAAGAAATTTTTTAAAGTATTATTTATATAAGTATTCAAATTTCATGTGAGTTATCATTTGTCCATTCTTCAGATGAGCTGATATTTTGATGGAGATAATTCAGAAAGTAAAAAAATTAAAAGTAGAAGGTAATTAGAACAAGTCTACACATAATGTTCACTGATATTTTTCAAGTGCTTGTTGTTGGCAAGACAGGTAGATAGCAGTGAAAACAGAACCCAAATTTCATTTCATGAAGCATATCATTTACTGAGGAAGAGAGACTTTAGGTAATTCATTATACAAAGAAGAGATTGCAGATATATTCGGGTAAAATGTTCAAGTAGGAAAACTGTAGAATGAGAAAACCCACAAAGAGGAGAATACTAAGGTAGGATAGTTCTCGGTGAGTTGCAAGAAAAGCTTAATGTGACCAAAATACAGTGAAAGGTAGAGGGAAAGTGACAAAAAAATGCTAGATTAAGAAGCAAGGTTCAAATCATGCAAAGTTTATGACCATGCTATGAATTTTACATTTTAGGTGCATAGTGAATTTAAGGAAGGATTTTGAATATAAAGTCATATCATCATATTTGTGTCTTTTAAATATTTTTGCCTATTGTGTAAAGAATGGAGAGCATGGCAAGAGAGGAAATGAGTATAACATTAGGAGTCTGTGTGAAACAGCTATAGGGTAAGATAGTGAAATGGACTAAGATGATGATGACAGAGTTGGAGAGAAACTGTTATATTTAAGATATGTACTGGAAGTAGGACCGGTAGGAGATGATACTGGACTGGATTTATGATTGAAGGAAACAGATGACAAAAATAGCATCTATCTTTTTGACACAGCATCTGATTGCTTGATGATTGATACTGTCATTTAATAACATGGAGCCACCAAAGAGAAAGAGCAGATTTGGGGACTGAGAGATGGAAGAGTGTAGTTTTCAGACTAAGGAATCTCACCTATGTTCTAAAGTATTTACTTTATATTTTATAGTCATATAGCCACATTCCTCAGTTCTTTTGAGGATCCATATCTCCTTCCTTCTATGTAAAGGAAAATCTTTACATAGATTACAAAGTTCCTGGATCTAAGATTATATAGACTGAGGAAAAAGTTGTTGGGGTAGAAGTTATAGTTTACCACAGAATCTTCATGAGACAGGATCCCCAAATCTATGGTGAAAGTGGAAAAGGTCCTATCTCTTAGGAATAATTTTAAAAAGGTAACCCAGAAGTTTCAGTTCTCAGAGTATGGTGAGTAATAGGATCATAGCATGTCAAAACAATGGAGGCAGTGCAGCCTTGACAACAGTAAAAAATAGCATTTACTGAATGGGTTACATATTTCAGAAATTTCACTAAATGCGTCCCATATATTATTATTACTTCTGAGCTGTCTGAGATACATACTCTTTGACAAGAACATAGAGAATACAACATGAGGCATAGAGGTTATAAGTCATTTTCTGAAGGCCACACAGGTGGTAAATGGAAAAGCAAAATGGCCAGATATGTGTGAGTTCAGGACAAGAGTTTTCCACCATTAAACTCTACTACCCCAGAACACAAATAAAAAATAAAATTTCAGAGTCAAAAGCTAGAAGGAAAATGATAGACTATATATGCATTGGTTGCCAAATATTGTTAAATAATCCAAAATGAGGGAACTATCTCTGTCTCTGCTGGACTGTTTCCATTATACATAGTTCCTAAAGACATAACTGACTACTTTTTGTCTGTTTGTTTTTTGGATTTTTGAGACAGGGTCTCATTATGTGGTTGAGACTGACCTGGAGTTCACTATGTAGCCCAGGATGTTCTCAAACCCACAGCGATTCTCCTGCCTCAGCTACCACGCCTGCCCTCAAGGTTAAATTTTTGATCAACAGAATTTTTTTTCATTTTTTTATTTAATTTAATTTATTGGTACATTCTAGGTAGACAGCACAGTTACATACATTACTGGGATCTTGTGCCTTTACATGCCAGGTCTTGGTTCTCATTTTTTCCCTTTGTCCCCATCCTCCCTTCACCCCCTCCACCCCTCCCCCACTTCAAGCACTTTAATTCCAGTTTTACATTTTCTCATATTTTTTTCCTTTCCCCTTATTCCCCATTCCCTATCCTTCTCACTGTCCCTACACCTTTGGTCCTTTTCTTCCTATTTGCTAATGGTCCCGTTAGTATCTTGAGTACTATTTTAGTTTCTCACACTAGAGAAACTATTTGGTATTTGCATATGTGTGACTTATTTATTTCACTTAGAAGTATATCCTCAAAATGTACCCATTTACCTATGAATTAATCTGCTTTATCATTCTTTATGGCTGAGTAGTATTCCATTTTATAGAAAAACTACATCTTCTTTATCCAGTTTCCAATTGATGGGCAGATGGGCTGTTTCCAAGTTTTAGCTATTACAAACTGTGCCGTTATAAACATGAGTGTTCATATATCACTGTGGTATGATTCTTTTAATTCTTTTGGAAAGATACCCAACAGAGGGATGGCTGGGCCAAATGGAACCTCTAATCCTAGTTCTTTGAGGTATCTTCATATTGACTTCCATAGTGGCTACACTAGTCTGCACTCCCACCAACAATGGAGAAGGGTTCCTTTCTCCCCACAACCCTGCCAACATTTGTTATTGTGTGATTTCTTGATAGCAGCCATTCTTTGTGGGGTGAGGTGAAATCTCAGTGTTGTTTTCATCTGCATCTCTCAAATGACCAGTGATGTGGAGCATTTTTTTATATATTTACTTGCTGCTTTTATTTCTTTGTCCGAGAAATGTCTGTTCATTTCAGATACCCATTTTAGAATTGGGTCTTTATATTTGGGGGTGCTGGTTGTTTTGAATTCTTTTTATATTCTAGATAATAGTCCTTTGTCTGAAGAGCAGCTGGTAAAAAGTTTTTCCTACATTGTAGGTTGTCTCTTAGTTCTGTTGATGGTTTCTTTTGCAGTGCAGAAGCTTTTTAATAAGATGAGATCCCAGTTGTTGATTCTTTCTAGTTCCCGTGCTACTGAGGATTTGTTCATAAAGTCTTTTCCTATGCCAGTGTCTTCCAGAGTTCTGCCTAACTTATCTTCCAGCAAGTTTAGTGTTTTGTTTTTATATTTAGATCTTTAATCCACTTGGATTTTAATTTAGTGCATGGTGACAGATAAGGGTCTGCAGAATTTTATACAACTTTTCAGGCATTTAATTTTGAATTTCAAATCATTTTGAATTTCATTCTTCCTTCATCCTGTGCTCTTCAAAAAGTTCTTAACTTGCAATTGTTTGGCTTTTTCCTTTCAATACCTGTGACTGAAATTCACTTTCTTTCATCTGGTCTTTATGACTGTACTCAATTCTTAAAACACTTTTGATGAAAACTGACCTTTTCTAACACGAATTATATGTTGGTACATGACTCTTAGTTGAAAAACTTGCTTTAGTTTGAGTTTTTAAAAGCCAGTTTAAAAAGCAAAGAGATATTTCAATTCCATTTTTCTGTAGTTCTAAGTGATATAATGATAGTTTCATAGTAATTGAAACTTCTAAAAGTTCGTGGATAAAATGAAGAACATTAATCTCACCCTTTCATCCTTCAGCAACACAGGTATGGTCCACCCCACCCTCTATACACTCATTCTCTCACAGCACCATTTTAGTGGCTGTCATTTCTAGCATCTTCAGCTACAGCTACGAAACTGAGTTTTGAGCAATGAACAAGGTTTATAAGAGGAACGAAACATTCCGCTTGAGGGGGACAATGTGTACAATGTAAAGGAAAGACGTGAAGGAAACTACAACTTGGGAAGAGAGGGATGAGTGATGATAGATTCCATGATGTTGCTAAGTTGGAACCAAATATTGAGTACTTTTTATGCAATTTGAAGAAATCTGAATAGATGCTAAAGTAACAGCAAACCATTGCAACATGTTTTCTTCTGTGCTCCATTCACTTCCTTCCTCTTTTGTTGCTATTTAAGTTGAAAGACAAAGCTAGCCATACCTCTTTGAGTTCATTCTTATCCATTTATGGCACATTTCTACAATTTAATCCACTTAACAGCCTTGTTCCATGGTTCTCAGTATGTGAAATTGCTCTTTGGCAGGAAGATAGCCATAGGTAATTCAAAGGAAGCCAATTTAAGTGGAACCCTGAAAGCCTATCAAGCAATTGAAAAATACAAATACAAACAGAAAAATGAGAAAAGATCATTTGGGAGAAAAAAATATATGTCCACTGCTGAAACAGTGGGTTTCCCTTTTCGAAAAGACATATTTCTTCTTTTGTGCCTGTGCAGTTATCCATTATGGCAAAGAGCAGTGTATCAGGATTAATGGACCGCCTCAGATGGAGGACAGTTCCCGTAATACAAAGTTGTCCTGAGCTCCCACCACTGTGATCAAGATTTCACATAGGTTTATTCTAGAATTGACGGAACTTAAGCAGATCCAACTAAATAAAAAACACTGCAGCCCCTGATTAGTTATTCCATGAGTACAGTGTGTGTGTGTGTATGTATGTGTGTGTGTGTGTGTAATTTTGAAACTTTTTAAAAAACTGGATTCCTTTTCCATTATTTGGCTTTTTCAATACTTTCTACTTCCATTATGAGGGCTTCAACTCCAAAGAAAATTGGTTTACAGAATTGTATTACATTATCCAGTCAAAAGGGTACTTCTCCTGAGAAAGGGAACATTGTCTCTTACTGGTCCACATATGCTGAGGGATCAACAGAAATGTGGCAAACTTGATGGAACCTGTGCAGCAAACAATAAAATGCTGTCAGCTAACCTAGTGAACTTGCAATGTTCACTGTTCCTCTAATAAACACTGGCTTTATTGCATGTAATATGGTGAATATCATTCCTAAGCAAATGTTTGTTATTCAACTCACTGAATTGTGAGCAAACAAAAACAGGTGGCTTTGAAAGAATGTGTTGAAGAGTTCAGCACATTGTCTGTCCCACCTTTTAAACACAAATGTATCAAGTTCAGTACTGCTGAATGATTACCTAGCTTCAAAAAGTCTAGAGGTCTTAATATCTATCCCTTTAACCGTGCCAAAGAATAAGTAATGATAGATTTCCTAAACAAGTATACTTTTGAAATAGTACAATTGAAAGTCCTGGGGTTAAAATACAGTCACTTTAGATCTTCCCATAACGGATGTTTGTTTGGTCTTAGGAGCATGGCATTCCTACTGACATGGGCTATGCAGTAGCCCCACACCATTCAGGTGTCTACCCTGTACATGTGCAGCTTTACGAAGCTTGGAAGAAAGTTTGGAATATTAAAATCACCAGCACTGAAGAATATCCACATCTGAAACCAGCTAGATATCGGAGGGGCTTCATCCACAAAAACATCATGGTAAACTTTCTCCATTATTCCTAATTCTGCTAGATTTATATTCCTCACTTGAAGCAAGAACAAAAGAAGAGCAAAAAAATTAAAAGCTTGACTTTAGCCAAATATGCTGTAGGAAGCATATTTGTCATATCTAAGCAAAGGATGTTCTAATTAATGTTTTTTAAACTGACAGTACTGATTAGCTGGCAATGCTGTGAAAATACTAAAAAAAAAAGTTACATCAAAATTTCAGAGGATTTTTAGAAGCTATCACTTCCTCAAAAACTTATTTACTAGGTTAAAAAAATCTACCTCCCCCTATATTAGCCACTTACCCTTATATAAGCCAATCAAACTGTATTCTTTTAACTATGCCAGCCTAAAAAATTAAACTTTTTATAGCAAGCAAAGAGCCGACTGTCCAGTCCCACATAATCCTTATCAGATGATAATACAGAGAACAGATGATAGATAATGTCAATGAAATCATTTCTATCCATTGCCTAATTCTCTCCAGGGTGTTTCTGTTTTGCTTTGTTTTTTACATAGGTGGCAAATGTATATTATCAAAATAATGTTACTACCTAAAACTTTGTGAGACCTCCCAAAATAAGTAATTGAATCTTAATGTTTCCCAAGCTAGAAAATCCAAGGAAAGTACTAGAAAGACAGTAATGGACCTCCTAGTAACTCTCAAAATGATAGATTTGAGCAAATATCCACTCTCTGGAATTAGGTGTAACTGATTTTTCTTGCAGTTTGCTGCCTGCAAAAATTACAGTGGATAATGACGTTTCACTTCTCTCAACTCACGTCTTGACTTTTCCCTCAGTAAAACAATGTTGTAAATGTTAGATGCAGATAGAATGGCCACATTTTATCCCAGCTTGTCCTTTGGCTGAGCAGTAAGAAAATGAACTTACAATACTGTAAACTGTCAGCCTTCTGACCAGAGAGTTTTAAAGACCTGCCTTATATAATAATTATGTAACAACAAGCAGGCAAATGCTTGTTTGTCATCTTAAAACAATAGGAACTCATAAATAGTCAACTTAAGTCCATAAAGACTTTATCAAGGTTTTTTTCTGTTTTGTTTCTCTTTTTGTACTGCCAGAAAACTTGCTGGGATATTTCCCTTGAGATATATTGAGTTTCTGTTTCTCATGAAAAAAATATTTTACCTGTATTATAAATGTATGAATCTTGCAAGTAATAAAAGCAGTCACAGATTTCTTGTTTTGACAGGGGTGTCCTCGTAGTTCCACTTTTGCATAGGAAGCCTCTATATTTGGTTTGTGAGTGCATGCAAGAAATTTCCAAGTAGGAAATGTTCAGCAAGCACTTGATTATTCAATAAGAGAGAGAGAAAAAAGGGCTAGAAGCCATCCCAAAAAAGATACAGCTTGATACCACAAGAGCCAGTGTGCCCTCCTACTGACAGACAGCAAAAAAAAAAATGAGCAAGGAACTGAGGTATAAACCTTAGGTCAGACATGTCTTTTCCTATATGACCTGAGGAAAAAAAATTAATGGCCCATTCATAAATCAAACTCAAAAGACTTAAACTCATTATCTTCCCTTAAAACCCAGCTGCTTCTGCTATTCCCAGTTCAGTTCTGCAATTTAAACATCACATAGAGACCACATTTCAAATCAGTCTCTAAATTCCATCAGTAACTTCTTTATATCTTTTCATTTGCTTTTAGCACAACCACTATCTTAATTAACTGCTTTTGTTTTCATGTGTTAACTGTTGTGCTAATTTGTTGTGTATTCATAGCCTCTATCTACCCCACCACTACCACTGCCTTCTGTGCCAAAGATGATGCCAACTTTTGAATCTTTCTATACTGCTGCCTCCATGCTGACCTTTCTAACTTTTATGAGTTACAGTTGTTTCCATGCCCTTCAATGTGCTCTTCCAGGTCCTGAAAACAAGCTGGATGAAGCCTACCTTAACTATCTTCCATTTCTGTGCAGCTTATACACTCACTCCAACCAAACAGGCCTATAACAGTATTGCTATTTCTGAACTTCTACCATTCTTTCCACCTGGGATGACTTTCTGGCAACTACCTATTTCCATACCCTTTATTCTTCAATATCCAAGTTTGATATCATACATCATTTACTGTAAGGCACCTTGGTATATGTCAGTTCAACAACAAACTCAGCCTGCAGTTATCTTGTTCTCCTGAGTTCCTAAATTCTCCCTGGGACATAAAAATCATGAATTTTAAGGTGTCTGAGTCCTAACCCTAAAGTTTCTGAGCTTCTAGTCTTGTGTTTTTTATGGGGTAATTTTTTATCCTCCTACAGTAAATAATTGGTGGAATGCCAGAAACTCTCCTCTCGTTCCCGGTTGTGTATGATCTATGGGAAGATCCAGAGACTCTGAGCAATCAGATACACTCTGACTCTCTACTAACTGTTGCCATTAGAGATGCCCATTGGCAGAGGCTCCCACTAATCCTACTGGCAGTGCCAGGTGGTCTTTACTAGCCACAAGCACTGTTGACAGTTTTGCTAGTTTGAAACCTTAGTTACAAGATACTTGCTTCAAGTACTACTGGCCAAGATTTTTACTGATGGAGGCTTTCATAACCATGCAGCTATAAGGTTTCCAAGGTTTTATCAGGGTCTAAAACTTTAAATTTGATAGTGTTACATTCCAAGAAATGTATCTACAGAATAGTCCACAGCAAAATACCTAAAAAAAAAACCTCATTTCCTTCTCTAGTATGAGAAAGCTGTTTGAAGGAGTATGTTCTGTGTCCTACAGCATTTTATCTCCTGAGTGGCCCACTGCTTCACCCAGTGGTGCACTGCCTCTGCCTCTCATGATGATGCTTATACTCTCAGGAGGAAGAGTCCTTCCTGGAGTTGCTGGGTAAAGCCTCAATTTCCTCTTTGCTATGTTCAAGCTTAAATAATTTAAAAAGAAAAAACTCAGGCTGGGGATTTAGCTCAGCGGTTTGGTGGACTGCCTCGCAAGCGCAAGGACCCGAGTTCGATCCCCAGTACCAAAAAAAAAAAAAAAAAAAAAGAAAACTCAAATTACTTTTGATTTCTATCTCCACTTAGAAAATTACCCGGGCCACCAAGCTTTGAGGACAGCTCTATATATATTGTATAATTTTTCAAAAAGACAATCAGACTAAAAAAAAAAAAAAAAAGAGAGAAAACTCAAATTACTTTTGATTTCTATCTCCACTTAGAAAATTACCCGGGCCACCAAGCTTTGAGGACAGCTCTATATATATTGTATAATTTTTCAAAAAGACAATCAGACTGAACCCTAAAAGTGATTTAGCTAGAGTCACGTACTTTTGAAATGTAACACTAATCTGGCACTTAATCATATGTGGGCATTTTATTATTTAGCTTTTGAATCTATATCTTAAATTCTTCAAGTGTAAATAGCATTTATCTTCATATTCTCACACTGACTAGCATGGAGTTGGAGTGTTTGTTAATTAAATGAAGCAATATTATATAAGTCATTAACTTCCAGAAAATGACATTTTTAAGACATGTTAGAAAATATATTTAATTCAGTTAGAATGCCATTTCTTTTAGCTACATTTTGTTGTTGTTGATCTTATGCATAACAATGTATAATGCTTTTAAAATGTTTAATGTTTTCAAACAAAACTAATATCCCATGATTTAGATTGAAGTTCTTTGAACTATACTAAAATAAGTTTCTTACAGTATAACTTTTACCAATTTATTAAAATAAATAGGATACATAGTTTTTATTTACTCAGAAATATGATATATTGATTGAGCAGAGAATTGTTTCCTGAGAAAAATTTCCAAGAACTAGATAAAAATTTATTACAATATATGTTTCATTTATTTTATTTTATTTTATTATTTATTTATTTATTTTGGTATCAGGGATCGAACTCAGGTCCCTGTGCTTGCTTGCAAGGCAGGCGGTGGAACCACTGAACTAAATCTCCAACCCTTCAAACTTTTAAAAATAAAGAACTAGTATATTTGTAGATGATTGCAAAATAAGGCAAGTCCTGAAAAGGTAATATTTTGAAAGGCTTCCTGAATCAAATGTACTTTAAGAATCAAAACAATAAAAATGGAAATCTATTTGCTTATACCAGTAAGCAACAGACTTACTTATGTATGATGATAAAATTGTGTAGTTTCCCAAAATATATTCATTGATTTTCTGTCAATTCAAGTGAGCGTTAATATACAAAGGATGAAAAGACTTTTCACTTACTAAATGACTATTCATCATTTTATTTATGAGCCATTCTAAGAGTTAATTATCAAATGGATAACCTCTTATGGACTCTTGGAACTGGCAGGCTTCACACTTAGAATTTTGAGCAATTACTACATCTTTTAGATTGAAGCAGATACTTTGATTTATGTTTTAGGTATTTGTTCTAAATTAAATGTCATTTTCTAAAAGGCACATTAAGTTAGTAATTGACCTCATCTTCTAAAGCATGTATAGAATTTGACAGAAGGTATTATTGTTTATATTTTTGCTTATGAAGATTACAGTGTAGCACAGTTAATTTCGATCTAACTTTAATTTTAATCTTATTTTTACTTTTTATTTCTTAAAATGCTAAAGTATTTTAGGTTTCACAACAAAAGCATTGACTTTAAGATTTTAAGTGGTAATAAATAATACAAAGTCTACTTTAGTTTTAAGATATATTTGCAATTTCTCTCATGGTCCCTTCTGTACTAATCTCATTCTCTCTTTCCAACAATGTGAGGTTTTCCTAGGTCTAGAGTTAAATAATGATAACACCTTTGCAACCATTTTTCATGGGAGAAAAAGTTTCTACAAAGTAATTGGTTGAAAGGAGCTTTTCTCTTGTACATTTTTCCTTCAGGTTCTTCCAAGACAGACCTGTGGCCTTTTCACTCACACAATTTTCTACAAAGAATATCCAGGAGGCCCTAAAGAGCTGGACAAAAGTATTCAAGGAGGTGAACTTTTCTTCACAGTCGTACTCAACCCAGTAAGTACTTGGAGTTTTTCTTCAAACAATGAAAAATAACAGAACACATGAAAATCACCCTGATGAAGAGGCTAGGGTTTGGTTTTCAGCCATTTCAGCATGAAGTTGCAGCTCTAAAACAGTAGTAGAAACTGAATGAAGCATCTAGAAATGAAGACATATTATTGTACAAGCAACAGCAACATGGTGAACTTAATGGTAGAATGGGGGAGTGCTCCAGCCAACCCTTTTCTGCATTGGAAAGTGAACACAATTTAAAGATTCCTGCTTTTGTGAAGAGCAAGATTTTTCACCTACAAATCTCTCCTATTTCTGCTGGGAAGCAGTTGGATGGGGTGGTTTTGTTTTTTTCTTAAGCAATCATTAGCTTTATTGCTCCTTTTTCTATTTAAGATATAGGTGAAATAGTTATATTTTTATAAATATAAATGAAAGGAATGCGATAACTAAATACAGTCATTATTCCTACATTCATGTTATTTCCTGCCTGGGTAACAGAGAAGCCCGTTCTAATGGGCTACTGCTCTTCCTCATTCAGTTCTTAATACTTATGTATCAACACTCAGTGAACCATTTGCTCTTATTTTTGCTTGAGGCAAGTAGTATAAAATTGTATGGGGAAAGAAGAACTAATTGAAATAAGGTATATAAGGAAAATAATTTTCTGTGAGAAAAATCACTAACAAAAAAGAAAGCTAAATTCATTTATCAGATGTATGGGTTTGCCCCTGGCATTAGCAATAATCAGGATAAAGCACTCCTCCAAAAAATTCTACCAGGATAAGATAGAAATAATCTGAATAAAATTTGAAAGACTCCTTTCTTGACCTTAATTGTACAGGCCTACAAATAAAATCACAAGTACTTTTGTTATTTACTCTGTTTTAATAACTGTATTTTTAGCTTCTAGAATTTTTTAGCTCCTAGAAATATAGGTAACTCCTCTTCAAAAGAAATCTTCAAGTGTATTCAAAACTGGAGATCATATAAAAATGTGGCATTGGGCCAGGGATGTGGCTCAGTCGTTCTGCCCCCTACCTTGAAAGCACAAGAACATGAGTTTAATCCCCAGTACCAAAAAATAAAAGAATAGCAAAAATATGGCATTTATCAACCTTGAGATCCCCAAAATATAAATAATTAGAATTTGAACAACAGAAATAACCTGATTTCCTAACTTATCAGTTTTTTTTTTATTGAAATGTCTTTTAAGTCATATCATAGGGCTTTTTTCTCTTTTTTTTTTCTTACTTCAGCTAATAATGCACAGGTATGCCTGTCCATGAACTGAAGACTTATATCCCTGTTTCCTATTATCTATCTTTTATTTTTCCCTTTAATTATGAATACTTTCTCATATATGACAAAGCACAGATATATAAGCTTGTGTGTCTTGACTCAGTTAAAACACTTTTAAAATGCTACCATTTCAGTTTAAGACCCTTTATGACCCACAAAATTCTGATATTTTACATTTCTTCTCATCATGAAAAAATAGGACTCTGAACCACTATAATTTTTTTAACTAATAGTTGCTTTGATGATTCCTGGTAATAGTGTTATTTCAGGATTTTCTAAAACAAATGAATTTTATTTAACATGAAAGAAATTCAAAATCAGATCATTCATGTGCAGTGAATTTATATTAAAAATTTCACCCCCATAAGAAATGCTATTTTTCATTAATTAGAAACAAATTACTTTAAAAGTTCATATAGGAAAGCTTGTTTTAATCTTGGATACTAATTTAGTCTAGCTGAACAAACTCTTGTTGCTGTTGAGGTCTTTGTCAATATTTGGCAATTGTATTATCTTGATGAAGACATCCATTAGGAATAAAGGGTTTTAAAAAGTTTGAAAAATTGTTTTTCTTGATTCAGAAAACTTTCAGAAGGGAATTACTTTCAAATAGACCTTTGGACTCAAAATAAGTGATAAATCCCATCATGTACCATAAGATAAACAATGAATACAAAGCCTTTTATCTTGTATACCAGGTCCAGTATTGGGATGCAGCTCTATTTATGTGTGAACATGTGGTTAAGAAGTCTATATTTCAAATCAGCCAACCTAGCCATAAGGAAATCCGCTATCATTAGGGTTATCTGCCTTGCAGAATGGAGTAAGGAGAAGTGGTATCTTTCCTATAAATTCTCATAGTAAAATTAAATGCTTGAGTAAAGTTTTTGTTAAACTAGTTTCATAGCAGGCCAAGACTAACATGGGGTCACTCAAAATGGTGACCTGGGCCAACTGAATTCTCTTGCTTGGAAGTTTAACTCAGAAACTATAAAATGATGAAGAAATCAGTAGTTAAGAAATAGAGTTGATATGTAATATGGAAAACTTCTGATGTAATCCTGTTGGTCCATGTATGAGATTAACTGAATATCTATGAAATGGCTGCCCCTAGGCTTATCCCCAATCTCCTTCTAAATCATGACAGAACAAGGCCACATAAGGGTTATTCTTTCAGCAAAGACTTGGGTGGAGTAGGCACAATGGCTGCTCTTTAGCCTGGACCTGAATCCTCTGGGACTAGTCAGTGTGGTCCTCTGCCAACTCCAGAGATTTGGAAGTAAGCTGAACCTCTTTGTAGAGGGTCTAATGATTAATTTTGAAGCTTGAAAGGCCTTAGTAAAATCCTTTAGGAGGAATCAGTTGATTTTACTTGCCGTCACATTATTATATTTTGCTTATTCTATAGTCTCAGCACCAAAAAAGTTTGTGGCATGGGGTAATGCTTGCAAAATATTTTATAAATGAATGAATTAACATAAATGGCTAAACCTCAGGAAAGTGTTTCTGGCAAAGTAAATTACATTCTCCCATAATAGAATGCATTCAGCCATTAAAAATCATGTTATTTAATAATTTTCAGTGACACTGAAAATAGTCATGATATATTCAATGAAAAAAATGTCCATTACAAGAAAACTAAATATGAGCATGGAAATAAACTAGATGGAATTCAGTATAATATTAGCTCTCAATATCCTAGATTACGAGATGAAATATCATTTTCATTGTCATCTTTTGTCTGTTTTTTATAAAATGTCTACAACAAATATTTATTACTCTTACATCAAGAAATTCATAGGCATACACATTAAATTCATAGACATACATTAAAAACAATAATAATAAAGAATTATATAGTAGTGAAGGACATAAATGTAATTATTTTTTGTTAGAGTATATCAGTGATAGAATTAATACTTTGTCAGTTCTAATTGTTCCCTGTCTTTATATCATGTTTTGCCTAATACTTGCCTTAGTGTGGATATTTGTGTATTTATCTTTCCTATAACATGAGGCCATTCTTTTTTTTATGCTATTCTTCTTATAAGAATTATTTGTGTATATTTAAACTTAAACTTTGTGCTTCTTCTCATAGGGCAATATTTTGAGTGCATTAAGAGGTCACTAAATGTTTTTTAAACTGAATGCATGAAGAGTTGTGTTTCAGGGCATTACTTAATTTTTAAATGGCCTTAACTCTTTAACAGGTTTTTGCAAAGTGACAGTGAATTAGATTGAGGTGGAAAAATGGACTATTGAATCTGGAAAGGACTAGCAAGGTTGTCTATTCGGTATCTAATTTTAGGTGAGGAACTTTAATACGAATGATATAATTTAGCTTGCTCAACTTCACATCTGTAATATTCTTATGAGAACCTTTTTGACTCGTAGTTCAGTGCTTCTACCACTATGGCATACAGATTCAATACCCCTGGTTAAATTGGCCTTAATGCAATGAACATTACCTCTTAATGTGGGCCATTACCTGGTACTGGGAAAATATGTAAGTGGCTTAAAATTTCAGGCCATTATCTAGGAAAAGGCAACTAATCTCTGTGTTGAGTAAAAATAATTATAATAATGATGATAATAATAATAACAAGTTCTTTAAAGAAAGTCTTTTATAAGCAGTTATAGCTAAGAGGAAATATCTAATCTGCTTTTAAGGAACTATAAATAAAAGCTCTATTCATTTTTATTAAAAAATAAATCTTACTGACATTACTTATAAATTGATAATACTTTTAACTTAAAGCCAAAGCTTTTTATTTCATTCATATGCTACCCTCCATATCAACTCTTACCATTAATGTTCTTCACTACTAAATGATATAATTAATTGCCATTGTAAGACTAACAAAACCACAGGAAAGATTAAGTCTGTTAGAGCTATGTGCTTAAGAAAAAATCAGGAGTTATTGGAATGGATGCAATATGAAGTCCCTGTGTTCAGAGCCAAGTACTGAAAAAAAAAAACAAAAAAAGGAGACGGGGACAAACAATTTTTCCAAATCAATCAAATCACATAAATTTAGCCAACTATATATCTCCAGGATATCACAAAAAACTCTTCTCACAGTCTTGCACTTCGCTTTATATTTGTTTCAATAGGACTCAGTGTTTGGCATGCATGTCGAAAGATGACTTGAAATTATAATCATTACAGTAACCTAAGCATGTTGGAAACCAAAAAGAAACTGAATGTTATCATGCATAGTCCATGAGTCAGAGTGAACAGCAAAACCAGGCTAAACTACATGTTGCAAAATGAGCAGCAACATTTGGCCAAAATGGTTGTCAACAATTTCCAAATACCCAGTAGCTGGTTAATAGGTATTATGTAGGACACCCAAAGCCCAAATTTGCCTCTTTGAGAGTATGACTTGCAAAGAAGGGATAATTTGTTCAATTGATTCATTAAATAAATATTATCATTCCTTGTTTAATCGTTCTATAGCTTCCTGATCAAGCTTCAGGATCAAGGGAAAAGTCATTCACATGAAAAGAAACAAATGAAATCTAGTTCCTTCTCATTTTTCTGAACTCTTATTTCAGTCATCTCCTGTATGGACCCTTTCATTCCCTGAATACAGTTTGCTATTCATTCTGTCTTCAAGTGCCACCACCTCAAGTGGAAATGCTCTCCTAAAAATCTGACCTTCTAGGTCATTTTTCTCCCCCAACCTTCTGGTTTGATTTTATAGGTTTCTCTTCTTTATTTGCATAGAATCTGTGTCTCTCCCTAATATAACTTTCCCACAGTATTATAACCAACTATCTTTATCTTCCAGTAGTTTCTGAGCTTCTTGATTTTAAAAACCATATATTATTCTATTTCATATTCACAAAACATTGAAAAATCTTCAGGCTTTGGTTGGTTCTCAATAAATGAATTATTTTCCTAGACCTGCATATGTGCTATCCTTCAAGTTTCAAAGGAAATCTCTTTAACCATGCGAGTACCCAACTACAGAATTCACTTGACTCAAGTGGGTTTGCATAACTATGCTTTTATTCTCTCTTGATATAGCATCAAAGGTCTACGGCCATACCAACCTGAATGCACATAATCTTGTCTGATACAGCATCAAGCGAGGCTTTTAAAAATTATTAAATTTATAAAAAGATGCTTAACTTTACTCATCATAATAAAAATGCAAAGGTAAACTATACTAAGTACCACTTCTTATCTACCAGATTGTCACACATTTAAAAAATTAAAATTGTCTTTTAGCTTATCTATGGAAAACACAAATACTCATCTTATTCTACTGGATGTTCAAAATGGTGAAATTTCTAATGTGAGAAATTTAGCAACATCTAAAAAATCTACATTGCATTTAAACCTTTAGTGGGTCAGTTCTACTCTTAGGACTTTACCTTGAAAAAAAGAATTAACTGCCAGGCGTGGTGGCTCACACCTGTAATCCCAGCACTCAGGAGGCTGAGGCAGGAGGATCGCTGTGAGTTTGAGACCAGCCTGAGCTACAGAGTGAGTTCCAGG
>NW_022900950.1:18691984-18702908 GCF_012274545.1 Fukomys damarensis | reverse complement strand
AAAAAAAAAAAAAAAAAAGAATTACCATAATATCTTTTATACATAATTTGAATGCAAATCAATTTTTAAAATTATTCATTGCAGAATTATTTGTACTTCAAATAGTGAGAACAACCCAAATATATAAAAAAACTAATTAAGTAATCTATGGTACAGCCACAAAAGGGAGTACTATATACATGATAACAGAACAAAGAATATGTTAAATTCCCAGCACCAAATAAGGAAGATCTCAATGTACTATGATTTCCACAATATATTAAGTGAAAAAAGATGTTCAATTTGGATATATATGTGTGTGTGTGTATATATATAATGTATGTATATATGAATATTTTCCAGGTTACAGTAAGGAAACACAGGAATAATACACCAAAATATAATAAAATAATTACTTACTGGGTATTAGAGTGGAATAGGGAGTGAGTGGGAGGGACATTTCACTGAATATAACTTTGATTTTGAAATATGAAACATTTTATATAGTCAAAGTAATAAGTGCAAAAGGATAAGGTGTAAGCAAACCTGAAAACTGGAAAAAATAAAATAGCCTATTCGATATATTACTTCATTTTCATATCCATTTGATATAATACAGAAAATAAAATGATTTTTAATATAGTATTCTGATTGTATCTAGTTAGTAAAACACAAAAGTCTGTAGAAATTTTAAACTTTATTAATAAGTTTTTGTGGTAAGCATGAAAAAAACTGCTGAGCTGGTAACTCCACAGGATAAAAAGAGGTCTAAAACTTCCTTTTCTAGCATCTTGCTGACATCACATTACTTATTACATAAAATCACACTGGGAGGTATATAATATCAGCTTATCCTGTTGAATTATCTGCTAGTAGAGATGATAAATTTGATTACCTGGTTAATGTAGAAAATGCCAATTTTTTCCATTATAAAGGCTCACTTTTTATAATTAATAAGTAATTTATGGAGATAAGCTTTAAGAATGTAAGTAGACACACAAAAATATTTCAGTACTTTAACAATCACTGATAATTCTTATCTGAATCAACTGCTTGTAAAATAATGATTTTCTAATTCCAACATTCCTTATGCATTCATTTAGATTCTTCTCTATAGAACTCTCTTCTCTGTAGAGCTCCCTTCTTACTTTTCACATTTTGCCTGTGTCTGTGACTTCACTTTTTATGTTAGCATTGTACCAATTTTAGTTACAGGAGCTTTTTAATGTTGATTTCTGTTGTAATACAATCTTATTAGTCTTGAAGTGGTACTTTTTTGTACAAGGTGCTCCAGACTCAGTTTGTACTCTCTATGTATCTGACTTGGAATTAGCCTTTTATTTAAAAACCTTGTTAGTTTGGGGGAGACAAATATTTAGGAATAAAAATCTGAAGACTGAGTTTTGCCACTGGATGTCACTCAATCAAAGCCTCTTCAATAAATAAAAGTTATGAAACCTTGTTCCTATTAATCTCTTCACAATAATTCAAGTGCTATAATTCTCCCTTACCACCTTCCTTTCCATTCCATATTTGCATCTCTTGTGTTACATTAAAAACTCAGTCCTAACAACATTGATATTTTGTGAAAAGTCTAGAAAGGAGAGACTGGGGAACCTCAGGTGGGCATGCATCCAGCCTCATTATCAGAAGGAAAACCCATTTGACATACATAGTCACTCAGCCTGATTCACCATGGAACAATCTCAACTCTCAGCTTCTACTTGGAGAAAGAAAAAATGAAGACTAAGGCCTACATTCATCATTTAGACTTTTGGGGAGGCTGCCTTGTGACTGGTTTCATTTTAACTGAATCGTACAATACAGAGAAAATAGTACCATGCTTTTTTCATCCTAAGAATTCATCATACATTTTTGCTGTTATTTTTTTTGCAGTTTGAGGCAAGGCAGAAAAAGTAGCATGAATTTCACTTTCTTTTCTAATGAATCTAAGATTCATTCTTATCACGATCTTGCAATCTTTCTTTCCTTACTATGATGAAAACTTTCACCTTCCACTTAAAGGAAGCACTTCACAGCTTCTCTTTGCCATAATGGAATTCTCAGCATCACTGCTCTTGTGCTTTGAAGCCATTCTTCAGTAAAGTAAAGGTTACTTGAACACTGTGATACCATTGTAGTTAATCTGACAGCCAAGACAGCTACTTAAGTGACAGATGAAACAGGTAGTGTACACAGCATTGGATATCTGGCGAAGGGATGACTCACATTTCAGACAGGATGGAGTGGGACAGTGTAAGATTTCATCATACTACACATACTACAGATTAAAGCTCATTGTTTTATAAATTACTTATTTCTGGAATTTTCCAACACATGTTATAATCAAAGTGTCAAAAATGAAAGACGGAATATTTTGAAAACAGCAAGAGAAAAGAACTTTTCATGTAGAAGAGTCCTCATAAAACTGTCACCCTGTTTCTTCACAAAAACTTTAAAGCAAAGGAGGGGAGATATACCCAAAGTGCTAAATGAAAAAGCACCCGCCAAAATGAAGTCGAAATAAAAACTCATAAAAAGCTGAGGGAGTTGATGTCCATTTTACTTGCCTCACAAAAAATACCAAGGAAGTTCTTTAAAAAAAAAAAAAAGTAGAAAGCAACACAAAAACTATGAAAGCATAAAGCTCACAGATAAAAATATAGACAAATAGAATAATGTAGTACTAAGATAGTGTATATATCACTTCAAATTATAGTACAGAAATTAATAACAAGTATAAAATATAGCTATGAAAGTATTTTAATAAATATATAATATAAAAAGGTGTTTATGTAACTATCATAAAAATTTGAGAAACATAGTTTTTAAAACAATTTTCATCAGCTCAAAATATCAGTGTATACATACTGACTAATATGTGTTTTATGTAACCATAAGGAAAATACCTTTAGAAGATACATCAAAAAAATTAAAAAGGAATCAAGCCTATCATAACAAATCAGTGAAATATAAAGGAGCACAGCAAAAAAGGACAAAAAAATCCACAAGGAAGACATAAAACAAACAGAAAAATGATAATAATTCCTTTCCTCTCAATAGTTACATTAAGTGTAAGTGAATTAAACTAAATCTAGAGATATAGATGTGCAGAAAATTTTTCATAAAGTTTATTAGTAATTTTAAGTATACATTATTATGATCACATTCATCATTGAAAATTTGTACCTGTACATGATATATCTTGGTTTATCTTTTTTCCCCATTCCCTTTTCCTCCCTTCCACCCCATCCACCCCTTTGTATTTACAAAATACTTTGTTTCTGTTTTTTCCTTTTCTCATATTTTCTCTCTCTCTTCTTCCTTTCTCTACCCCCCCTAATTTTTTTTTTTTTTGAACAGGGGATCAAACTCAGAACCTTGGGTGTGTATGGTAGGTGCAGCACCACTGAGCTAAATCCCTGGTGAATGAGAAACTAGAGACATTGATAGCTAAATGGATGCATATTGGGGCCATACTCTTAAGAGAAATAAATGGCCATACATTGTTTTTGAAAAAGGTTTGATTGTATGCTGTCTACAGGAAGTCACTGTAGATTTAATGATACATACACTGAAAGTGAAAAGATGTGAAAAGATATTCCAGACAAATACTAACTAAAAGAGAGCAGTGCAGCCATATTTATGTCAGAAAATTATCTTTAAGTAAAAAATTTGTCACAAGAGGTAAAGAGTAACATTATGTAATGATAAAAATTCAGTAAACCAGGAAGATATATGAGGCAAATATTCTCAGAACTGAAGGGAGAAATAGTACACAATAACAGAAAATAATGCTCTGCTCTCAACAATAGAACATACAGACTGAAGATCACTAAGGAAACAGAGGACTTGGAACACTGCAGGCTAAATGGACCTAATAGATTTATACAGATATTATATAATGTATCCATTCCAACCACAGGAAATGAAACAAAATCAACAGCACAAGAAAAAGAGGGAAATTCACAAATATGAAGAAATCAAATAAAATACTCTAACAACGAATGGATCAAAGACACCAAGGAAAAATTTGAAAATATCTTGAAATAATGAATGAAAACAGATTTAACAAAATTTATGGTGTGCAGAAAAAGAAGCTTACAGCAGTAAGTGCCTACACTTAAAAAACAAAAAGGAGGAAAGATTATAAATAGTCTACCCCTACTTCCAATAACATTAAATAACTAGAAAAAGAAGAACAAAATAAGCCCAAAATTGGCAGAAGAGAAGAAATAATAATGATTAAAACAAAATGCAGGGCTTGGGATTTAGCTCAGTAGTGCTGTCACCTGCCTCATAAGTATAAGGTCCCAAGGTTGATCCCTTGTACCAGAGGAAAAAAAATGCAGAATATAAAATAATAGAAAATATCAACAAAACTAAAAAGCTGTTTTTCTGAAGAGAATAATAAAATTGACAAGTTTAGTAATAAGAAAAAAATAGAGAAGGCTCAAATGAAATCAGAAATAAAAGAGAAAACATTTTAACTGACCACAGGGGGGGAAATGATCTTAATAGAGTAGTATGAAAACTAAACATCAACAAATTAGATAACCTAGAGAAAATGAATAAATTTCTAAACACATATAACTTACCAGGACTGAACAATAAAGAAACAGAAAATCTGAATAGACACATAGCTAGAAAGGAGATTGAATCAGTAATCAAATGCCTTCCAACAAAGAAATTAATGTCACTCCTTCTCAATTCTTCCAAAAACAGAAGTGAAAGGACCACTTCCAAACTCATTATGCTTGGTCAACATTATACTGATATCAAAACCATGAAAATACACAGCAAGAAACTACAAATCAATATTCCTGGGGAGCATAAAATATAAAAATCAGCAAAATACCAGAAATCAGTTCAGCAATATATTAAGGTCATAAGTCATGACCAAATGCGATTTATTCTGGGAATTCGAGGCTAGTTCAACATATCAAAATCAATTATGACACTCCACATTAATAGAACAAAGGATAAAAATCTCTTGATTGCCATAATTGATGCAAAAGAAGCAGTTGAAAAAATTCATCCTATTGTGGAAAAAAAACTCAGCAAGAGTTTGGAATAGAAAGAAATTACCTTAATGTAATAAATGCCATATATGAAAATTTCACAGCTAATATTACCCTCCTTGTTGAAAAACTGAGTTTTCCCTCTTAGATGAGGAATGAAGCAAAGGTATTTACTTCACCATTTCTATTCAACACAATACTAAAAGCTTCAGCCAGAACATGTAGGGAAGAAAATAATAAAAGGCATCCAAAAGCTATCTGTTTGTAAATGACATGATCTCATATGTCGAAACCCTAAGGACTCTATCAAAAGAAAACAAAAAAAACAAAAAAAAACACCCTGTTAGAGCTAATAGTTTCAGGACACAAAATCAGTGTATTTGTATCCATTAACAGCAAGCTATCTGAAAGTAAAATTAAGAAAATAATATAATTTATAGTACCATAAAGTAATAATAAATCTAATCAAAACTGTGAAAGACGTGTGCCCTGGAAACTACAAAACATTGTCAAAAGAAATTAAAGAAGTAAAAAATAAATGGAAAAATAGACCATGTTCATGGAGTTGAAGATTTCATATGTTAAAATGTCCATATTACCCATAGATTCAATATAATCCTTGTCTAAAACTCAATAGCATTTTTATAGAAATAGAAAAAAATACTAAAATTCATATACAACCATAGAGGACAAAGAATGCCCCCAAAAAATCTTGAGACAAGAACAAAGCAAGAACTTCTCACTTCCTGACTTCTATAGATACAGCTACAGTAATTAAACCAATGTGGAGTTGGCACGAAGAGAAAAAAGTTACAGACCAACAGAACAAAATGGAGATCCCATAAATATGTGTTGCACTGAAGTCTGCCAAAGAGGCCAAGAATATTCAATGGGGAAACACTCATGTCTTCAACTAGTGATACTGAAACAACTGGTTTCACAGAGTAGATGGTTGCCAGAAACTGGGAAAAGGGAGACAGAAATGGTGAGCCACCATTTCATGGGTATGACTTTTAAATTATGCAAGGTGAGTAAAAGCTAAAGAAAAAGATCTGTTGTGAAACATTGTACCAATACTAGTACTTTACTGTGGGCTTAAAATTTTAAAAGGATAAATGTCTTGTAATGAATTTTATACAAAAATTTTAAAAGAAATAACTTTTAAAATATCTTTATATACTATGGATACTACATTTCTTTTTTTTTTTAATTTTATTGAGTTTATTGGTACATTTTAGGGATACGGTACAGTTACATTCATTGTTGGAATCATGTACCTCTACATGGCAAGTCTTGATTCTCATTTTTTCCCCTTACCTCTGCCCTCCCTTCACCCCCTCCTCCCCTCCCCATCTACAAACAATTTATTTTCTTTTCATTCTCTCACATTTTTTTCTTTTCCCTTTTTGTTCTTCCCCTACCCATCACACCTTCCCTACACCTTTAGCTCCTTTCTTCAAATTTCTAAATGTCAGTAATCTTATTAGAATCTTATGCATTGTTGCAGAATATTCACACCAGGGAAACTATTTGGTATTTACACATGTGTGACTTATTTATTTCACTTAGGAGTATATCTTCAATATGTATCCATTTTCCTATGAATGAATCTATTCTCTCGCTCTTTATGGCTGAGTAATATTCCATTTTATAGAAAAACCACATCTTCTTTATCCAGTTTCCAACGGATGGGCAAATAGGTTGTTTCCAAGATTTAGCTATTACAAACTGTGCCGCTATAAACATGGGTGCACATACTTCTCTGTGATATGATTCTTTTAGTTCTCTTGGAAAGATACCCAACAGAGGGATGGCTGGGTCAAATGGAACCTCCAGTCCAAGCTCTTTGAGGTATCTCCATATTGATTTCCATAGTGGTTGCACTAGTCTGCACTCCCACCAACAATGGAGGAGGGTTCCTTTCTCCCCACAACCCCGCCAACATTTGTTATTGTGTGATTTCTTGATAGCAGCCATTCTTTGTGGGGTGAGGTGGAATCTCAGTGTTGTTTTCATCTGCATCTCTCGAATGACCAGTGATGTGGAACATTTTTTCATATATTTTCTTGCTGCTTTCACTTCTTTGTATGAGAAATGTCTGTTCATTTCGGATGCCCATTTTTGGATCGGGTCTTTATATTTGGGGGGACTGATTGTTTTGAGTTCTTTATATATCCTTGATAATAGTCCTTTGTCTGAGGTACAGCTGGTAAAAATTTTTTCCCACATTGTAGATTGTCTCTTAGTTCTGCTAATGGTTTCTTTTGAAGTACAGAAGCTTTTTAGTAAGATGAGATCCCAGTTGTTGATTCTTTCTGCTAGTTCCCGTGCTACTGAGGATTTGTTCATAAAGTCTTTTCCTATACCAATGTCTTCCAGAGTTCTGCCTAACTTACTTTCCAGCAAGTTTAATGTTTCTGTTTTAATATTTAGATCTTTAATCCATTTGGATTTTAATTTAGTGCATGGCGAAAGATAAGGGTCTAATTTTAATCTGTGACAGGTTGATATCCAGTTTTTCCAACACCATTTATTAAAGAGGCTATCTTTCCTCCACTGAGGATGGTGAGCTCCTTTGTCGAAGATGAGGTAGCTGAGTACATCTGCATTTGTTTTTGTGTCTTCCAGTCTGTTCCATTGATCCTCAGGCCTATTTCTTTGCCAGTACCATGCTGATTTTATCACAGTGGCTTTGTAGTATAGTTTCAAATTGGGAATTGTTACACCTGGTGCCATGTGACTGTTGCCTATAATGGCTTTTGCTATTCTAGGTCTCTTGTGGTTCCAAATGAATTTTTGGATTCTTTTTTCTAGTTCTGTGAAATATAGTGTTGGAATTTCAATTGGCATTGCATTGAATGTATATAGCAGTTTCGGTAGTATGGCCATTTTCACTATGTTGATTCTTCCTACCCAGGAGCAGGGGATATCTTTCCATTTTTTTATATCCTCTTCGATTTCTTTTTTCAGAGTGCTGTAGTTTTCAGTGTAGAGATCTTTTGTTTCTTTTGTTAGATTGATTCCTAGATACTTCATTTTTTTGGATGCTATTGTAAAAGGAATTTTTTCCCTTATTTCTCTTTCTGTCTGTCTGTTATTTGTGTATAGAAAGGCTATTGATTTTTGGGTATTCACCTTGTATCCAGATACTTTACTGAATCTGTCAATTAAGTCTAGAAGTTTTTTGGTGGAGTTTTTTGGATCTTCAATGTAGAGTATCATATCATCAGCAAATAATGATAGTTTAACTTCTTCCTTTCCTATCTTTATTGCTTTAATTTCTTTCTCTTGTCTAATTGCTGTGGCTAATGTTTCCAGAACTATATTGAAGAGAAGTGGCGATAGTGGGCATCCTTGTCTTGTTCCTGATTTTAACATGAAGGTTTTCAGTTTTTGGCCATTCAATATGATGTTGGCTGATGGTTTTTCATAAATAGCCTTTATTAAATTGAGGTATAGACCATCTATTCCAATTTTTTGCAGGGTTTTTATCATGAATGGGTGTTGAATTTTATCAAATGCTTTTTCTGCATCTATTGAGAGGATCATATGGTTTTTGTCCTTGACTTTGTTAATATAATGTATTACATTCACTGACTTTCGTATGTTGAACCACCCTTGCATCTCTGGAATAAATCCGACTTGGTCATGATGGATGATCTTCTTAATAATCCTCTGTATTCTGTTTGCTAGTATCTTATTAAGGATTTTTGCATCTATATTCATTAAGGAGATTGGTCTGTAGTTCTCCTTTTTGGTTGTATCTTTCTCTGGTTTGGGAATCAGAGTGATACTTGCTTCCAGGAATGAATTTGGAAGTATAGCTTCTCTTTCAATTTCATTGAAAAGTTTGAAGAGTAATGGTAGTAGTTCTTCTCTAAATGTCTTGTAAAATTCAGCAGTGAATCCATCAGGGCCTGGGCTTTTCTTTGTTGGTAAGTTTTTAATTACATTTTCAATTTCACTGATTGTGATTGGGGTGTTTAAAATGTTTTTATCTTCTTCGTTCAACTTTGGTAATTCATAAGTATCTAGAAATCTGTCCATTTCTTCTGTGTTTTCCATTTTATTAGAGTACAGGTTCTCAAAGTAGGTGTTCATGATCCTCTGGATTTCTTTCGGATCTGTTGTGACTTCGCCTTTTTCATTCCTAATTGCATGGATCTGAGCCTTTTCTTTCCTTTTTTTGATAAGATTAGCTAAGGGTTTGTCAATTTTATTTATTCTTTCAAAAAACCAGCTCTTTGTTTCATTTATTTTTTGTATCGTTTTCTTAATTTCAATTGCATTGATTTCTGCTCGGATCTTTATAATTTCCTCTCTTGTTCGAGCTTTGGGTTTTTCTTGCTCTTGTTTTTCTAGGAGTCTAAGTTTCATCGTTAAGTTGTTTATTTGAGCCCGCTCTGTTTTCCTAGTGTGGGCATTCAATGTTATGAATTTTCCACGTAGAACTGCTTTCATTGTGTCCCAAAGATTCCTGTATGTTGTATTGGCATTCTCATTTATTTGTAAAAACTGTCTAATTTCTTCTTTAATTTCCTCTGTAATCCATTGATTGTTTAGGAGAGTGTTGTTCAGTTTCCATGTGCTTGTGAAGTTTCTATAGTTTCTTGTGCTATTGATGTCTAGTTTGATTGCACTATGATCTGATAATATACAGGGGATGACTTCAATTTTTTTGCATTTATTTAGACCTGTTCTGTGAGCCAGTATGTGGTCTATTTTGGAGAATGATCCAAGTGCAGCCGAAAAGAATGTATATTCTGGTTTTTGGGGGTGGAATACTCTATAAACATCTATTAAGTCCATGTGTTCCAAAGCTTGGTTCAGTTCTATTATTTCATTGTTGATTTTCTGCCTAGTAGATCTGTCAATTTGTGATAGTGGGGTATTTAAATCCCCCACTACAATTGTATTAGTGCTTATTTGGTTTTTCATGTTACTTAATATTTGTTTTATATAATTGGGGGCATTTGTATTTGGTGCATATATGTTTATGATTGTCAGCTCTTCCTCTTGAATTGTTCCCTTTACAAAGATGTAGTGTCCTTCTTTGTCTCTCTTAATGAGTTTTGGTTTGAAATTTACTTTATCTGAGAATAAGATTGCTACCCCTGCTTTTTTCTGGACTCCTGACACATGGAGAATTGTTTTCCATCCTTTCACTTTCAGTCTATGGACTTCCTTTTGCACTAGGTGTGTTTCTTCTATACAACATATTGTTGGATTTTGCTTCTTAATCCATTCTGCCAATCTGTTTCTCTTGATTGGTGAATTCAGGCCATTAACATTGATGGTTACAACTGATATATTTTGACTTATTCTTGTCATGTTGTTGTCCTTTTGTTGACTCTTTTTACTTTTTCTCCCATCTCCTTTTAGTTTCTTGCCTTGCCTATTTGATTTGGTCTGTTGGGCCTCATGTTATTGTGAATTTCATTGTCCTTTTCTAGGATATTGTTTAGAATTCCTTGCAGTGCTGGTTTGGTGTTCATGAAATTTCTCAGGTGCTCTTTGTCTTGGAAGTATTTTATTTCCCCATCTATTTTGAAAGAGAGTTTTTCAGGATACAACAGTCTAAGTTGGAAATTCTTTTCTTTTAGGACTTGGAATACCTCACTCCAAGCTCTCCTTGACCTAAGGGTTTGTGTTGAAAAGTCTGCTGTGATTCTAATGGGCTTCCCTTTGCATGTGATTTGTTTCTTTTCTCTTACTGCTTGTAGTATTTTGTTTTTCTGTTGGATTTCTGGAATCTTGATTATTATATGTCTAGGTGTAGATTTACCATATGTAGAACCCAATCCCCTGGTCTTAGCTAGCCAATGGCTGTTCCTCATGACTGAGACTGAACACTATCTACAAGGCCTAACTTTAGTTTCCTTCCCCTCAGGGTTGAACTCCACTCAGTTCTATTACAGGTTTCC
>NW_022900950.1:18687296-18691831 GCF_012274545.1 Fukomys damarensis | reverse complement strand
CCCGCGCGGCTGCCTTCCTTCCTGGGTCTGTTGTCGTGCAGGCCGGGAGCTTGCGCGCAGGCTGGGAGCTCTCGCGCCTGCTGCCAGGTGATCGCAGGCAGGCAGGCAGCTGAAGAAACCCCCTCCGGGGTTTTTGGGGCCTTCCTGGGTCTGTTGTCGCGCAGGCCAGGAGCTCGCGTGCAGGCCGGGAGCTCTCACGCCCGCCGCCGGGTGATCGCAGGCAGGCAGGCAGCTGAAGAAACCCCCTCCGGGGTCTTTGGGGCCTTTCTGGGTCTGTTGTTGTGCAGGCCGGGAGCTCGCGCGCACGCCGCCTGGATACTACATTTCTAACATTAATCCAATCATGAAGAAACAAATGAACAAATCCAAACATTGATATATGTTAGAAAACAAATATCCAGGAGTTTTCAAAAGGTATATGGCATCATATTAAATAAAAGAAGGATTATGATAGTTTTTCCGAAACTAAAAGACATAATAACTGCAATTTATCGACTACAGCTTTCATTAAATCCAGAACTTTTAAAAACATATCTCTAAAAGTTATTTTACTAATTAATACTGCTGGGTAACAAAATATCCCAGAACATAGTGGATTTCAAAATTAATCATTTTATGATTGCACATGGTTTCCACAGTTCCAAATTCAAGGAAGCCTGAATTCTGGGCCCAGGCTTTTCATGCAGTTGCCATCAGATGGTGACTGAAGCTGAAAAAGCAGGTGGCTGGAGCAGCTGTGAGCTAGTGGGACATTGCCCTTCGCATTTCAGTCTTAGATCTCAGTAGAACTGTAGGTCTTTCTAAAGGTCATGTGATTCTGCTTTAGGAAGGAGTTAATCGGATTACTCAGAAAGCTGCATGATTGGCGTGGACTTCTGTTTTCCACAACGCGTGGGTTTGTCAAATCTTCTCTTTCTAACCTGGTGAGCACTGTATGAAGGAGCATTTGTGGGTATACATCATGTGTCAGGAGCTCACAGCCAGGCCTGAGTCCAGTGAACAGTGAGGGGCCTAGGACAAGGCAGGAAGCACACATTCACCTCAGTTCTCTTGCTGTTTATGCTTCCATGGCATCTTTTGTAAAATGTCAATAATATTATAATAGTAACACTGGTCTCTCAGTGAGAAATTAGATACTGTATTTAGTAGACAAGAGAAATCAAGGGTTAGAAAAGTATCAGGATCTTGGAATGCTCACTGCAATTTGCATCAGTAAAGGGAATATGCTCCAAGTGATACTATCCATAGCAAGACAGGCTGAAGCCTTCATCCAGAGAAATGGGACAAATGCCAGAGAGGCTTGGCTAGGTGGCCTTTGTAGTCAAATCATGATTCTTACATTGCTATAAAGTCTCAAAAGTCATTTTACCATTTAGTATTATGAGTCTCCTTCTAGGAATCTATCTTGGAAAAGAGTACGAAATACAGAAAAATTGCTAATTTTAATGGGAACTGAGTTCCCAACAGAAAGGAAATATTTAAATAAATCATATATATTTAGTAAATTATTATGAAAATATTTTAAATTTAACCTTATGTATAATTTGATTATAAATTATAAAATATAATGTATGAAAAGAATACAAAATTACACATAAAGTGTTGAAGTTTTATTTAAGGAAACTATACACAATAATAATGAAAAGGTACACATTTTAGATATTGAGAGTTCTCTTAACTCTTTATTGCTTTCTATACTGTACAATTTTCTTTTAATGAGTTTCTATATTTTTGATAAGAGTAAAGCCCTGATTTTAATACTGCTACTACACGTTCTTATTAGCAAAGAATCATTAACCTTGTCTAATTAATGTTTATATAAATTATTTTAAAACAAAATATTAAGGGATTCAGTCAAAAAGCCCTATTTGAGAATTTAAAGAATCTTATTTGTTAATTTCAAAATATTAACAACTTCTAAAAGCTCACAGAAGATGTTAACACTAATAGTAATATTTCAACTATCTGCCATTTTACTTTCTCCTACTAATAACTTTTATAGGTGACAGTGAAGAATAAGAAACTAAATAAGAAAGGCTTGCTGAGAAGAGAGACCAAGGGAAGCCACTTTGGGCCAGGCAGTGTGCTTAATGTTGTTATACATGACCGTATTTAATTCTCATAACTTTAAGAGGCTAACTATATATTTTTAAAATCTTATTTGACGGCAATTGTGTAAGGCATTTACAGTTGAGGAAACTGGATTTCAAAGAGATTGCCTAACTTAATTAAAGGAAAACAAATAATAGGAAAAAGTTTTGCATTCTTCCCCGTCATCGTGTTTCACTATTAGAATCTTCTCCATCCACACTCATAGCCTTATGTAACTTCATTTTTTAAGCAGAATTTAGCCACGCCACACTTCTTACTCTGGTTTCTCATTGTAAGGAATGTATCATATAAAAACATTAGAACACTAGAAAAAGGAGAGAAAAAAATCTGCAGTAACAGTAGTGGGTGATGAGAAGGGGGGGGCAAAGAGCTCCAGAAGCATAGCTGTATGGCAACATGGAATTATCTTATGATAACACACACAACCCTGTGCACTGCTGAGGTAATCATAGTAAATGCTTTATTTTCCATAAACTCTATAGTATAAGAGGACAGATAATAGGAAATGGGGAGATAGATCTTCTTCAAAAGGGAAGGGGACCAAGAGATTGAGAGGACGGAGGGAAAGAGGAACAGGTGAAAAAAGACATAAGATGTATCAAGTACACGTACCATCGCCCCAAAAAGAATGTAATTGTGTATTGCAAACATGCATTAAAAATAGAAAATTATAAAAAAGAAGAATGTTACAGTTATTTTTCACAAAGAGAACTTTAGCTCTCTTCTCTAACAGTTCTTGATAGATGAGGATTTTTTTTTTATAATATAAAAAATCTAGTAAAAGTCTTAGAAACTGAAGCTGATCTCTAAACCAAAGACTTTAGAGAAAGCAATATCCAAATTCAGAATGTGGTCTTTGTTTGTCTACCTAACTAAAAGCTGAAGAATAAACTTAACAGATACTTGGTTACTGATATACTGTGAAATATTTTGTTAGTGCAACTTAAAAATGGAAGTGAAGCATCAACTGAAGCTTTCTATGCTACTGTGGTTTAAATTGAATGCTGCACTTTGTATAAACATAATTTTTGTGGTTTAACTTTAGACTCTTCTCTGCAGTCTTCCCATATAATGGGAATGCGTCAGAAGCACAGCTTCGCTTCCTGTGTAGGCTGGAAACTGTTAACTGCAAAGTTTGGAGACACTCTGAGTGAGCTCTTTGCCATATGTTAAACTAAACTTGATATGAAAAATCATACCAGTTTCCAGTTTCCCAGAGCATTTAGAAAAAAAAGATCTCATGCTTTAAAAATATAAGAAGCATCTGTCTGCACAGGAAATTCTACGCTGCTATTTTGCAAATGATTCCTGGTTATATTTACAAGAGAAATCAAATCTGATGAACTATATAGGAAGTAACACGCCATTCTGTTTAAAATGTGGAAATATATATTCATAATTCTCTATGGCTAGTTGGACTGTGAACTACCGTCATTGTACAAAGATCTCAACAGTGTTGCCCAGCATGGTACTAAATAAAGAATTTCTGCTTCCTAGTGAAAGGAGATGGAATATTTTGATAGCATGCTGTTAACTTAAATATTTCTATCAGATGTAATTTTTGTGCTTAAAAGCTCCCACCACCATTTCCAACTTGGGAAGATTCATGAGCATTCACAAAAATGTTTGGCACAGTTTTCACTTTAATATTTTACTTCTCCTTGACTCTCTGAGCCTCAAATTAATTCTCTGCAGAGTCATTCACCCAGGTGCAAATGTGCTTGAGTTAATCTTCAATAGTCCTTATAAGAATCTCCTTCTGAGACTGCCTTTTGGCCTGTTTCCCTGTCATCACCTATAATTTTATTATTTGGGGTTTTGCTCTGAACAAGGTTCCCAGTCAAAAAGCCATTTTTTCATTTCACTGTTCCATGACCCTCATAAGACTGACAACTGAAATCCATGGTAGTTCATTGCAATCTGCAGAGTTCTTCATGTTCTCTTCGCAACACCATGTATCTTATGTGGTTCTCCCTCAGGCTTACCATGGATTTTATCAATTCACAACTCTAGTGTTTGCCCTTGATTTAAACATTTATTTTCCTGCTTTGCAGATGGACCTGAAGATTCTTTTACAACAGAATCTCTACTTTTTCTCTTCTAGTAGCCCATCCATGCCAGTATTCCCAATTAAATTCCCTTTAACTTGTGAAATCATTCATTTGCTCTTTTTATTACCTTTCTTTTCCCCACCTTTATCTGGCCTACTTTTCATTCATTTTTATTCTCTTAGCAACTTAAGACTCCTCTTGCTCTCCATTCATTTATTTTCATTGTTTTCTCCAAAGACATACTAATATCCTATATTTGAAAGCATTCAAGTACTTATATTTACTATATTTACTGACTTTTATGGTCTGAAAGTTTTCTCTCCCTTCCTTCCTTCTTCTTCTTTTTTTTTTTTTTTTTTTTTAACCATGGGT
>NW_022900950.1:18678702-18686975 GCF_012274545.1 Fukomys damarensis | reverse complement strand
TTTTTTTTTTTTTTTTTTTTTTTTTTTTCAACCAGGGATTGAACTCAGGACCTTGGTGTGAGGCAGGTATGGTGCCACTGAGCTAATTCCCAGCTGCCGGTTCCTTCCTTTAAAAGACAAATCTTTGAGATAGTATTTTTTTCCTCCTCCATCTTAATACAATAGGATTAAATGGTTCTCCCTGATAAAAACTACACCCGTTCTCTCTCTTCTCACACACTAATAAACATGAGCTACAGGCCCTCCTTAACATAGGAAGCTAAACTACATACCTGTGGCAACCAGTAACAAATTCAGTTGTACATTTTCTTCTGATAGTTCCTGAGGGTGTGTAGACACGCCAAATTCCTCATTCAGCCTAGACTATACAAAGCATCTGAGCTTGACACATATTAAACCAAGCAATTCTGTTGTGGATTATCCTTTGGGGAAAGCCCTCAATATAAATGCATATTCTCAGTATGAAATTGCTCTTCATTGTCTACATTTGTCTCTGTGTTGTTCTCTCTGAAGCTAAAACTCAACTAGTTAGAGACTGATGGATTCTCTGGTTACTGTTTCCTTTTACCCTCTCTTTTCACGAGATGAAAATGCTTTATTACTTATAGTAAAACGTTTGTCATTTAGAAAATTAAAACTTTTAGCAATTCTTATGGTATATCTTGAAAACATTTACTTAGTTTAAATAACTAATTATTCTAGTTAAATAATTTTGTAAGTTTTAAAAATCTGCAAGCAAATCTATTCCTTATACACTTGGCAAGAAACACTTAAAAGAATTTACCATGTTAAATATATGGATAAAATGTTTCCTCTTAAATTACACAATGATGTTAACATCGCATGCAGATAGTCACATTCTTATTCTAAGATATGATTATGGCACAGAAGTTTGTTTTATCTAAGCTTTTACCTGGATTCTGATGATGGTTGTTCATCAAATCACCCCTCTGAACCTAGGACAATTAATCCTTAACACTCTCATGAATCTTGCATGTGCTGAGTTCACTTCTCTAGCTATGTGCCCTTCTTTTGAGAATTAAGAAAACAGGTAGTCAAAATATTTTCTCTAGCATGAAATTCTCTCAAAAAAACTGGTTGAGAAAGGTTAGATTAGAGGTATGTTTTTGAGACTGTAATATGAACATTCACTATGATAACAGAACAAGAAAACTGTACTCGTTAACTCTTTTTCTTAAAGAATTTGCATTTTCTCTAAGGAGGTGTAAGTACACATCTGTAAAAATAGAGAAGGAAAAAAGTTGTGAATTTCATTAGCAATGAAAGTCTTCAAAGTAAATTTAAATTAAATACAAAGAAAATGGAAATATTAAATAGACAATGAAAAAACTGAATTGCAGAGAGGTGACAAGAATATTCAAGACAGGAGAGAGCAAAACCATATAAGCAGTAATTTAGGTGACAGATCTAGTAAGGAGGTCTGCCTAACTTAGGCAGCAAAGAAAATTAAAAATGAATAAATAAAAGAGCAAATCAATGTCCAAATATCAGATTTCTTAGCTATTAACAATCAGTTTCATAGAGTTAAGATAAATAAAGGTCAAGTTTTTAAAGAAAATATATATGAAGTTTGTAGGAAGTATACAGATATTACAGAATCTTAGGAAATAGGATTGGATTCTTATTATAGAGATATATTAGAAAGGATTTTTCCATTTGCCTCTTTTTCATCAAAATGAAATGCAGATTATTCAGGATTGTCTTAGTTACTTTCTTGTTGCTGGGACAAAATATCCAAGACCTGCAATTTAAAGGAAAGAGGTTCACTTTGGCTCACAGTTCAGAGGTTTTGATCTATGTCTGACTGGCTCCAAGGCAGGAAATGTCATGCAGGTGGAGAAAGATCTGCTCATGTCACGGTAGCCAGGAACTGAGAGTCAGTGCAGGTGCTGGGGAGGGAGATAGACCCCTCCAGGTCACACTCACAGTGACCTGCCTCATCAGGCCCCACCTCTTAAGAGTAAGTCAGCTATAAACTCCCATACTCCAATCATTTTCCAAACACATGAAGTTTTTGAGGCCGTTTTAGTTCTAATGCATGACAAGGATCCCTTATGCTTTCCAACCTAATCATTTCTGAAAAAGTAAGCATCAAATCAAGGGCAAATGCTTTCTTCTATTTATTTACTTATACTTGATGAATTCATTAGGTTCATTTTTTTATCAAATTCCATTTTTTTTTTTTTTTTTGGTACCACAGATTGAACTTGGGTCCTTGCGCTTGCAAGGTAGGCGCCAGAACCACTGAATCCCTATCGAATTCCATTTTAAAACAAATATTCTTTTATCTCAATCTCAGTATCCTCAATCTCAGTTAGTTTAAGATTACATATCGTCACAAACATTAATGACCAGAAAAACAGATGGATATTTACAATAAATAAAAATAAGTGGAGTTTGCCTTTTTGCATATCATTTAAATTCTCGGTTTCAGGTTGTGATGAATATTCCAAAGTAAGAGTAAAACTAGATTAAGATTACAAAGTACATCACTGCTGCAGCACATAGTACTTCTAGAATTTTTAAAAGGGAAGTTTTCTTGTTTTTGTGAAGTCTCAGTAATTAATGGAGGATTTGCATGGATCTTCCTGGGAGTCCATAATGCAGAAGAAATGGAAAAAGCAACAATCTGCAGAAAGAATTTTCCTGGGGTGTTCAGAAAACTCAGAGAGGGCTACACTTAAATAGAAATGTAATGTTGGAGAAGGATAAGAAATAACATTGTACAGGTAAAGTTTACAGAAAGAAATAACTCAGCCAACATACATACTTCATTATAATATCTTAAAGTTTGTTCTGTGGGTCTAAATTATATCCAAAAGGCACTCTAATAATAGTACTATGCATATGATTTATCTGTACAGCAAGGATAAAATCAAAGTTTAGATGTGTTATTTTAATTTCAATTGTGCTAAAATATATGTAGCATGAAATTTACTACATTCATAATTTTTAAATATACAACATAGTGATACTAACTATATTCATATTATGGTGGCAAATACCTGTAGAACTTTTCAGTTTATGAATCTTCAACTCTATCCTCACCAAACATCTCTCCTTTCCCCTTTCCCCCAGGTCCTGTCAGCCACCATTCTATTTTCTGTCTCTATGAATTTATCTATTCTAGGTAGCTTTTTGAGCAGAAACATACAATATTTTACTTTTTGTAACTGATTTATTGTAACACGTGTCAGGAGTTTCTTTTTGTAAGGCTGAATAATAGCTCCATTGTGATGTACATACCATATTTTATCTCTGCATCCATCAATTGGTTTATTTCTACCTTGTGGCCATTGTAAATAATGTTGCTATGGACATGTGTGTATAAATACCTCAAATTTTATTAAAATTCTTTTGAGTATATTCTCAAAAGTGGAATCACTGGATCATGTTGTAAATATGTCTTCAATTTTTTGAGAAATAACTATACTGCTTTCATGGCAACTGCATAATTTACATTCCCATGATGGCATGCAAGAATCTGAATATTTTTACAACCACACCAGCAGTTAATTTTGGGTTTTTTATAAGAACTATCCTAATAGATGTGAGGTGGTTTTAACATTGTCAATCATTGTGATTTTACACTACTTTCAAGCTAAGTTAGTGCCTGTTCATGGATGCTGAAAGAAGACATGAGATGATAATGGATAGCAATAGCCAGAATGTCAGTATTTGTGCTGGTTCTCCTATCCCAGATACTACCTGCATGTAGTGAAATAGATTAATCAATAGGACCAAATTATATTTTTGTGGAGTAAGGTGGATTACAGAAGTCTAAATTTAGAAAACCCAAATGTCATGTAATGGGCAGTAAGCCTATCTGATTTTTACCCTAGATAATTACAGGATTTTTATTATTGGAGGTCAGTAGACAAACTGCCCTTTATTTTGAGCAAAACACTATATCTGTCTTCCAAGACTGCTTATAAACAACCTTAGTAAGTTTTTTGTCACTATATTGAAATACCCAACTCAGGTCACTGCAAATGATGTTTATTTAGCTTACAATTTGGGATGTTGAAACACCTTATAGTGAGTAACAATGGCAGTGGGAGCATTTGTGACAGCAAGGCTACATCCTAAATCAGAAGGCAGAGCCTGGGTGGATTCAGGCTGGCTCCTTTTGTAACAGCAGTCTCCTGAGAACTCAAGTCCAGAACTACCTTCAGAAAGCACACCCTCTTTGATCCCCAGCACTACAACACAAAACAAACAAGCAAACAAACAAAAACACAGCCTCATTGATCAAAGGACTTCCCTAGGTCCCACCTTAGGTTATTCTACTTCCCAATAGTGCCATCCTGGGAACCATGACTTTAATATATGAAACTTCATGGGGGATGCAACTAAACCATATCCTTGCCATTGCAATATCTAATCCATAAAAGCAGTATGTCTCTGCTTGCAAGACTTACAGGAGTGTGAGAGACCCTGTTGTCATGCCAAGACAAATACCTAATCATATTTTAACACCATGTAAAAAATATTCTTGTAAATGAAGTAAGAATGGAGTTTATAAATTGGGGTTTTAAATTTTTATTTTTCATTTTATTTGATTAAGTTTTACTTCATATCTTTATTTTTACCATACTGACAGCAAATGTAATTTCCATCACCTGACTAATGGTGAGAGTTTGGTATGGGTGAGGGAAGGTAGAGGCCCATTCCTAGTTATACTTGTAGCAAAATCTAGAAAAGTTGCTCTGTGCCTTGAAAACTGAAGTAATACCCTTAAATCTTGAACCTGCTATTGTGGTCACTGTATTTATATCTTTAATATGAATGGGTAAGAATAATAGGACATATGAAAAGAACGACTTTATTATGTTCCCAAGCCTACTGCTGTAAGTCAATTGGCAGTACTAGTTCTTCTCTCCCCTTCAAGTAAACTTCGTAAGTCTCTTGGTTACACTTAGATATTAAAGGCATCTAGTCGCTTTTGCAATAAAATATGTCACAATTTAGTATGCTTATATCTAGTGTTCTATAATAATCGAAGTGCTGAACTCCATTAAATCTTAAAAGTTTACCAACCCCACTCTCATCCTACAGCTCCAGTCAACTGCAAGAAAGCCCTCGGTGAAAAATGAGGAATGGCAGCCTTTTTCTCTATTTCCCTCATTTACTTCTGGTTAACAGTGTAACCTGTGTAGGGTCAAAGTTGGGGACAGTGTGGAGGAGAAGTAGAGGCTAAAGAAACAAGTTTTAATTGGTTCTCTCATGAGTTGTTTTCTAGTTTTAGGACTTAAAAGATTAATTGTGTGGGCTTGTCAAGCTTCTCTTATACCATTCATTTTCTGAAGGTATTTTGTTTGACAGTTCCCTAACTAATGCAGAAAACCATATAACAGTCTCTTGGTATGGTATTGGTTCTCCTCCACTAGGCTCCAGATCAAGAGATAGCACTGCCTTCCTCTGACAGTTAGGAGTGTGTTTACAGTGCACTGAAGACTTTCGTTTAAGCAATTTTCAAATTTCCAAACTTCTTTAACTACTTAAATATTACATACATACATAACATTTTCTCAGCAATTCCATATCTAAAAATTTATCCTTGGACATCCTTTCAAATTAGTGAAATGAACTGTAGACCAGGTTATTCATAATTGTACAAAATAATAACAGGGATTCATTGAATAACCTATATGGCAATCTGTACTAACAGAGTTAAAGGACACTTATATAATAAATATGATAACTGTTCTATATGTACAGATTGAAAACAATCTCCAAAACTTATTAATATAAAATATTAATATAACATTAATATTAAAAGGTACAAATAATGTTTATAATTTGCTTATATTTATGTTTACACTATAAAAAGAGGAGAAATACATGTATATAGATGCTTTTTATGTAAACAGAAAATATTCCTGGAAGAATATAAACATAGATACATATGTACATACGTACATATACAAATGCTATTGGTAGCTTCTTGATAAATGGACTGGATGACTGAGGAACAGTAGTAAAAAGATCTTCTTTACTATATACAATCTTATAGCTTTAGAATTTTACATTATGTATACTACCTTGCAAAATAAGTTTGAAAAGCAGTGAGGCCTAATGTCAGAATGGTATCTACAGGACAGGAGAAATAGCTTATCAAAACTGGATTATAGGGAGAAATAATTATAAAAGAAAAATGCAAACTTACAAAACAAAAATCTGTGGAAAGCCTACTACTGAATAATATTGTATCATGTTATAACAAGATATAGAAGACCATAGATTTTTATGTTTTAAGAGAAAGAATTTAGGGCAGTATAGTGGTGTTTATCTATAATCCCAGCAACCGAAGAGGCTGAGGCAGGAGAATCACAAGATTAAGCCCTGTCTGGCCAACTTAGTAACACTCCATCTCAAAAATAATTCATTAAATAAGTTGTGGGGTCTGTGGATGTAGTTCGGTGTGAAGGCCCTACATTCAATGCCTCGTATGGACAGGGCATGAATTTAAAACATTGTGTGTTTAGTGAACAGGATTATCATCCAGTTTTACAGATGAAGCATTTAAAGGCCTGAAGGTTTATAGCTTTCACCCAAAGTCATACAAAATATATCACAGTAAGAACAATTTTTTCATGCAGGTTTTATGGAACAGAAATTTTTAAAAGTATAGAAAATTGTCTTCACAGCTAGAAATGACAAGAAGCTTCTACACTCTTCCTATGCCTCCTTCCCCAATTTTCCACCTACATTACTTAATAAGGTGAATTTTCTTATTCAATTTAGGCAGCATTCCCTAATCATTGGTATTTAATGGTACCACTTATAAAAAAAATCCTTGTAGTTACTTCAAAATTCCAGTTTGTCTGAGGCTTACCCAATTGTAAAAATAAAAGTAATAATAATCCAAGCAAAGATTTTCTTAAAATTTTTCTATAAATTACAATGAAAATTTTATTTAGTCAAGACTGACTCTATCTTTCAGATTTCTTAACTTCCCTAGGCCACTTGTACCTCTTCTTTGCAGTTTTAGGTAGTTGCAACCACATCAACGGTTGATGTTTTTGTAAAGGAAGCAGTCACAAATGTTAGTTCTTTTTAAGGGGTATCATGGTAAATTTTTGGTAAAGGTGTTGGAGTGTGTAATGCCCACATTTTTAGGAGTATTTCTATAATGAATAATTAATTTAAATTTATGAGTTTTATTATATTAAACTATGTGTACTTAACAGGAAAATAAAATACCAATAAATGTTAAAATTTTAATATGTAATGACTGTGTAGAATAAGCATCATTTTCAACATCAACTGTTTACCTGCTTACAAGATCTAAAAAATAACAACAGAAATAAATCTCTATGTGAACTACAATGAAAATACAAATAAAACTCTACCACAGAAATAATCTTTGATTCAGTTATCACACCTAAGGCAGTCTCCACACATAGCAGTATATTCCACACACAAGTCTCACTCGCACTGACAGTACATGTGCTTAGCTTTCCTTTCCTGTTTGGCAGGCCATACTTGTCATCTCTCTTGTCTTCCTGTTTTGTCAGGAGCTTGCTATTATATTATACCATTTTCACCCACCAGGAAAATAAAATATCAACAAAATAAAATATCAAATAATGTAATGAGTGGTTAGAATAAATATCAACATTTTTATAACTGCTTACTAAACATAAAATATAACAGAAATAAATTCCTATGTGAACAACAATAAGGACACAAAAAAAATTCTACCACAGAAATAATCTTTACTTTAATTATCACAAGTAAAGCAGTTTTCACACATAGGAATATCCTGTTCCATACACAAGTGTTGCTTACACTAATATAGCACATGTGTTTTGTTCTCTTGTTTTTGTTGGTAGGATTTTCTTGACATCTTTGGTATTCCTATTTTCTTAGGAACTTCTATGATGTTTCAACTGTTTGTTCACTAATGTGCTCCAAAATTCTTTTGCATAGTTCTTTGGGTGGATACATATTGTTCTTCCTCTGTTGAAACTGATCATTTATCAATTCCAGTCCCACTCCTTTAAAAAAATTTATCTGCGATATTTTGTGCTTGTTATTTTCTTTGTAAACTATGAAACTATTTGTGGCTGACATGTTTAGGATCCAGTAAAACACAACCATTATCCAAATTTGTGTTTTGAATGACATCATAGTTGCTGCATAATTTTTCAACATCTGCCTTATATTTTGTTACAAAATGTGACATTTCTGGCTTCATTTGTGTTAAAGATTCACTATCGATCTTTTTTTTTTTTTTTTTTTTTTTT
>NW_022900950.1:18639999-18678498 GCF_012274545.1 Fukomys damarensis | reverse complement strand
ATCGGGGATTGAACTCGGGTCCTTGGGCTTGCAAGGAGGCCACCAAATCCCTGAGCTAAATCCCCGGCCCTACTATCAATCTTTTTTATTTGTTTAGTCTTCTGAGGTAGAGTCTCCAGGCTAGCCTGGAACTCACTGTGTAGCACAGGCTCACCATGAACTCATAGGATCCTCCTGCTTCAGTGCCCAGCTTCACTTTCGATCTTACCATCACTATATAAAGTTGACAGTATCAACATTACTTTGTTTTTCCTCACCATATAGGAGGTCAATGTTATTTCTTTTTCAAATCTAAAGATTGTAGTGTATATTTCTCTTCTCGGACACTTTCAACATTTTTTTCAGGAATCTCCACTTTGTCCTTGCCCTTAGTTCCTGTGCTTATCAACTGATGTGTGTGGTTTGATTTTGTTTGTTTGTTTGTTTGTTTGTTTATAAAATGTAATAACAATGACTAACTTGTGAACCAATTGTCAAATGTGACATTTGGGTGACTTTTTGAAATCCATTCAATAAGTCTGTTCAGAAAGTCATAGGGTTTATTACTGCAAAAATAAAGACCTTGTGGCCAAGATAAATTTCTAAATTCAAAGTAAAATGTCCTCACACCTACCAGGGCATATATTTTTATACCCTATTTGGAAGGTTTATTTGACATATATTTCCAAAACCTTCAACAAACACGAAATGATACAAGTAGTTTGTCAGTTTACATGTATTCAAATGGTGTACAAATTGCTTGACAGTTTGAAACAAAGCTTTCAAAAAAATGAGCAAATAGCAGCTCAAGTGTTATGTTTTCTTTTTTCTTTTTTTTTCAGCTTTAATTGAGTTTATTGATACAATTTAGGGATACAGTACAGTTACATTCATTGTTGGGAATTTGTACCTCTATATGACATGTCTTGGTTCTCATTTTTCCCCTTGTCCCTGCCCTCCCTTCACCCCCTCCTCTTCTCCCCATCTACAAACACTTTATTTCCATCTTTCATTATCTCACATTTTTTTCTTTTCCCTTTTACCCTTCCCCTACCCATCCCACCTTCCCTACACCTTTAGCTCCTTTCTTCCCAATTCTAAATGTCAGTAATCTTATTAGGATCTTCTGTATTATTGCAGATTATTCACACCAGAGAGACTATTCGGTATTTACACATGTGTGCCTTATTTATTTCACTTAGGAGTACATCTTCAATATGTATCCATTTTCCTATGAGTGAATCAATTTTCTCATTCTTTATGGCTGAGTAATATTCCATTTTATAGAAAAACCACATCTTCTTTATCCAGTTTCCAACGGATGGGCAAATGGGCTGTTTCCAAGTTTTAGCTATTACAAACTGTACTTCTATAAACATGGGTGCTTATACTTCTCTGTGATATGATTTATGATCAAATCCTCAGTAGCACGGGGAACTAGCAGATAGAATCAACAACTGGGATCTCATCTTATTAAAAAGCTTCTGTACTGCAAAAGAAACCATCGGCAGAACTAAGGGACAAACTACAATGTGGGAAAAAATTTTTACCAGCTGTTCCTCAGATAAAGGACTATTATCAAGAATATATAAAGAACTCAAAACAATAACCCCCCCCAAATATAAAGACCCAATTCATCTGAAATGAACAGACATTTCACAGACAAAGAAGTAAAAGCAGCAAGTAAATATATGAGAAAATGTTCCACATCACTGGTCATTCAAGAGATACAGATGAAAACAACACTGAGATTCCACCTCACCCCACAAAGAATGGCTGCTATCAAGAAATCACACATTAACAAATGTTGGTGGGGTTGTGGGGAGAAAGGAACCCTTCTCCATTGTTGGTGGAAGTGGAGAATGGTGCAACCACTATGGAAATCAATATGGAGATACCTCAAAGAGCTTGGACTGGAGGTTCCATTTGACCCAGCCATCCCTCTGCTGGGTATCTTTCCAAAAGAATTAAAAGAATTTTTTTTCTTTCTTGTTGAATCTGGAAGAATCCAAATCTCTTGAGTGTCATTACTGTTCTAAAAATTTGTCATTTTTTCATAAATCCTTTAGATTCTGACAATTAGAATGATAAAATCCTGCTATGATTTAGTTCAGATAGTGAGATGTCATGATAAATGTATGTTTGAGTATTACTACTGATGCATATAAAATTTTTACTTGTATTTAATTATTAGTGTATTTCAAAACATCTTGAAGCATATAATTTGTTACAATGTCCAACATTGAATCTCAGTGTTGGTATTCTGTCCAATACATTTCATCCCTGGCAAGAACCAAATAACATTTTCTGATCTAGTTCTAACATTGGCTCGTTCAGGTATACATGACCACTTTGTAGCATTTTGGCTAGTCAAATATTTAACTGTTTTCTTCATCTGAATCAAAGTCTTCATTCTGGTCTTCTCTGTCTATCATATCTTGCTAACTTCTTTGGCTTTCATGATTCAAGTCACCATTGGTAGCTAAATCACCTTATAACTCACTTTCAGCCTCCTCCCAAAGTTGTAAAAGCAGATTTGCATTTGACATTGTGCTGAATTGGGTTAATTCTAAAAGAAAATACAACACATAATAAAAAAATTATAACTACACAAAATGTAACAAGGCACATAATGTGGGGGGAAGCTCACCCATTTACACTTTGACACATTCACACACCTTGCTGTTCATCATACCAAGTGGTTGAACACAAAACTGCTTCCTGTATTCCCCCAGCACAGCTCCTGAGACATACGGCTGGCTATATTATGCCAAAGTATATATTTTCATTAGAAAAATATGGTTAAGGTGTATTTTACCCACCATGATGCCCCATTTTAAGCTGGCTTACCTAGTCCTAGAATAATTTACTTTTAGAAAGTATAACTCATTAAATATTGCTAACAGATTGTTTTATCTATAAATAAGTTATTTTAAAAGACTTATAAATCAAAGTAAGAAAAACAAGTGATAAACCAGCTATGAAACTTTTCCTAAAATGTATTCTTTATTAGGTTTATTGGTACATTTTAGGTATACAATACAGTTACATTCATCATTGGGATCTTGTACCTTTAGATGACTTATCTTGGTTTTTATTTTTTCTCCACTCCCAGCCCTCTCTTCACCCCCGCCACCCTTCCCTGTTTACAGATATTGTTTCAATGTTTTTCCTTTCCTCAGATATTTTCTTTTCACTTTTTACTTTCCCCCTACTCCTCCCACTTCCCCTACTCTTTTAGACCTTTTCTTCCTATTACACAATATCAGTTATACATTTTGATCCTTATTTAAACTTTTAGCTTTTCATACCAGAGAAACGATACAGTATTTACAAATGTGTGTCATTAATTTCACTTAAGAATATAATATGGCCTCAATGTGCATCCACTTAGCTACAAATATCTCTAGTTTCTCATTCTTTATGGTTGATTAGTACTCCATTTTATTTAAAAAAAAAAAAAAACCAAACACATACACACATTGTCTTTATCCAGTCTCCAGTTGATGGGTAATCGGGTTGTTTCCAAGTTTTAGCTATTACAAACTGGGCTGCTATAAACATAGGTAAGCATATATCGCTGTGGTATGATTCTTTTAATTCTTTTGGGAAGATACCCAGAAGAGGAATAGCTGAATCAAATGAGACATCTAATCCTAGTTGTTTGAGTTATCTTCATATTGTTTTCTACAGTGGTTGCACCAGTCTGCACTCTCACCAACAATGAAGAAGTGTTCCTTTCTCCCCACAACCCTGCCATCATTTGTTATTGGTTGATTTCTTGATAGCAGCCATTCTTTCTGGTGTGAGGTGGAATCTCAGTGTTGTTTTCATCTGCATCTCTCTAATGACCAGGGATTGAACATTTTTTCATATGTTTATTTGCTGCTTTTACTTCATCTGAGAGATATTTATTTCAGATATGCATTTTTGAATTGGGTCTTTAAATTTCAGGATTCTGATTAGATACCTCTATGATGGTATTTTCTTGCTATAACTAAAACAGCCCCTCTACCTGCCAGCAGCTTTGACAGTAGATGCCATCTAGCTGTGTCAATTCATGCAGAGTTGAAATTTTATATTTCTGATCTTTCTGTATCTCTGCAGAAATGCCTTTCTAAGTATCTATCCTTTAATTAGTCTTTATTCAGTACCTTAGCTATCTCTTGCATTTGAGTCAGTCATCTTATTCCCGTAAAGCCCTGGAAAAACTTATGTTTGTACCAAACTTTATTTTTTAAAACATCTGGTTTCAGTCAGGACAGTTATTTGTGACTTACATAAGCACACTTACACCCTGGTACTATCTCTATCATAAAGTTAGAGCTATCTTGGTGACTTTGTTAATAACTAGCAAGTGTATTATTTATATAGTTCTTTCTTATTCTTTGGACATTTACTTTCTATTTAAATAGCTGAGTTTCTGTATTAAATTGATACTACCAAAATCTTAGATTTCAAGAAACACTTGATTACCATGCTGTCTTTAAATAAATAAATAAATTGTTTTCAATACTTAGAAACTTAGCAAGCAGTCACCAGTTTTTAAAAATCTAGCATTTTTTTAAAATTCACAAAAAAGTATAACTATTTGGTATGTTGATTTTGCCCCTACTATGGTGAATTTAGTGATGTAAACAAATACAAATTAGTTGAAACCTCCTGATAATGAAGATGATCTTTGTGATTACCTAATTTCAATTTTTTCACATATACCCAGAATCAGATTTGATATGGAGCCATTTTCTTGAAGGATTTCTTTTTAATTCTCTGGTCTTTAAGGAACACTTTCAAGGAACATTTAATTAAATTTCCTCTCTATATCTTCATAATACTTGGAGGCATTACTTGAAAACTAAGAAGCAAAATGTTTTCTTTTTGAAAATAAAGATGTTCTGTAGCAAAATTGAATATAACCTTTCTGATATGTTTCTACTTAAAAGGGATTTCCCTTAATTAATTACTTTTAAATCTACCAAAAGCTATAACTGTAATCATTATTCTGTGAATCTAATGGAACAAGAACAGCTATTGTCTAGTCTCTAAATAACTGCAATAGTGTTGTTCAGAGTAATGTAGATACAGAATTAGACCAACACAAGCCTTGTAAACAATGCAAAATTAATTGAAAATTGGTGGCCTGTAAGTTGGAAGACACTTTCATGGCATGTAAACAATTGTTCAGAAGCTAAAATAATAGCAGTGCATTAAACCAATAGAATTACTTCTGGCACCTACCAGAAATGTTAATTTATCATCAATCATTAGCTTGTGATAAAAGAGCTCAACTTGTAGTTCTGAATTAAGGCCAGAAAAATTGAGAGACAAAAATATTATAAAAAAGACAAACCACTTCAAGCTCAATTGCTTTAAATTACATTGACCTCATCCCTGAACCTTTGAAACTTGTCCCTAATTGAGAGCAATTGATTTACCCTTTCAGCTTTCTTTGAAAGCCTATCAGATCTCAAGTTCAAAATGGTAAGAGCTCTTTGCCGAGTTATTCTGCAATCAGGCTTTCATTTGAGATTCTTAAATGATGACTAAAGCACAAACTAGGCTAAAATATAAAACAAAACAGAACCCAATGAATTTATATTTCCAAAATTAAAATGACATCTTTTTGCTACCATTGGAGAAGGTGATAAAATAAATGAAAATACTCTTCAGCACAAAACAGTTACAGTAGCAAAAATATAAAAGATTTTCGACACTAAAGTGAGATATGAGCAGGACCACCATGCCAAAATGTCAGATTTCTCATCCACATCCAGATTAAAATGATCAAGTTTCTAGAAAGTAAAAATAAATTGTAAGGAAGACATTTAAAAAGATTTTGCTGTGCAGTGAACATGATCAACACCACATCTACCCATGGGAAAGCAAAGACATAAGTGCCTGCTCTGCTGTCACCTCAGCTCTAGCTTAAGGGTCACTGGTACTTTCGGAGAGCTTCATGGGTGTTCTTTTTGAGAGGGGCACAGAGTGGGTTTGTTGTCTGCCTTGTAACTGATAAAACAAGCATGAGAGACAGGGATTGGCTAAAGTGGGCTGTGTCTGAAGAGAGAGTCACATTAGGAGTTATGTGCCCACTTTCTCAGAGGCCCCTAAATCCCAGGACCAGATGAATGTCATGAAATATTAGTCTGGGTTACTCTTAAAGGGATCCAGCTCCAGAAGGATATGCTGCCCTAGTGAAGGATGTTATTCTGATTGAGCTCTACAGTGATCTCTCTAAAGATCTCAAATGGTTTTTAACATACACAATCTTATGACAATAACATCAGGTGATAATTTCCTGCATCCCTTTCTCTCTTTTACTTTCATTTCCCAAATAGTAGAGAACCAGAAACCTCAACAAGCAGGAAGAAAAGTAAAATCACTGAAGAAAAAAATGTCTTTCTATCCTCTCTTACATAATTCTCTTGCACCAGATCCTGGCTAGGTGAAAAGAAAAGATTCAATATTACAACAGGTTTCAAGTGCTGATTATTTTCTGGACCAGAAGATTTAAATATTCTAAATCAAGGTTTTTTAGCAACAGAAAGCTACACAGCAACATTCTGTCACATAAGAGACCAGGGAGGCCATTCTGCATGCCCTTGCCTTCATTCAGCAATAAAGGGGAAACTACCACTTCAATAAGTATTAAAGGGACAGTGGTAAAAGCCAATAAGGTTGATCTAGTCCTTATATCCCATGAGTTCTAATTAATGCTTGAGTTACACAATGAATTTTAATTAAACACCTTATGTAAACATTTTTATACCATGAATACTCATACAAATATAAAATTTTAAATGATGAAACAAAGTTTCTAAATGTCTTGCTAAATAATAATGGCTTCTCCCTAAATATGGTAACAGCCCATTTGCCCATCAGTTGGAGACTGGATAAAGAAGATGTGGTTTTTCTATAAAATGGAATACTACTCAGCCATAAAGAATGAGAAATTAGATTCATTCATAGGAAAATGGATACATATTGAGGATATACTCCTAAGTGAAATAAATAAGTCTCATATGTGTAAATACCGAATAGTTTCTCTGGCATGAAAAACTATCATAGTACATAAGATCCTAATGATATAATTGACAATGTGAAATAGAAAGAAAAGGGATAAAGGTGTAGGGAAAGAGGGAAGAGTAGGGAAAGGTAATAAGTGAAAATAAAAAAATATGAGAAAATGAAAAAATGGAAATAAAGTGTTTGTAAATGGGGAGGGGAGGAGGGGGTGAAGGGAGGGCAGGGACAAGGGGAAAAAATGAGAACCAAGACCTGTCATGTAAAGGTACAAGATCCCAATGATGAGTGTAACTGTACTGTATACCTAAAATGTACTAATAAACTCAGTGAGAGGGGAAAAAAAAGCATGGTTTCTAATTAAGATTACTGGATTTAGGGCCAAGGATTTAGCTCGGTGGTTCTGGCACCTGCCTTGCAAGGACAAAGGCCCAAATCCGATCCCGGTACCAAAAAAAAAAAAAAAAAAATTACTGAATTAAATCCATGCTTCAGATATTGTTCTTGAAACTTTGGGAGTCTGTTCTCAAATCTCTATAGCATCATAGTTTTTGTCTCATAATGTGACTGATAAGAGCTCATACTAGATCTAGTGCAAGTGTTGGCTCCGCCACTTTCTGGTCCTTCATTTATTAGTATTTCTTTATCAGTATGCACCATGGACCATGATATCTTAAGCATTTTGTTAATGCACCTTGACATTTTATAATGGTAAGTTTAGATAAAGCTAGCAAATATAAATTATAAATTTATGCCACTGGAATTTCAGAAACTGCCACATAGCATAAGACATTGCAAAGAAAGTATTATTATATGTCTGCGGAGGAAATCATCTTAAGAGTCCTCTGCATTATGGAACTCCCTCTCTTCTTTCTGGATTGTCCATATACTAGAAGAGAGATTACTGGTGAACTAAATAAGTGAATGATTCAAAGTCCCTTATCTTCATGGGTTCCTGATATAATTTATTTGAAACCACTCTTTTTCTCCACTTTACCCTCTATCAAATATTCTTTCATATCAGTTGGGCTTGGAATGTCAGTAGGCATCTTTTGAGATCTAAGAGGAATTGAATGAAGGATTTACTTAGTTTGAGTTCACAGTAATTTCTAAGAATCCAGTTTGCCCCAAATATTGCAAATATTCAAATATTGCATGTAAATACCTGATGTGTGACATGACCTGATGAGGAAATGTGCCATTAGTGTATTCTATTAATTTACAAATAGAGAGATGCAGGAAGGCTATGAGATTACAGGTAGATAAAATAATTATGCCCCACATAATACTTGATATAACATAGCACTGACAATATCCCATGGCCATTTATAGCATAATATTCCTGCAGCTTCATAAGCCAAGCTGATTGAAAAAATAAAAAGGATAATGTGTTCTCTGGCTCACTGATTTTTCCTACACATGATGAAATAATTAAATGAATTCTAAAATATGATCATATGCCTTATGAAGAATATATCAAATAATTATAACTAGTTAGCCTTCATATGAGAATTTCAAGAATTTCATATTTTATGCAATGAAATGAATTTCCTTGATCTTCAGGTAACATGTATTTCTTCAGTGCTCACTATATTGTCAGAAACTGTACTGAGCTTTTAACATGTATTATATCACTGAGTCCTCACAAATAATTAAACCTATTACAACTATCACTTCCTTCTCTGGTTTAATAATGAAAGACTATTTTCCAGCTCCCTCTCAACATTTATTTACATTTGCCTTCTCTTTCAATTGTAACTCATCAATTTCAAGGCAGTCAGATATTTCAACTTCCAAATAATGCATACTAGGCAGGAAGAATCATGCAAAATGTAAAGCAGTAATTTGACATAATGAAGGCAGTTTTTATCAGTCTAACCTTAAATTGTCACCATTGATGGACCCAGTGGATTGCTTCTTCCTCCATGCTATGTTCTTATTTATGCCCTAGAATAATAGGAATAAAGCCTAGTGACCTGAGCCAGTGTCTGAATCTCAGCTGGGTGACACTTAAAATACTAGCTCCAAAGCACACTTTCTTTGTGACCAATAATTTCAGCTGCTTTCAATTTTTTTCTAAGAAATGTAGTGAAGATACAAGCCAAGATGTCTCCAATGTTGTTTGCAACAATAAAAGCTTATCAAGGTCCTATATATCTCTGGAGGTGTAGTTCAATGGTAGAGAACAAACGGCATGCTTTAAGATTCTGGGGTCAATCCCCAACATCACAAAAAATCAAATCAAATCAATAAGTAAATAAATACACTAAAGAGCCAACAGTAGAAAATTAAGTACATTGTGATGATTAACAGACACATTTAACATTTAGCCATTCAAATATACACAAATACTAGTGCTATGTATGTGTACATCCTGTATACAAATATATGTACTGTAAACATTCATGAACAATATTTTATTTTTAAATATTTTACATTAAAAAATCAAAATATACTTTATATGTTATATATTAAAATTTTATATACACAAAAATTTTGGCAATTTTTAATATATTTTTGTTTTTTAATTTTTTTTGTTTTGGCTTCAATAGGTAACTTTTCAAAATTAATTTTATTGGTATATTTTAGGTATACAATATAATGGCATTCAGCACTGGAGATTTGTAACTTTACATAATATATCTTGATTCTTATTTTTTAAGGCATTCCTGTGCCCTCCCTTCAATCCTTCCACCCTTCCCTTTTTAGAAAAACTTTGTTTCCATTTTTTCATTTTCTCACATTAATTCCTTTCCACCTTTGTACTTTTTCTTCCTATTTCACACTATCTATTGTACATTTTGATCATTATTTACACTTTGTTTCTCACACTAGAGAAACAATTTGGTATTTATACATGTGTATCCTATTTATTTCACTTAAGAGTATCACCTCAGTGGGCATCCATTTAGCTATAAATGTCTCCAACTAATCATTTTTTGTGGCTGAGTAGTACCCCATTTTATTAAAAAAAAATTTTTTTTAATCCAGTCTCCAGTTGATGGGCAATTGGGCTGTTTCCAAATTTTCACTATTACACACTGTGCTGCTATTGAACATGGGTGTGCATATATCACTATGGTATAATTCTTTTAATTAATTTGAGAAGATACCCAGCAGGGGAATAACTGGGTCAAATGGGACCTCAAATCCCAGTGCTTTGAGGTATCTCCATACAGATTTCCACAGTGGTTACACCAATCTACACTCCCACCAAAGGTGGAGAAGGGTTCCTTATTCCCCACAACCCACCAGCATTTTTATTGGTTGATTTCATGAAAGCAGCCATTCTTTCTGGGGTGAGGTGGAATCTCAGTGTTGTTTTCATTTGCATCTCTATAATGACCAGTGATGTTGAACATTTTTTCATATGTTTATTAGCTATTTCTACTTCTTTGTCTGAGAAATGTCTGTTCATTTCAGATGCCCATTTTTGAATCGGATCTTTAAATTTGGGGCGGATCTGATTTTTTATGTTCTTTATATATTCTAGATAGTAGACCTTTGTCTGAGGAACAGCTGGTAAAATATTTTTTTCCCATATTGTTGGTTGTCTGATCATGCTGTTGGTGGATTTTCTTGCTGTGCAGAAGCTTTTTCATAAGAAGACATCCCACTTGTTGATTCTTTGTGCTAGTTCACATGCAACTGAGGTTTTGTTCATGCAATCTTTTCCTATGCCAATGTCTTTAAGAGGTCTGCCTAACCTCTCTTCCACCTGGTTTACTGTTTCTTTTTTAATATTTAGATCTTTAATCCATTTCAATTTTAGTTCACTGCATAATGAGCAATATAGGTATAATTTTAATCTTTGGTAAGTTGAACCCTGATTTTTCCAGCACCACCTATTAAAGAGGCTGTCTTCCAGTAAGGGTGTTTGGCTCCTTTGTCAAAGATGAGGTGGTCATGTATGTCTGGAGTTGTTTTCACATCTTCTAATCTGTTCACTGGGCCTCCGGTCTGTTACTTTGTCGGTACATGCTGTTTTTCAGTAGTTTCGTAGTATAATTTCAACATGGGGATTGTGATACCCCCACCTTGTCTTTGTTGCCTACAACTGCTTTACTATTCTAGATTTCTTCTTATTCCAAATGAATTTTCGGACTGTTTTCTCAAGATATGTGAAGTATGCTACTGGGATTTCAATTGGGACTGCATTGGACCTATCTAGCAGTTTTGGAAGTATGGCTATTTTCATTATATTGGTTCTTCCTACCCAGGAGCAAGGAATGTCTTTCCATTTTCTGATATTCTCCTCGATCTGTTTTTTCAGGTGCTACAGTTTTCAGAGTAGAGGTCTTTGATTTCTTTCATTACATTGATTCCTAGGTATTTCTTTTTTCTTTTCTTTCTTTCTTTTTTTTTTTTTTTTTTTGTTTAGTAAAAGGAATTATTTCTCCAGTTCCTCTTTCAGTGTGTTTGTTGTTTGTGTATGGGAAAGCTACTGATTTTTGTGTGTTGACCTTGTACTCAGCTACTTTGCTGAATTTGTTTATTAAGTCTAGAAGACTTTTGGTGGTATTCTTGGGGTCTTCTATATAAAGTATCATGTTGTATACAAATAATCACAATTTGACTTCTTCATTTCCTATCTTTGTTCTTTTTATTTCTTTCTCTTGTCTAATTGCTGTGGCTGATGTTTCCAAAAACTATACTGAATAGGAACGGTGACAGTGGACATCCTTGCCTTGGTGCTGATTTTAGTATGAAGTATTTCAGTTTTTAACCATTTAGTATGATACTAGCTCTTGGTTTTTCATAGATGGATTTATTGGGTTGAGGTGGAGACCATCTATTCCAGTTATTTGTAGGTTTCTATCATGAATATGTGTTGGATTTATCTAATGCTTTTTCTGCACCTATTGAGATGGTTATATGGCTTTTGTCATTGGGTCTATTAATATAGTAAATTACATTTATTGACTTGCATATGTTGAACCATCCTGCATCCCTGGGATGAATCCCACTTAATCGGGGTATATGATCTTCTTGATGATCTTCTGCATTCTATTTGCCAGTATCTTATTGAGGATTTTTGCATCTATGTTCATAAGGGCATTGCCCTATAGTTCTGTTTTTCGGTTGGGTCTTTCTCTGCTTTGGGGATCAAGATGATAGCTTCTTCCAGGAATGAATTTGGGATTATTGCTTCCCTTTCAATTTCATTGAAGAGTTTTTTTTTTCCTCATTGAGTTTATTGATACATTTTTGGTATATAGTACAGTTTATCATTGGGATCTTGTACTTTTACGTGACAGGTCTTTGTTCTTATTTTTTCCCCATACCCTTGCCCTCCCTTCACCCCCTCCTCCCTTCCCATTGAAAAGTTTAAACAGTAGTGGCAATAGTTTTTTTCTAAATGTCTTGTAGAATTCAGCAGTGAAACCATCAGGACCCAGGCTTTCCTTAGTTTGTAAGTTTTTAATTACATTTTCATTTTGTTGATTGATATTGGGTTGTTTAGAATACTTAGAACTTCTTTGTTCAACTTTGGTAACTCATACATATCTAGGAATCTATCTATTTCTTCTGTGTTTTCCATCTTATTGGCATACACGTTCTCAAAGTAGGTATTGATGATCCTCTGGATATCTGTTTGGTCCATTGTAATTTTACCCATTTCATTCCTAATTACATGGATTTGTATCTTTTCTTTTCTTTTTTTGGGGGGGATAAGTTTGGCTAAGAGTTTGTCAAGTTTGTTTATTCTTTAAGAACCAACTCTATTTTACTGATTTTTTGTATTATTCTCTTAGTCTCCATTGCATTGCTTTCTGCTCCGATCTTTATAATTTCCTCCCTTTTATGAGTTTTGGGTTTGTCCTACTCATCCTTTTGTAGAAGCTTTTTCTACAGGTTCACTATCAGGTTATTTATTTGAGCTCACTCTATTTTCCTAATATGAGTATTCACTGTTATGAATTTCCCTCATAAGACCGCTTTCATTGTGTCTCACAGATTCCAATATGTTACACTGACATTGTCATTTAATTGTAGAAACTGTCTGATTTCTTCTTTAATTTCCTCTGTGTTCCATTGGTTATTTAGAAGTGTGTTGTTCAATTTCCATGTGTGTAAGAAATTCTTGCATTTTGTTTTGTTGTTGATCTCCAATTTTATCACACTATGATCTGATAATATACAAGTGATAACTTCAGGTCCTTTGTACTCACTTAAAAATGTTTTATGAGCAAGTATGTGGTCTATTTTGGAGAATGACCCATGTGCAGCTGAAAAGAATGCATATTCTGATTTTGTGGGGTGGAACACTCTATAAACTTCTGTTAATTTATTGAAGAGTTTGATTGAGTTCCAGTATTTTGTTGTTTACTTTGTGTCTAGTTGATCTTATCTATTGATGACAGTGGGATATTAAGGTCTGCCACTACTATTGGATTAGTGTTTATTTAATTTTTATGCCCATTAGAATTTGTTTTATATAGTTGGGTGCACTAATATTTGGTGCATATATATTTATGATTGCCATCTCTTCCTCTTGGATTGTTCCTTTTACAAGGATGTAGTGTCCTTCTTTGTCCCCCTTAATTAGTGTTGGTTTGAAACCCATTTGGTCTGCAATTAGGATACCTACTTCTTTTTTTTTTTTTTCAGGTTCTGGTCACATGGAGTATTATTTTCCACCCTTTAACTTTTAAACTATGAGTTTCTTTTTTAGATAAGTGTGTTTTTTGTATGCAGCATACTGTTGGATCTTGCTTCTTGACCCACTCTGCCAGTCTATTTATTTTGATTGGTGAATTGAGATCATTAACACTGATGGTCGCAACTGATATGTAATGACTTCTCCTTGTAATGACTTTTTCTTTTTGTTGGATTCTCCCCCTTTGCATTTAATTTCTTGTCTTACCTGATGGATGGATTCATTTTGCTGTACTTCCTGGGGTTGTGATCCTCATTGTCTTTTCCCAGGATATTGTTTAAAAGTTTTTGGATTGCTGGTTTGGTATTCATTAAGTTCCTCAGGTACTCTTTATCATGAAAGTATCTTATTTCTCCATCAATTTTGAAAGATAGTTTTGCATGGTACATCAATCTGGGTGTGAAGTTGTTTTCTTTTTGGGCTTGAAATATATCACTCCAACTCTTCTTGCCTTGAGGGTTTGTGTTGAGAAGTGTGCTGTGATTCCGATAGGCTTTCCTTAGTATGTGATTTGTTTCTTATCTTTAACTGCTTGTAGAATTTTGTTCTTCTGTTGGGTTTCTGGGATCTTAACTATTATATGCCTAGGTGTAGATTTTTTTGATCATGGCTAGTTGGAGTCCTATATGCCTCACTTATCTGTATGTCAAGTTCTTTTCACCTGCTTGCGAAGCTTCCTGTCATTACTTCTGTGAAGTATTTTTTTTATGTTATGTGCACTCTCTCCTGTTTCTTCATTGACTCTGATCAGTCTTATGTTATTCTTCTATGCATCATCTAGCAGCTGCTGGATTGATTTCTGTACTCTTTTTAAGAAATTTTTCTTTTTCTGGTCACTAATTGCAATCCTATCTTCTATATCTGAAATTCTGTCCTCACATTGGCTCAGTCTTCTGCATAAAATTTCAATGGAGTTTTTATGTCATGGAAATCCATTTGCATCTGTTTTATGGATTCCATTTGTTTCTATGTTGAGATTCCATCATGCTCCTCGGCTCTTATATTTTTTTTAATCTGTGTCTACTCTATATTTGTTCATCATGTCTTGCACTATGGACACAATCTCTGTTGTTATCTGAGAAATTATTTCCGATTTCATTTTTTCCAGATCCTCTTTCATTGCTCATTTAGGGAGTCCAGGTGGTTGAGTATAAGATTGTTCCATTTCATTTCTCTTTAGGGTTGCCTTAAGTGATCTGAAAGTCTGGTTTTGAGACTTGTTTACCTGTCTTCTCATTTCAGCAGATGAAGCCTGCTGTGCCTTTGTTGAGGCAACTTTTTGCTCACCCAGTGGTCTTCAGTTCTCAATAAGCCACAGAGCAGCCTTTTCTCTGCTGCTCTGCACCAATTTATGGGTTCAGACTGGTGGCCTTCAGGACCCCTGCATTGTCCTGTTGCCTGAGCAGCGTTCTGGATGGGGCCTGTGTTCACGTGGGATGATATCTAGGCATGCCTCTGGCTAGGATCTGTCATCCTATGTAGTGGGGTCTGGGAGGGCCTTTGCCTGGGGCTGTGCACCCGAGTTCCTGAGGTGCTGGTGTCTCAGTGGGCTTCTGGCTAGGGTCTGTGAACACTTATCAACAGTATCAGGGCACGTGTCTGGTGCTGCTTGTGCACCTGTGCAGCTATTTTGCCATAGGTTCTTTGGTGGTGGCTTGTGGGCCCAAGCAGCCAAGGTCAGCTGGGGCCCTCTCTGGACCTGCCTCCAGCCACAAAGCTCTGTCTACACCAGCTTCTCACTAGGATCTCAGTAAGTAACTTCTTTTAACTGGTGTATATTTGTAATACAGATTACTGAGATTAGTTTTGGTATGTTGGCACAAGCAAATAACATTTTGATTATTTTTATCCTTGCTGCCGCCTTAATTTCCTCTGCCTTCCCTTGTGTCTTCTTCCATCTCTAAAAATTTACCTTCTTGATTTCCCCCATCTCTCTTTGACTGATTAATTGATTGTTTAATTGATTGATTGCTTAAATAAGAGAACACAAGTGGTATTTATCTTTTTGAGATTGATTTATTTTTCTTAAAATGATCGTCTTTAGTCCCATCCATTTTCTTTCAGATGACATGAGGTTGTTGAAAGCAGAAAGACCACATGCTATAAAGTAGACTTCAATTCTATTCAAAAAATGCTTAGCAGTAGTCTATTATTAAATTAAATTAATAAATATTTCCTTAATGAATTTTTTGGGGGGTGGGTTTGAGACAGGGTCTCACTATGTAGTTGAGACTGACCTGGAACTCACTATGTGGTCCGGGTTGATCTCAAACTCACAGCAATCATGCTGCCTCAGCCTCCCGAGTGCTCGGATTACAGGCGTGTGCCACCACGCCCAGCTTTCCTTAATGAATATGATTATAGATAGTATGAAAATTATAACATGGTTACCATTCTTCCTGAATTCACAGTCAAGAAGAATATGTAATAAGTCAAGAAAGCTTTCTGCAGATGTTGTTACAAGAGAGAATAAAATAAAGTACAGAGGGAGTGATTACATCAAACTGGGGATATCATGAACAGAGTATTCCAGGTAGGATGTGTAACATCTACAAGTCCATGGATGAGTTAACTAGAAAGGAAAGAAAGGAAGATAAGTGAAGACATAGGAAAATGAGAAGAACAGGTCTAGCTGCTAGATCATGGTGGACTCTTGATACACTGAATAGATTCTACAGCCACACTTTCTGGTCTGATGGCCACAGATCACATTGACTATCCTTGATCCCTGATACAAAAAAAAGAATAATTTCAATGTTGATTGTATGTTGAAATGATAATAGAGTGTATGTTGGATTAAATTAAATAGATTATTTAAATGAATTTAACTCATTTATTTTTATGTTTGTAATGTGGTTTCTAAAAATTCTAAGCTTTATATCTGAATCTGTTGGATAGCACTACTCTGGAGGATAGGTTACAGGAGCATGATACTGGAAGGAGGAAGACCATTTAGAAGGCTTTTAAAGAGTGCAGTTAAGCGGCAATGAAGGATTAAGCCAGAAAAATACAAATGAAGATAAAGAGAAGATGAATTATAAAAGAGATGCTTAAAAGAACCAGATAAGCTGAATAAGAAAAAAAAGGAGTTGATAAGTATTTGGAATACTCTCAATGTTTTGGTTTGATGACTATATGAATAGTGGTAATCTTAGGCAAAAAAAAAAAAGCAATACAAAAGGAAGACCAGATCTTAATATAAAGATTCATTCATTTACATATTTATTTCATGAGCAGCTACTTTGTGCTAGTTATTCCCTAGTCAGTTAGGTGGTAAGAACCTAGCAGTGATGAAACAAATGAGGTCTCTAATTTCCAAGATCTTATTTAACTCTATTAGAAACATATACTGAGTTCCATTTAACCATATTCAAGATGAGGTTGCTATGAAACTTTCACGTAGAAATGTCACTTACATATTCACATATAAAATTTACAAAGAGAGATAGGAGTTGAGATTTGTGAACCAAGATGGATAATTGTAACTAGAAACAGCATATAAAAAATAAAACTCTAAGATATATCAGATATTTAAAGGTAATATAGGGTAAGAAGAATCAGTGAAACAGACAGATGAAGAAGTAGGCAAAAACAGTTTTTAAAAAATGAAGGAAAGAGAAAACTATGGTCAGCAGCGTCAAATGATCAAGTGATCATGGGAATATATAAGAGGCTACTGCTCACCTTTGGGAAGGCATTTTTCAATGGAATAGTGGAGTTGAAAGCTAGATTCCACATGTCTGGATGGAGGTGAGGAATAAAGACAGCCTCTGTGTGTTGCTCCTGTCAAGAACTTAGCTGAGATGGAGAGTAGCTAAAAAGATAAAAGCTCCAGAGAAACCTAAGATGAAAGAAATTCAAGCATGTTTTCAGCTATTAGAGAAGGTTCAGTAGAGATGATTGAAAATAGAGGAAATCAGAGAAATAAGTGATGAATAAGATCTCATGGGGGTTAAAAGCAGATAGGATGAAAAGCACTAGGAAATACACAGTGTTGAATATGAAATGGAGTACCTTTTACTGACACCACAGGTGTGAGGAAGAATTTTTAACAACCAAATGTGTATGAAGAGGGGTAGAGACTTGAAAGAGTTTCTGCCTAATGACCTTTACTCACCATTAATTTTAGGATGACTAGTATGGAAAACTGGAAATTAAGCCAGAGGCCTCAAGAGAGGGATGAAAGTCTGAAATAGCTAGTAAAGGGAACTGAAGAGTGAAACGGAAAGAGAAAGAAAGAAAGAAAGAAAGAAAGAAAGAAAGAAAGAAAGAAAGAAAGAAAGAAAGAAAGAAAGAAAGAAAGAAAGAAAGAGAGAGAGAGAGAGAAAGAAAGAGAGAGAAAGAAAGAAAGAAAGAAAGAAAGAAAGAAAGAAAGAAAGAAAGAAAGAAAGAAAGAAAGAAAGAAAAAGAAAGAAAGAAATGGAGAGGAGAGATGTCTAGTAGTTCTAATGATTTGATTTCGATTGAGATTAGGAACCATATGCTTGTATGTTATGAGTAGCTCCCATTGTGTGTGTGTGTGTGTGTGTGTGTGTGTGTGTGTCGAGCTGTGCTGAACAGCCCATATGAGAGAGTAAAATAATTAAATGGAGAAAAATTGATTTAAAATCTCAAATTTTCAGAGCACTGAAAGCAACAAAAATGATGTAAGAATCTGAGAATGATGGTAGGATAGAAATAAAAATCACTGACCACAGAATCTTGCCTGGTAGAAAATATGATCAGACAACAGAGGAAACAAGCTGAGAGGGTTAAGAGACTGGAGGTCTATGTTGATAGGACAATTGAGCTGCTGGAAGCTAAACATGAGAAATTATTTGTCCCCAAAATAACAGTAACATATAAATAATTCATATCTATTATCTATTAAACAATTACTATATGGTCAGCCATGCTTTAAGTGTTCTTTTAATATATAATTGTCATGACAACTCTATGGGGCAGTTATCATTGTTACACCTTTTCTTCTAGCTAAGTAAATTAAACTACTGAGTGTTGAAATAACTTACAAAAATAAGAACTAGTGGATGACAGAGCCTACTTTCTTATCAACTGGGCAGGCCAAAATCAAATTATAAAGATATCATAAATTTACAAAAGAATAAGCTTTCAAAAGAAACAGAGGGAAGTGGGCAATAAGGAAATAAGTGGAGACTAAGGTAGCAGAGTTCACTACTCTCAGGGAGAGAAATACAAAGTACATAGGAATAATGTTAGCAGTAATAAATCATTGAGGAAGTCCACAATTTTAATGGTGGCAAAGGATTATCAGAATGACTAGCACTGAAAAAAAAATGACTTTAAATTTCCAACCTTGAGACATAAAATTATTAGTATCAACTCAAGGCTCATCCTGTATATCACAGGCAGTGAGAATAAAGTTAAAAGGCCCCAGTCGTAGCCCCCAAGGACCTTATAATCCAGAGACAAATAAAACAAGTATTTTTCTAAAAGCAAAATATAACTCACGTAAGAAAATGTCAGAAAGACAAAATTAGTATGCTGTAGGACTCAAATTTTTTAAAACATTGTATTTGCTGGATGAGCTAAATATAGAAAAGTGAAGTAGTATATTCTGGAGAGAAGAAAATGCACTTAAAAAAAATTGTAGACATATAAAGTCCAGAAAACACTGGAAAGCAGCAAGCCAGGCAAGACAGTGGTTTGTCCCGAGCACCAAAGGGAGACAACAGATACTATTAAAAAGGTAGGCTGAGAACATGTTGTAATTTAGGTTGACACACTGATTTTATTTAATTCAAAAGGTAATGAAGAACTATTAGAGGGCTTGCACCATGAAATTATAGAATAGGAACCCAGACTGTGAGTATCATTAGAATAGTCTTTCTGCTTGGAATTTTTTACTTATTTTCAAAAATCAGATGTGTTCATTTGAAGGAATACAATCTTGACAGTGATTGAACTTAAATACTTTTATAATGATAAAAAAGGAAACTTCCAGAGTTTAATTACTGCCTCATAAAAATAAACTGGTTTCCTTTTTTTTTAACCCTAAAGAGTATTTCTAGTATTGGGATCTATAACAAGGAGAAAAAAAGAACCTGAGTAAACTGCACTATACTTGTCCTCTGCCACACAATTATTAATATGTCCTAATGTCCATAAAAATGAACATGTAAAGCCAGCATTTTTAAATACAGAAGTTATAAAGTAACATACATCTGAGAAGTATAAGTAAAAATGGAAAATTTTTGTTGTCAAAAAAGCATAGAATTAAAGGGGAATTGCAGTGCAATAAGAACCGAGTTTTTTGTTTTTTGTTTTGTTTTAGATCAGAGATCGAATTCAGGACCTTATGCTTGCAAGGCAGGTGGCAGCACCACTGAGCTAAATCCTCAGCCCAGAACCAAGTTTTTAGCAGTATTCTGTACATATCCATACACAGATGCTTGAAAAAAGATTACCACGGACACTTAACCAAGATGTTCTTTGTGATAGGGATGGACAGCTCTAAGTCTAGGGCATTAAAATATATTTATAAATGTAAAATGTGCTTGTTTCTAAAATGTATTCAGAGGGCCACTGCAGAAAAACCAATGGCTTTGGTGATTTGGATCTTTTCTGTAAGAATAAACATAATTAATTTCCATGGGAAAGTTATATTTCTGTGGGAAAACTAGATGTAGCCAGTTTTCCTCAAATTTTATTCTGATAGGGCATTGTCAGGACCACTAGGAAAGAGTCCCTAAAATGCTGGTGCCAAGAACTCCTCCAAACACAGGAAATCAGAACCTCTGAGTATAAGGTATAGTAGTATATACTAAAAGATTTCTAAAAGTATATACTAGAACTCTTCAATCTTTGGTCACCTTGAAGGATACCAAAACAAAACCTGGAAAATAATGGAAGGCAGACTTATTTTTTTCTTCCTTTTGAACTTTGAATGTTTTCTAGAATAAAATTTAAGCAAGTGTTTATATTTACACCCTCAAATTCAGATAGAGAATTTAGCAAATGATCAGAAAAATATTTGTAGATTTAAACTGAGCAGCATGGTCATGACAGGAATACTTTATAATAAATGATATACCTTTTTTTACATCCCTGTTTCCCGTGACTTCCTCAAAAGAAACTGAGTACTTGTTGTACCGTCTACAGCTTCTGCAGCAGAACCTGTGTTGTGTTCCTAATTCTTTATACTGATTTATACCTGCCAATACCTAGAACTTAATAAAGTGATGATGCACAGATCAAGTTTCACGTACCTTTCTCAGCTACACTGACTATGAGTGGTATCTGCTTCCTTTCTCTGAAGTACTACAGAATATGGCATTTGACATTTACCATTTGACTTTTACAGAAAAGTAAATCACAGATGAGTAGCTTGTACATATTTGTACCTATCAGGCTACAAAAACTTTTTTTTCATCTGTTAATGAAACGTCACACCTTTGGCACAGTTTTCAATGATTTGAGTTTGAAGCAGCTAGTTGGTGGCTCTGGTAGCTGATTAATAATAGTTTGCTTATAGAAAAAAAGTTTTATAAATGCAGTTATAATTTTTTTAACATTTTCATCCTATTGGAGTCTCCACATACAATAAAAATAATTTGTTTGTAATATATGTCTTGAATGTCTGTATTGAATATATATTTCCCTGCCCCTCTGGGGTTGGAGTTCAGGGGTAGAATGCTTGCCTAGCATGCACAAGGTCTTGGGGTTGGATCTCTAGTTCAATAAAATAAAAACAAAATTTAAAAATAAAACCTCAAATCTGAGGCACTCTTAAAAATATAAGGTGTCAGGCTGGGGATTTAGCTCAGTGGCACCATGCCTTCCCCACAAGCAAAGGTCCTGAGTTCCAAAAATCCTTGGTACAAAAAAATATAATGCTTGCCTAGCATGCACAAGGTCTTGGGGTTGGATCTCTAGTTCAATAAAATAAAAACAAAATTTAAAAATAAAACCTCAAATCTGAGGCACTCTTAAAAATATAAGGTGTCAGGCTGGGGATTTAGCTCAGTGGCACCATGCCTTCCCCACAAGCAAAGGTCCTGAGTTCCAAAAATCCTTGGTACAAAAAAATATATATTATTTTCAAGCATTTTCTTTGGTTCTTCTTGTGCCATGCAGAAACTGTTGTCAGATGAGGAACTGCCAAAAAGCTAAGTGATTTTATAAATGCCATAGGTCAGAGCATGAGCAATAAAGAAATGCTATCTAGAAGGCAAGCTAACTTTTGCTCCAACTATTATGTATCTGTCTTGCCAATCCTGTTGTTTGTACATAACTTTCTCACTAAAAACTATTTTAAATGGAGATTATATATATTAAGCAAAAGATATGAAATATCCCATGACAGTACAAATAGTATGATTCATTTAAAAATATTTTTTTAAAAATTGAAATGTTTAATATCCTGATGAATTATGCTCCCTTTAATGCTTTCTTTAAGACCACAAAACAAATCCCATGCTGGAGTCCAGAGTCTGAAAGGGTCATAAAATGACATGCATTACAAAAACATCACTTGGAGAGTCCTTTTGCTTATGGTGCACTTTGCTTTATGGTAAAGTCAGTAAACAAAAGTACAACTGAAAATCTCGGGAAAGAGTCTAGCTTGAAGACAAAGTAGTCTTTCTTTTACAGGACTATTCAACACTAAAAGCATTGTCTTAAGAGAAATGTTAACTGAAGGATTGTTTTACTGTTTATTATCCTACATTGAAAAATGTGCTATATATATATATACATATATATATATATGACAAAGAAATAAAAACTGTCTCTTACATATATTAGAAAAGAACTTCCAAATTTAAGAACAGCTTTCATTTTCACAAGTTTCTCAATCACCTATAGCTAGAGGAGGAAAAGGAAATAAAAGAGTCACAAAATTGAATATTCTCTAAAAAAACAGAAGAATATAATGTGGCGAAAGTCTCACCAGTCCATGACTGCATCAATATGTTGGTAGCTATTTGAAGCCAGTCTTCAAGTATTTTGTTTATAAAAATTCTAAGATTTTGTATACTGCATATTAGGGCAAAATGTACAGAAATACACTTAAATTTCTTGATCATAGTTGCAGCTTTCTTTGTGAAAGCCTATAGAATTAGTTCCATACAATATTGGATATTACTATTTCCTTTTTTTTTTTTTTGCTTTATTGGTACATTTTAGGTATACAATACAGTTTACATTCATCATTGGGATCTTGCACCTTTACATGATGTATCTTGATTCTTATTTTTCCCCATTCCCCTAGCCTACCTTCACCCCCTCCACCCTTCCCTATTTACCAAGACTTTGTTTCCATTTTTTTCCTTTTCTCTTATTTTTTCTTTTCCCTCTTTACCTTTCCCTTACCCCTCCCACGCTGTAATTAATTTTTTTCTATACACTATATCAAATCCTATATCAGTAAGTTTTCGTGCTCTTAATGATTTACCTGTTAAATTCATATGATTATTATAAAAGCAATTATTGCTATCCAGTCAAAAAATTATGTATTTTGGGAGAGTACTGTTGTCCTATAAATTCCACATTGGTTTGCTTGACTATTGAAAATCTCACACAGAATTCTTTCCATTTGTCAGCAAATAACCAACAAAATTATTTGCATTCACTTAAAGCAATAACTTTATGAATGCCCACTTTACATCCCAGATCAATTTAACCAAGCCTACAGAAATGAAATTTGTTTTGTTATAAAAAATTCCCCACATTTTCTGTTTTTTTCCAATGCATAGATTCAATCTAGGTCAACTACTTTTAAAGCAAGAGTTGATTTCATCCAGTTAAACACTAAAACTTTTCTTAAAGGAAGTTATTTATGTTAGGAATAATAGACAATGAATATGGAAAAGGGTTTGAAAGTATTATTGATAGAAAATACTATTCAGGCACCAGTGTGTTATCATGTTATATTGTATAAGAAGTACATATATAAGGACATTCAATTCGTGCTAAAATAATAATTCATTGATTAGCCATACCCCTTAGCTGGGAATATTACAGTATAAATTGAAATCAACAAGATTAAAATTGTGAACTTCTAACTTCCTGAATCCTGCTGCCAAAAGATTAGTAGTCCACACATCATGATGGCCTTATATGTTGACATCTAGGATGTGTTATTCAGGATTGGTCTAATTGTACCAGGAAGGGTGTGTGGCAGCTATTTGATTTTTTATCTCATATTTAGTTATGAAGTATATTAAAATTTCAGAAATAATGCTAATCAAATTCTGCTTGTAACATGTCATCTAGCATTCATTAATATAATGAGAGTGTTTGGGATAGATCCCAAAATCAAAACATGTCTAGAATTGAAACCCTGTACTATTTAAGGGGTTGGGGGAGAGGTCTAGCATTGCTGTGGCTGTACTGCCCTCTGGTGGCAAAAGCGGTTGTTTACACAGAAGTTCTCTGTCTTTCAGATCAGTATTTTCATGACCCATTTGTCCAACTATGGGAACGACCGACTGGGATTATATACATTTGTTAATCTGGCCAACTTTGTACAGACCTGGACCAACCTGCGTCTTAAGACTCTGCCTCCAGTGCAACTAGCTCAAAAGTATTTTGAGCTGTTTCCTGATCAGAAAGATCCTCTCTGGCAGGTAAAGGTGGTTTAATAATTGATACAACTAATTAATCCCAGAGACATATTTTATAGTTCTGTAAGGTAATCCAACTCTGAAATCTGAAGGCATTTGAAAAAAACTGCATTTAGCTTTTAGTTCCTGAATTGTAGTCTTACATTATTACGACAGTTTGAGCCAAATTCTCTCTTCCTTTGACAGTTAAAAATAAAGAATTTTCAGGGAGAGATTCAGTAAATGTAATGTTTTCAATCAGAAGTGAGACACAGATTTGAAGATTGCAATAGGTTGAAAGGCAGAAAGTGGTAAGTGGGTTGTGTATAAGCAATGAGCAAACTGGTTAGCTTTGAACACATCAGCCATTTCTAATGACTGAACCATATGAGAGGGTCTCTGACAAGAGCTGAAGACTGACATCGGCCTTCTGAACCATCGTGTATATCAGCAGTCACAGAATGTGAGTTACATTCACAAATATTAGTTGGGAATTACTTCAGATATGAAGGAATTGTTTATAAATAAGTTATTGAGATTCTAAAGCGAAAATATAACATTAATATGTCATATTTCCACTGCTCTAGGGATAACCTGCATTTCAAAGCATAGACTCATGTATTATAGAATTGTTGAGAATACTTTAAACTAAAATTGCCTACTTGATGATCTATGGAAACTAATTTTAGCAAATAATTATAAAGTACTTAACTATGTATCATGCTAAGCACTTGATTACTCCTCACAAATACCCTGTGTGGTAGGTATAGTTACCATGCTCATTTTACAGATGAAGATACTAAGGCACAGAAAGTCTCACAGCTACCTGTTACAGAGCAGGAACCAGTTCTAGGCTGTCTGGGCCTCAATGGCTGTGCTCTTAATTACTGTTCTAAGTGGCAAAAGAGCAACAATATTTAGAAATAAAACAGTAAATTTCACAAATTGATGTTAAATTTTGAACTCTATATTCAATCCATTCAGCTTTGAACTGTGACCTTAGGAACAAACAGATCTTCCAAGAAGAGACTCAACATGTGTTTAGCAGGTTAAAGTTGAGGGTTTATGTCAGGATATTATTTTCCAGTTGTTGTAACAAGCATCTTAACTACTACTAAATATCACCAAATGTTAGCAACTGGAAAGGCATGTCATTTTTCTGGTAATTTAACACAGTATTTTAAAATTGAAATCACTATTATTTCACGTGACAAGCTTAACACAATTTTTTTTCAGAAAAGCAGCCAAAAAGACTACTTTCACTTTACTCTTAACTAAAAATAAGCAGTTTATTTAACTTCACATACTATGGTATTAATTGAATAGAAATAATAAGTGGTCCTGTGTGCTCATTCCTAAAATAATATTAAAGAATACCACAATTCTTTCCATTTTTCTCCATAATGTATACTTTGTGTTTAAAATGAAGATATATATGTGTGTGTGTGTGTGTGTGTATATGTATAGATGTATATCATATATAGGGTTGTTGGTTTTAAGTATTATAGACCAAAAACAGAATCCCTAAAGTAGTAATTCACCTCATTTTACCCTTTTGCTTAAATTTAATACTTTTTAGCATCATAGTCTTTAATGTTACCCTTTGTGATATACATTTATGACCTTTGAAGGCAGCTGAAAGGAATCAGCTGTCTTTAAATAGCATTAATATGGCTAGATCCCTATCCCTCGGAAGTACAGTAGTTCAAAGTTACTTAGAAAAAATACATACTTCGCTTATTTATTAAATATTAAAAGAACATCTCCTTTTGAGTTATCAGGAAGTATATCTCTACTCAGCAAGCACACTATTAAAAATATTAAAATACAAACTGCCAATAACAAAAATATTAAGCTTTCCATACTATGAGGCTGTTTGCCCAAAGTAAAAATACCTCCTTTTTCCCACCTCCTCAGTCTTAACTTTAGGGAAGAAAGATTATTCTAAATCTTCTGTGATCCACTTAAGGCCTTTCAATTATTTTTTAAAGAACCTTGTTATTTGTTTCATTGTTTCCTGAGATAACTTATAAGGACAAATGTTGGAGATACTAGTACACAATGCACACACTCACAAGAAAAAATACATCTCTGTATTTTTCTCCAATTTTTAGAATCCATGTGATGACAAACGCCACAGAGACATTTGGTCTAAAGAAAAAACCTGTGACCGCTTACCAAAATTCTTGGTAATAGGACCGCAGAAAACTGGTGAGAACTTTTAATGTTATGATTAAGAATACAGTGTAAAAATACAAATGACTAGACAATAATTGCCACAGTGAGTTCTTCAATTTCCTACAAAGTATAATGAATACTCTATAAATACATAAAGTGTCATCCTCTGCTGTGATCTTTAAGGTCTTTAAAAGGTCTTTGATAAGGTCTTTCAGTGTTTTGTCAAAGTGTTTTTATAAAGTGAAAAGCATGAGATTGATGTCACATAGTTTGATACCCAGTTGGTAGCACATGTTATTCTTTTCCAAAGATCTTTCTTGAAAAGTTTCTTAACATTTCCAAAACCAAAACTAGTCACATATTTAGAAAGTGACTAATGGGATTTTGTCAAAAGTCAAGAGGGACACATACAAATAAATAGAACTCTATAATAAATACCTTCCAGAAAAAAAATAGTCTCTTACCCTGCCATCTTCCTCATATAGCTGATTTGTAAACTATTTCTTTCAGAGATAAGTACTTTTTAACAGTCTAAAAGATATTTGACAAGCAGAATTTCTTGCCATAAACAAAACTTTCTGCTAAGAAGGATCTTTATGCATACCCAGGAGAAATCTACTGCACCTTTTCTTAAATTGGTGTGCAATTTTTTCCCCATAAACTTCTTGTTTCTGTGAGAATCAGTATTAAAATGAAGCCCAGTGGAAGACATTCAAGCTGTATCCTGCATGATAAATTATTTGGATCCCTGGGATTCTGGCTTCACAGAAAACAGCCATTTCAACTAAATTTCTTGCCAAGGGGAATACATTTCCTCTCCTCATCTCTCTGGAAATAACTGAGGGGAATTCTATTCGGGGTACACAGACTCTACCCTATTCATTTCCTCTTAGTCCCATTTGTAAATATTAATCTGTAAACAATAAATATGACAAATACTTTCCCGTTCTTATTTATTTCACTTATCTTTATCTATCTAAAGCCACAAGGCAACTAGGAAAACATTGAAGCTGAAGTTTCTTCAATGAACTCCCAATGCCATCCCATAACCTTGTCATTACTGATTACATCTTCTGTCTGACTCTTGGCATACCAAGTTGCTTCAGAAAGCCCTGCAGCATATGCTTTGTCTCATGCCATGCTGGATATACAGATATTTTAATATCATGGTTAGATAGCAAAATTATTACTTGTCACCCTAAACTCAATAGAGTTCCCAATGTTTATGTTACTATTTGGAAATGACATTTCCTTTTGGAAAAAGTAATGGAAAATGCTTTTTTATAGAAATGTATTTTCCCAGTCTTTACAGGCAATAAAATTCACTCATTTTAAATGTAAGATTTGATGAATTCTGGAAATTGTACATTGTCACATAACCACCATCACCACATTTAAAACAGGACAAGTGTGTTCAAAAAAGTTTCTCTCCCTTTTGCAGTCAATTTCCCAATCCTGCCACATGGCACATTTTCTATGAGTGTGGTTTTTACCTTTTCTAGACATTCATGTAAAAAGAAGACAGTGCATAGTCATTTACGTTTAACTTCTTTCATTTAGCATGATACTTTTGAGATTCATCCATCTTGCACTTATCAATATTTTATGAAACTGATTTTTAATTGGACAAAAATATCTTCCCAAATCAATTCCATGAGAAACTTTAGCTTTTCAAAAGTATTTTCCTGGATAATTTTGCATATATTTTTAGTGCACAAGATATTTAGACATTTTTCATTGTTGAAAATGAGAAAAAATATAAAATCTGAATTTTTACAGGTGGTTATTTAAATGTCTGTGATTATGTAATTGATTTAATCCCTGACAAAATATACATATTCATACACACACGTGCATGACAAGTTATTCACAGCAAAGGATATACATAAAGATAGAACTCAAAAAATCACAATGTTATCTTTTCACAACCAGTAAATTACATCATGCCTTTTACTATCTAAGCAAAGTAACAGGTGATATCTAATTCTTCTGTTTGTTGTATTAATTCTAGTCATAAAGGCTATTAAAAACAATATGTTTAATATAATTCCTAGAATTAAATTTCAGAAAATAAATATATGTACTATATATATCATCATAAATACTTATTGGTTACAGTTTACATAGAACGCATTCTTTTTCTGAATTGTATCTCAATCAATTACATAAATGCTATATAAATGTCCTTAACATAATTCTTTATTATAATTATAAATTCAGTCTCGTGTTAGCTTTAAAAGTACCTCACAAATAGTTAGAAATGGTACTAGTACTTCCAGATAGATTATCTCATTTAACCCTTATAAAAACTCTGATAGCTAAGTATTTCTTCCCAATACACAGATGAGAAAACTAAGACTCAGAGTTAAATAATTTTCATTCAGGTTCACATAGCTGGTAAGTACTGGAAATGAAACTCTTGATCCTAAGATTTATCTGACTCCAAAGAATATGCTCTTTTCACCTTACTGTGGACCACAAGTAATGGAAAAAATTTCCCCAACAAGTTTGAGATATTTTTCACATTTCTTTTAATACAGTGATTTAAAAGTCATCATACCAAGAGCATAAGCACCACCAGAGAACTTTTTAGGAGCACTAATTATTGAGCCACTCCATAGATGTGTTGAATCAGAAATTCTGGGACAAGGCTCTGCTATTTGTTTGAACAAACTGTCTAGGTGAATGTGACATTTGTTAAAATTTGAGCATCACTGTTCTAAGTCAAGCATGTGAAGAACATTTTCACTTTGCATATCACAGAGTACTATGCTTCCGTCCCTATAGTTTTATGATTGTAAATAAAGTATGGCTCATTTGGCTCAGCTATAACCTAGAAACACTCTTTCAGTTCATTTTTTAAACAATATTACTGTGCACAGTTACGTACCTTAAATTTTTTTCCTATTGTATAGGTATGGTACACTTAAGTAACAGTATTAGAGAAAGCTTAACAAGAGATAAGAAAACTCAAAATGTTGTGAAATGACCACAACACATTGTCACTAAGCAAAATTAGAACAATAATTCTTTTAAGTGAGATCAATATTACAATGCCATGTTGGATTTCTTTTGCTATCAACCTGGATTAAAAGAGTTTGTTCCATCATACAGTCTAATATGCCAATCACATTAGAGTTGGAAAGTAGAAACTAGGAGTACTGAGCACATACAACAGAAGTGTTTCTATATTATGGTCTTATTTACACAGCCACAGTTTCAAATACATGATTAAATCTTTGACATACTGAACCCAAAGTGCGTAACTTTCTTCTACCTGACTAAGCTGCTCACTTTCCCTCCTAATGAGAGCCAAAAAACACGAGTGATATGCAGTTCTTTTTCCAATAAAATGCTAATTTTATAAGATATATCATTGAGAAAGGACACTACTTTTCTTCAACTTCAGCAATTTAAATAGTTTCACACTACTCTTTATAAGTATGTAAGCATGCTCAAATTTAGGCACACTTCTTAAAAGATTAAATTCTGTCTTGATTTTCATTAGTTTTCATACGCCTCAGAAAGAATTTTATATAAAAGCTCAATTTTCAGTTTTGGTAATATGATATATTAAAATGATATATTTTATTTATATTGTGGTTTACTAATATCATAAAATCTTATATTTTATTTTCTCATCCTTGGAGAAAAATGTATGAAATAAGCAGTTAAGAAGACTGAGACAAAGAGAAGCTAAAAGCCAAAGTTGCAGAACAAGTCAATGAATGATCTAAAATCAAAAGCTATTTCTCCCAGTCCCTGCCACAAGTCCTTTCTCACACAGTCTATCCCCAATTTTTAGAAATTGTTTTTAGATGTCTGTTTTCAATTCAGTTTAAATCAAGCAGTATCAATAATGAATCTGCTTGGATCATTTTAATATTTAATTTATTAATGAGTTTGAAATGCTAACTGTAGGAAACTCTTTTCATTTTATTAATTTCTAAACCTGTATTGTTTTTCAGGTACCACTGCTTTGTATTTGTTCCTGGTTATGCATCCTTCCATCCTTAGTAACTCCCCCAGCCCAAAAACCTTTGAGGAGGTACAGTTCTTTAATAGAAATAACTACCACAGGGGGATTGATTGGTAAGATGGGTTATTAGTATAAATCTAAAAGTATATTCACTGTGCACAATATAAACTGAGTACTAATACTGAGAAACAAGTTTGTAACAACAAATAAAGGTTACCCTTTTGTATCTTGGAAACTGAATAACGTGAAAGAGCTAAGAAATTATTCATACATTGAAAAGCCCAATTTTATACATACATTCATACATTTAAACCCTTGTCTATGAAGGGACTTTTGCCTTTGATTGTAATTACAGATGTGAATTCAAAAAAATAATACCTATACATTTCATTCCTCTCTATTCTTAACACTTTTGTTATCTTCCTCTTACTTTTCATTAGGTGATGCTATGGTCTACATATGTAGTTTTCTGTCTTACAGGGTATAAAAGGAAAAAAAATAATGGAACTAGAAATGTGCATATATTTCATGAGAAGTTGAAGCTGTTATAAAGCTATCAAAATATATAACTTTAATATTTGCCTTTGAATTAAAATTAAAAATATATTAAGCATTTGAAGGAAATAGTTAAAAAGGAAAAATGTTAATATATATACAAAGTACAATAATATAATAGAAATGAATAATAAAAGTTGACATGTTAACTAAAAAATGTATCTAGGGGTCTTGCTATTAAGGTATAATGATGGAAAGAAAGTGGTCTAAAAGAATGAGATTCTGGGCTGGAGATTTAGCTCAGTGGTTTGGTGGCCTGCCTTGCAAGTGGAAAGACCCGAGTTCAATCCCTGGTACCAAAAAAAAAAAAAAAAAATGAGATTCTTACAATAATTCTGGAGCATAAACATAAACATTTTATAATTATTTTATATGAAAAGTCATGTATATTAATCTCTGTTGTCAAATTTCATGATCTCAATTTTATAATTATCAACCACTTCAAGACTGACTAGTCTAAATGTAGTCTAAATGGAAAAATAAATACATGGTTTGAGTATAATTAAGCACCCACAAGACAAGAATTTACATACATTCTAATCATTACATCTTTCACCGTTAATTTTCCTGCACAATATTTGACATGAATTCTGTGGTATTAAATAACAGCAAAAAAAAAAAAAAAGAAAAGAAACCACCACATATTTCAACTGCTACTTGACCAAATATATATGCTGATATGTAGTAGAATGGAGTATTAGCATCAGGACTAAAAGGAGTAATTAAAGACTTCTTGAGGTAGAGGCAAGTACAATATTTGAGTTCCTGGAACTTAAAAATAAATAGAGGAATCATAATTTCATCATAAATTTTATGAAATAAAATATTCTGGATCATAAGCCAGTAATATGTAAGGCACTGTAATAAGCATGAAAAGTTCCTTACAACGAGATGACATAAATAATTATAAATCTAAAGAGCAGTGAAAGACTTTAAATATAACTCACTAAAATTACACCAAATATTGACATTTTCATTAACAAATTCTACACGTATAAAAGACAATGCAAATAACAAATAATTGTAACTGCAAATGTCAATTTACAATAGTAATTAGAGTTTTCCTCTCGATAATATCAACTATAATCATAGTCCTCAGATTGGCCTGGCCTCTGTCTGAAACAGTCCCTCAGCTGTCTTTTTGGATCATGGTTCCACAAAGTTAAAGACTGCATTTAAAAGAATTAATTTTTTAAAGTTAATTCCTGGATCACTTAATCTAGGCATAATTAGTTAACTGAGATGCATGGATCTGGCTTTTTTTTTTTCTTTGAGAATTAGATGAACCTAGGACTGCCTTAACTGAAAAAAGATTTAAAATACAAGCAAAGGAGGACAAATGAGAATTAGAAATCTTCATCTTTGACAAAATTGGCAAGATTTGCCACCAGACAAGATCAGAAAAATGTTTGACTCATGCACATTCATGAAACCTACAGGTTTTAGATTCCATGATTTAGTACTGTAATTTTCATTACATGGGGGTGCAGTGGAGAGTTGGAGCAGTGTGTAGAAAGCTACAAAATCCTATTAGCATTTAGAAACTCTAAAGTTGTAATCTGCCTTTGTGTTAAATCAGTTATCATTCTTAGGGCCAATACAATAACAAGGAAATGGAGAGTATTGCAAAAACCACATCTTTCGGGTGAAAAAAAAATGCTGGCATAATTTAGTGAAGTAACAAGGCTTAAGGGAGACAAATATTCACCAGTAACTTACCTTCAAATAGTTAAACTGACCTAGTTATGTGTGCCAGTACTTTGGATAACCTGAACACATACTCCCCAAGAGTGAGCCCATTTGGAGAACTTCCATATTCTCCTTCTGGAAATATACTTGTTTATTGAGCAAACATTTCCCACATGCCTGTAAGTACCAGCCCCTATTCTAGAAAAATGTGAATCTATTGACAATAACTGGATCTTGCCCTTCTGTGAGTCACTGGAGTTAGGCAAGATCAACACAGTTTAGGTCCAACATCCAGGACAACCTGAGGTGGTTTTCTGAGCCAAAAACTGTTCTACAAACACCTTGGGGAAGGTTGAACAGTTTTAGAAGGTGTAAATTATCTAATCCAATACCTCTGCCACACATGTGTATATCTGTGTGGTTTTTGGAGCCTGTCTCCAAGCTTGAGACAAGTTTTGATCAAGTAGGACATTACTAGACACTAGTGATGACCTTAGCATCACTGAAACCAGTATGAGATTCTAAGTAGAAATAACCTGACATGAGGCACTTTCTGCAAATAGAATGTAGAGCAGAAGAACTAACAGGTCAAGCTCTCCTAAAATTTTTTATATCTCACTGTAAAAGGATGCCAGGATGACATAGCACCAGCAATGTAACTTTCAGAAAACAAAAGGATTTTTTAACTACTCTGAGGCTCAAGATACCACTTTGTTGTACCAGTTACATTTTTTCAATACATAACAACTGGAATCCTACCATAACCTTTATTAAGTAAAATGAAATGATTTCTTGGTTCAAAGTCTGTAAAAGTTTCACGTATCTTTAAGGCAAAGGAACCAACAAGTCACAAGAGAAACCATCACCTGGATGTTTATGACTGTTATTCAGTGATTAGTCAACCACTTCACATTAATTGCCCAAAGTCATGGTGGCTTATAATGTGAAGGGGGTTGGAAAGTGAGATGATTATTATAAAACGTGAAAAATCTTTAGAAATTAAATTGTCTCTCTTAAAAAGCCCTTTTCCTCTAAAAGGTTTCTCTTAGAGCTTCAGAAATGCATATTATCTTATCACATGCTGACTTAGTGATATTTGATAAAGTTATACTGGTGGTGTATTAAACATTGCTAGAGTCTACATGTATCCCTTTTTCTATGCTGCTCGTGGCTTGAATTCTAACAACACTTAAAGATATAAGACCTGACCTTGAGAATTTTAATAGGATTTCATATTTATAATATGTGCGCACTTTTAAAACTTTTCTTATAATTATTCTAAAAAGAGACATAAATGACTCTATTTGTAAAACTTAAGCAAATACTCAGTATTTGCTGTGGATATGCACCACAAATGCCTTGAAACTATATGATTAAAAATAACAGGACAACAGTGGTAGTGAAATTATTTTTACTGTGATAAAGTAAAAAAGTGTTTTGTCTGGACCCTTTTAAATTGTTTTTTAACTGAATGTATCATCTGTTTTGATCAAATTTTCTTTTTGTTTGGGTACTTATATTCTTCTCTGTAGAGTTTTTCTACATTTAAATATATTTTTATAGTAAGGTTGATCATTTTGTCTACATTTTTGTAGATCTTTTTATCTAATGCTAAGCAAAACAAAATATATTCAGAAGTACATTTTCAAAATGCACTTTTAGTGTGTTGGACATGTTTCCTTTGCTAACTATGTTTGGTTTTGTATTGTTTGTTTGTTTATTTGTTTGAGACAGGTCTTGCTATGCAGTTTGGTCTGGCCTTGAATATGCTATGTAGCTGAGGCTGGCCTTAATCTGATAGCAATCCTCCTGCCTCAGCCTCTTGAGTGCTGATTACAGGCATGCACCACGACACCTGGCTCCTTTGCTAACTATGGAGGACAAATGCCTTACAGAAAAATATTTTTGTTTAGAAAACTAATATGTGGGATATCTCTAACATCTTCAGTCATCAGGATATGAGTGTAAACCAAGATCTTATTTTGGGAAAAATATTCCTTTTCTAGGTACATGGATTTCTTTCCAGTTCCATCTAATGTCACCACTGACTTTCTGTTTGAGAAGAGTGCAAATTACTTTCACTCAGAGGAAGCTCCTAAAAGAGCTGCTTCCCTTGTCCCCAAAGCCAAGATCATCACCATTCTCATTGACCCATCAGACCGAGCATATTCCTGGTATCAGGTAAGGAAAAGGTAGAATCCAGCAGGGAGAGAAGGGGTATTGATAATGAAGGATGATAGTTAGCAGTAGCCATAATCTCAAACTTAGCAAAAGAGATTACTAAGTGTTTGATATTTATAGAAAAGTAGATAAATATTTGTTTCCCTGAAAAAAAAAAAAACTTTCTCCTTTGCTTTTAATGTTTTACTAATTTAATCTATTTAATAAAATACATTAATGTTAAATTCAAAATATAAGAAGTGAAATATTGTGTATGTGATTATATACATCTCCATTTAAAAAGTAAATGATACATTTTTAAATTATTATCTTTCAACTAATACACATGCATTTTGTATAGGGTTAGATAGCAAGTTTTCAGGTTTTTCAGATTACAAGTTCTGTTATAATTCTGCCATTATATTTTGAAAGCAAACAAAGATAATGTGTAAATGAATAAGCATGACTATGTTCCAAAGAAAGTTTATTTATAAAAGCTGGCTGTAGGCCATAGATTGCTTAGCCAAACTCTAAAAGAGGTTGAATAATTGCTTGTCTTAAAGAAGCAACTTAGTCACAAAGCACATACAAGAATGCTTCATCTCTGAAAGCCCAACCTCTCTAAAGCTGTTCTAAGCCTTTCCCATATACTCATTTGTCATGATGTTTCTGACACTGGCTAGAGCCTAGCACGAAAATGATGACTTTGAAATAATTGAGCACTCCAATCAGAAGACATTTATCAAATATATGTAATTTAATAAATTATTTAAAATAACAGGGAAAATAACAGTCCCAGTGATATTTAGATCATCAAATAGAAAGGTTAAATAAAAAGCAGCCAAAATTAAACATAAGAACATATAAAACACAGTCAAGGCCTCTAGTCTCTAGTATCCTTAGTTGTCATAGCTCAGATTTAGAGTTTTAAAAAATACTTTCCTAATATTCCTATATTCATCTAGTCATCAAATACTGTTAAGACTAACATGTATAGAGTCTTACTCTAAAAGTAATTTGAAGCCATTTTAATAAATATGGATGGCATAGTTAAGATTGGTTTTGGTTATTTGAATAATATACATATATACAAGCTTATAAACTAGAAAATAATAATGATGGACAGACAGGCTAATTTGGTGATAAAGCCTATCCTAAAGACTTACTGGTATGTTAGATTTATTAACTGGCTGCTATTAGAGGAATCTGAATACCAGAAGAAACTCTGTGCCTTTCCTAAAGAAAAGATGACATTTGTAAGAGGAGAAACTGAGATAAAGTTAAAATGGAGTGTTTTAATGCATGCAAATAAGAGAACTACATATAGAGTCTGTCAACATTTCAGGTCTGAAAAGCAGACTAAAGTTCTAATTTCCTTGGAAACCATGAAGTTCAGATGAATGTGGAATAGTCTCCTTATCTGGAATTCTGCTAGCGGCTGAATATAAAGCTAACTGCCTGTATTCTAAGTGACTCAGATAACTCAGATCCTCCTGGACTTGAAGCCACTAAGTATTAACAATCATGACATTAGAGTGTACAGTTTCTTAGCACCAAGCCCCCCACCCTTTTTCCATTTAATAAAAGCAGTGTTTTTGCAGGTTCACAGTGGAAGAACATTATCAGGAAAGGTTTTTGTGGCAGGGACAGAGTGGGAAAATATCATACAAAGCATATGAAATCCTAGATAAGCATACTGATAACAACCTGCATAATAGCATTGCAAATATCCTAAAAATCTGTGAAAATCCACAAGTGCACACTCATCATTCATGTCACACCTAGAATTATCTATCTTAAAATCCAAATATAGAGCACACCGCAAATTGACAAATTTGCCTTTTCCAGGTATCTAGAGAAAAGAGAAATGAACCCTGGCTGACTCAGAAAGAAAAAGAAAATTGGAGCTTGGCAACCACTTAGTCCTAAAAAAAAAATTGGGAATTTACAGAAAAAAAGAGGTTTCACGGCTGCAAACTAACAAAACATCCTAAATATTGCAAATAAATCACTCCACAGTGGTAAAATTCAGGCCTTAACAAAGTCTAGTAGATTTTGTAGTATAGTAATTTGAATCCAAATTGCAGCAAATATGCTATTCAACTAGATGTGGTAAACAGCCACAAACTCACCATTAAGCCTGAATATGTATTGGTCAATTTAAGGAAAAGGTGATTTTCTCAAAACCATGGGCCTGTGCCTAAGCCATTATGAAACACTTTCATTTTGGACTGCTACTTTCCGTATTTTCTGAACAATAAATGATTCTGATTCATCACAAAGGTTACCATTAGATAAAATAATCTTGGCTTTTAGATGCTGGATAATATATGATAAGAGCTGTGGATTTCAGATAATGTACATGTCAGAGTTTTCAGTAGTTTCTCCATTTAAAATAGCCAATAGAGTTTTTCTAATCTAAAACTACATTACTAGATGGAGCAAAACTATTTGGCAGAACTAGTATAGTACTTGTGTATTATGGATATTCACTGAGCATGATAAATGATTTGCTTTTGGGCTGAAAAGGAGACATGAATGTAACTCTGAAAAGTTTGCTTTCAGAATAAAATATATATATACCAAGGAAGTAACTCAGTAAAGTAAGGAATCCTAATAAGAATTTTGCCTCTGCCAAATAAATTCTCAAAAAATATATTCTTATCAGTGTCATAACTTTAAATTTTGATGCTCCAAGCAAACATTTTCATCCTTTATTAATTTCAAAACAATTAATTCTCCAGCAGTGAAACACCCTTTTCTTTAGCTTGAAGACTTGTCACAAAGATTAGTTTTTTAATTATTTATGCCTATGGTTCAGGTTAGATTAATAATCCACCTTTTCATCATAGCATCAGCGATCACATGAAGACCCTGCAGCTCTGAAGTTTAGCTTCTATGAAGTCATCTCTGCCAGGCCCCATGCACCCTCAGAACTCAGAACCTTGCAAAAGAGATGTTTGGTTCCCGGGTGGTATGCCAGTCACATCGAGAGATGGCTTGTTTATTTTCCCCCTTTTCAGGTATGGAGCAATAAAGTGTAGATCCTGTAACAATCTCATTAAGTTGATGATTTTGCCTCCAGGATAGAGGAAATGTTTACTCACTAAAACATTACTAGCTTTTACTCGTTCAGTGAAAATAGTGAAACTATTTGAAAGAAAAACAAGCAGAGGCCGAAAAACAGTTTAATATTCGAGGAGTATTTCAAGATAATTTTCTCAGCTCCACTTTCTAGTGCATGCCTTTCCTGATCTTAAGGAGTTTCAAAAGCTTCAGATCTTTGATTCTTACTCTAACATGAGTAAAGCTTGAAAGGAAGGTTCTTCACTGAACAAGACAAATATTGTTTTGCTTAATTAAGTGCCATTATTTCCTTTCGGAATTACCTTGATGAATTTTTCATGAGTCCTGCATTTTTCTCAGATTTCTTTCTTATACCTTTCTTTAGCTTAGTATCAACTTAGATTACAAAACCAACTCCTACATTGAATTGCATAAAAATCCAGATATAGCATATATTTGTGTATGTAAAATCATACTGTCCAGTGTGATAGCTGGCTAATTAAGTTTATATTCAAATTAAGTGAAATTTAAAATTCAGTTCCTTATTTGCATTTGGCACATTTCAAATACTCAATAGGTATACATACATACATACATACATACATATATATATATATATATATATATATATATATATATATAACACA
>NW_022900950.1:18629195-18639741 GCF_012274545.1 Fukomys damarensis | reverse complement strand
TGGGGAGTTGGTATATATATATATATATAAAACACAGCAGCTGTAGAGCATGTCCATCATCACAGAGATTTCTACAGAACAGTGCTAGACTAGACTAACTGGCAGCACAAAAAGGTCTGGGAAAGAATCGCATTACATTTGTGGCCTTCAATCATGCCTATTGCTGTTTTCTCTTTTCTCCTGACCAGTGCAATAAATTATTTCCCTTAGCTTCTTGAGGAACTTCTGTCCATCTCCACGTGGATATCAGAATATTTCTTTGAACTTTACAGTGCTACCCTTGAATGAAATTGGACTTATTTCTACAGTATTCCTTCCCAACATGATCCATGGAATCATTGCTCTGTTTGTTTTGAAATTTGGCTAACATTTGTGATTTCATAGTCACATTTCTAAACTCTCTTGCTTCCCACAACTGGCTTTGTTTTCATGGCATCTGCAGGACTTCTCAGATTATAAAACATGGGTTATACTTAATTGCTATGATTTATTTCTTGCTTCATGTCATTAAGGATGACCTGATTGTGTCTAACAACAATGCATGCACGTCCCCTTAGGAGAGTGTCTCTGAGTGAGTTCAGAGTACAGAAATTTTTCATTATATTCTTTACATGTCTTTTTTCACTGGGTACTATTATCATTATTGTTGTTATTGTTATTATTCCTTTGGTAATTTAGTTGCTAATTATTGATGGGCAGCAGCTAAGAACTGATCCAGCTACAGTGATGGATGAAGTTCAGAAGTTTCTAGGAGTCTCTCCTCACTATAATTACTCAGAAGCTTTAACGTAAGTTCATATTCCAATTCGTTTATTGAAGTTTCAGTAGAAAAATGACTTTAAAGAAACAGTATCTTGGTAATATGATTGTCAGATTACTATTCCTTTATACTGATATTTTCCAATTGGACATTAGCCACTTGGCAAAGAACTTTTAAACAGCGAGACAGGAAATAGCCTACATATCTGTTGTTCCATAACTACTCAAAGATTTCCCCTGGAAGGAAAGTGAAAAAATATAGCTGTGAATCTTTATTTGCTGGATCAGATTTGCTTATTAGTTTCTGTTTGTAATACATAATAAATATATTCATCCTGGGTAATTTATACATATAATTATTGCATAAAGAAACCATGCAATATTTAACCATCTGCATCTGGTTTATTTCACTTAGCATTATGGTCTCAAGGTGCATTCATTTTCTCAAAAATGACTCAGCTTTACCTTTCTTTATGGCTGAATAATATTCCACTGCATATGAATACCACATTGTCTTTATCCATTCATAGGCATATAGGCCACATCCAAACTTTAACTATTATGGATCGTGCTGCTATAAACATAGGTATGCATGAGTGTAAATCAAAACCAACAACTAACCTTAAAAGAAACTACAGTACTTTAAATATGTTGTTAAGAGATAGACTTGGGCCGGGGATTTAGCTCAGTGGTTCTGTCGCCTGCCTGGCAAGTGCAAGGACCTGAGTTCGATTCCCAGTACCAAAAAAAAAAAAATAGATTTAACAAACAACAATGGGACCTCTTAGATGAATGAAGAGGAAATTAACTAGGGGATTTAGGAACTGATTTTTGCACAGTTTTCAGAAACAATGTGATACAAGAAAGAGTGCAGTGGGTGACTGAATGGGCAAAGAGGGATGTATTATTTTTTCTCAAATTTATGGATGCTTCGTCTTTACCCACTATAAATATGACCCTGTCATCATCTTCAGAGTCCTTAGCAGTTACAGCACTGGTGTGGTTTTGCTGTTATTGATGGATTTTTTTTCTGGTTTCTTCTGCTTTTCTTAAGATAATTGTCCCATCAAGGGCACAGCTAAGAGAGTAGCTCTCTGGACTGTGCATATGTCTGAATGAGTGTCTCCTTGAATTTTATTGCCCTATGCCTCTTAACTCACTCTAAACCTGGCTCTGTATTTATAAATAAGAATTCCCTTCAGTAACTTTAAATAACATCTTCTTACACTGTCCATTTGCAGTGGCTGGCAATTGGACTAATGAGGGTTGTTGCTGTATTTCTATCTGACATGACGACCAAAAGATACCGATTTGGATGGCCTGTTTACCTTACTATCAACATAAACATTTTTTTTAATTTTAGAGCTCATGGACTGGGCCTTAAACAAACTGAAAAACGACTGTTTTATGAAATTCTTCCTCTGTATTTTTCAGTATAAAATAGTTCCATAGATCAACTGGTTTTTCCTTCTTTTTTACTCTTTATCCTGTATCAATTTAGAAAGTGAGAGGAAGGTGTCGTCTACCTTTCAACATCCCTTGCAGTGATGGATTGGCAGGGAAAAAAATCAAACATGTCTTATATCTTGTAAAAATCATATGTAAAGACATGTGAGAGTCATTTGGGTATAAAGGACAAAGGAGTAGGTGAAACTCTGGAGTTTGAGCTTACTTTCTGAGAGCGATTTACTTTGTTACTATTAACATACTGATCCCTGTTTTATATACAACTAATGTGTCGGAATTTTGTAGATCTTAGTTCAAGTACTAACAGACACTAGTAGTAAGTACTTGAAATTCAACTTCGCCTTAAGAAAGATGAGTGATTTTAGTTTGCAGCTACAAATTCAAGTCTACTTTCTGCTATATATCTTTTTAAGCATCTCTTAGAAAAGGGAGCTTTTATTTTTTTAAAGTTTTCTATTTCAAGTGGGCTTATCTTTGAGTCTTTTATATAGATTGCATGGCATGCCACTGTATTTCAGAAAAGAAGTGGAGTATTCTATAAAGACATCATCTCTTTTTCTTATGGAATGGTCCTTGACCTGCATGCTGTGTATTTGTCCCTTCTGTATCTAACTCAGCAGCAAACTTTTTACTCATCTCCACTGCTGAGAAAAGGCAATGTAAACTTAAGAGAATTAACCTCAAAGAAGCATACAATATACAAAGAACTGTGGGTAATTTTGCACCTGGGATGTATCTAGCTGAAATTACCCATTGTATGATTCTTTTACTTAGTTGGAGGCTCAGTGGGCAAAGTAGCAAGATAAGGTTTGTGTAGTCCCTGAAACAGCAGTTTCTGGTCCAGAAGAGCTACCCAGGCTCTCACCTGCTGATAGAGATAATGTGCTTCCATTCAGCGTCTTTTTTATATTTTCTTGTCAGTCATCAGTTGACCTGACATACCTTGTAAAAACCAGCAGCACATTTGCTGTAGGATATTAGGAAGTTTTATGTTACTGTCTTAGGTTTAAATAACCTTCCTTCGACCTACACCCTTTGCAGTTGTTTATCAGTACCGCATCCTCACCATTTAGCTGCTCTTGTTAGTAACTGTTTACTGACAGTTGTTGGTATGGTGCTTTGAAAATATTGCTGGGCATGGTAGCACACACCTGTAATGCCAAAACTCAGGAGGCTAAGGCAGTAAGACTGTCATGAGTTCGAGGCCACCCTAGAATATATAGTGAGACTCTGTCCAAAATAAATAAAATATGGGATGTGACTATGCATACAAAATGTATGTTCTCAGAAATATCATTTACACCGCGTGTCATGAGATCCTTTGTGTATGTTAGCATTGCTTCTTATTCTGTTAGTAAAAGTGAAGACTATCTGTAATGCTAAAATTATTAATTTTTCAGTTAAACTCCCTTAAGGATGTACTAAATTACAAATCAGTATGAATTCTCCACTAATCACATAAATTGAGTGCTCTTACACAGTACAGAAAAGTGAATGAAACAGCTTTCAGGATTTAGCTCAGAGGTAGAGCACTTGCCTAGCAAGTGCAAGGCCCTGCATTTGATCCTCGGCACCAAAATAATTTTTTTTAATTTTTAAAAAAGTAGTTCTTTAGAAAGATTTTGCTATACAATCTTCACATAATCTTAGGTAGTCCAATTGAAGACATCTCTAAACTAATTATCTTCAATGTAGCAAATTCTAGTTTAAAAACTATTTTCAAGAAGAATGACAAAAATTCTCCACTGTCAAAAATTGATAAAGTAATGTTCAAGGATTCTGAATTTTTAAAAAATTTTTGAATTTCATACAAAACCAATGTACAGTTTATGATGTTTTGAAAAGGCTCAGTACTGTTATCATGGGTTTCAAATGGCATACCAGACATGTAAAAATACTCCAATTTTCCCAGTGAGTACAGGTGTGATTTAAAATAAGAACTACAAACATAATATAAATGGGAACTTTATCAATTAAAGTATGATTTTACAAGTTTCATTCAATCTGACTTTCATACCTAAATTGTGATTTAATATTGGCATACTGACATTACTATATGTTGTTTCAGTGTTGTGAAACTGCCTAATCATCAGAAGAAAAAGAAAAAATAGTGCCTGATATGGATTGTGCTGATGTGTATAAACTAAAATGAAAAGTATAAGCTTTTTATTTTGTTATGCATCTACCTATTCACAATTAACACCTAGCTTTCAACAAGTAACACGGAAGTATTCACTTCAGAAATACTAGATAATTAAGTACTTTAACATAGTACCTCATTCCTCAGTCAATTAATATATGTGTTAAGATTAATGAAACCAGGCTGTTACATGAATTTTTAATATAAAGTGTGAAAACATTAATAAATGAGCAATTTGAATTTGAAGGCCAAGGGCCGAGTATAATTGTGTCTGTCTGGGTGGGGGTTCAATTCGTGGGTGAGGCTTAGCTATGGGGTAAAGGACTGCAGCTGCTTCAAAATTAAAAAAGATTTCATTTCTAATATCATTTCCCTAGCAATCAAATTTATATTGCCAGGAATTCTTTCCCAGCCCACTGCAAATGAATTTGAGTAAAAATCTGCCATATCCAAATATTTCTTAGTAGCAAAAAACAGTAGTCATAATAACTAAAATCTCTTGGTTCCATGAATGATCTATGAAAGTGACCTAGAAATGCTAAGTAGAAATGCTAAAGAAAAAGGTCAATCATAATTTCTTAGAATAAAATAATTTCTTATAATAATAAGGGTTTGTAAAATTTTAAAATAACTAAATATATTAAATATTATATGTATATAACCTCATAAAAAATGTTTTTAGGTACTATTAACTTCATAGTTTTCAAATGAAAAAACTAGAGCACAGAGAAGTTAAGGCAGAAGTCACTTAGCAAGTTAAATTGAGGAGGCAGAATTGAAAATCAATGAGTCATCTCTGGAACCTGTCTCCGAAGCCAATCATGTAAACTTTTACTAAAAAATACTATATCAACAAAGTACTTCTTTTAAAAATCTGGAACCTTATCATGAGCTTTTTATGTTGTGTCAGATTATTAAACAGAAACCATCTCCAGATATACTGAACATCACTTTTCAAATAAATGCATAATTCTAGACATATAAAAAGTAAATTCACATTGAGCTATCATTACATACCCAATGGAATGCCTACAGTCCAAAAGATGAACTATATGTCTAAAATTCAAATGACGCTTCCAAATGTTCACAAGAATGTGAAGAAACTGGAAACCTTATATATGGTTTATGTTAATATATAATATCTGGCCACTTTGGAAAGTAGTTTTGCAGCTTCTTGAAATTTAAACACAAATTCACCAACAATCCAATTCTATTTGTAGAAATTCACCTTATAATAAATTAAAACCTAAGTCCAAAACAATTTTGAAGTGGAAGTTCATAGCACCATAACTCATATGGCTAAAATGAGAAATAATCCAAATATTCATTAATTAGAATCAATTAATTTGGTATATCCATGCCAGAAAAAGTAAGGACATGTGACAAATTTATAGTCCAAAAAAAGATTATTATTTGCCTAGGATGGGGAGGTAAAGACAAGGATTAAATACATTGGGCTCTAGTGATTTTTTTTGAGGTGGTAAGAATATTCTAAAACAGGATTGTGGTGATAGTTAGATAACTATATTAATATGCTAAATCCCACTGAAAAAGTGAAAAATGTATGTAGATTATACCTCAAAAATATAAAAATAAAACATTATCATTGAAATAATTTTTTTAAATCATAAAAGTATGATTGTCAGAAATTAATTTATTTTTTAAAATCTTCTGTGCTTGTCCTATATTGGCGACCTTAATGATGGCATTTTGATTTGAAATTTACCTGCACTATTTCTATGTGGAAATTTTATTTTAAATTAAAGGCATTTCAGTCGTACTTTAAATGTTTAAGTGTTATCTAAATGTTCCCTAGGATTTATCTGCTCGAAATGAATCACATTTTTATTAACATGGAAAAATTTCACTGTTTAGAGGCTGACTCCTTGTATAATCTTGGTTCCCTGCCCACTGGTTTCCACTATATTTGTAGAGGTCCCCGGGAGATAGACTGTCATACTTTACTCTTAAATTCAACATAGAATGACTATTAGGTCCATGACCTTGGGGAAACAATGATAAAAATATCCCTACCTCCAGGGTGGGGTAGCCATTCAGACAGACACTAAACAGTATGTAACACTTCTAAAATGTTCACTTTCTGAAAGCTTTCAAAGAACAGGCCCAGCCTTGACCATGGCTGCCAGTGCCTGAATAAAAAAATATTTCTTCTTTGTTGTTGCACCAGACATCAGTGGTACTCGAACTTTTGTTTGTGGTACTGAGTATTCTGGAGAAGAACATTTCTACTATTCTGAATACGTGTGGGGACCCCTTTTTCTATATTCTGCTCATATTTCTTCACTTGGACTCAGAAACAGTATTGCTTGTTCTTGATCAAGAGAATTCTCTTCATCTTCTCTCTGTGGCTGTCTATAATATACCAGACCAAGTGTTTCTGGCCACCTGGAAAATAGATGTAATGATCTATTTTTTCTCTTCTCTCATTTCCACCTATACATATTTAAAACCATGACCTATGAACCTATACATACAGATGTGTAGGGTAGGTGCCAACAAAACACACACACACACACACACACACACACACACACACACACACACACACACTTTTCCTCAATAAACTGCTGTATAATATCTAATCAGTTAACAAAGATGATAGAAAATACTTTTATTTCTTAATTTTAACACATACAAGTTTCACTATTCTTTACAAAAATCTCTTGGAAGACTGCTCATTTTAACATACCACATATACATGTTTGAGTCTTTTATCTACAGCAAAGTGTATTAACAAAAAGTTAATAGCTGAATTGTGATTACTTGAATACTTGAATTTAATTGTGGAAATTAGTAAAAGCAAAATGTTATATCAAAAGCGGGCTTCCAGAAATATCATTGTATTACAATTTTTCAAAAGCTGTATATACTTATATTATTATATTTGAATAACATTGTCTTTATTAATGCCTTCTTGTATCTCTGAATATGAAACTAATTCATTCACGTCTTACTGATTCAAACGGGAATTATATCCTGACCTTATAGTTGCTTTAATAATGATGAGAAATAGGATCTGTATAAGTGAGACATGATTATTTCCTAATACCAGAAGCAGGTTAGGTAAGAGGCAGAAATCTAAATTTACATTCTGTTTATAAAACTACAAGTTATAAACTATACAGGATTAGCTTGACATAGACTTGACACACTCTCTTTCTCTCATACTCACATACAAATTCATACTATAAAATGTTATTGCGCTCTCTAATTTTAAAATCACTAATTATAATTACAGTTCAATGAGTTAACAAATGCTTATAGTTGCATCCACCACAAGCAAGGTATAGAACATTTCCGTTAGTCTAGAATCTTTCCTTATACTTTTTCCTTAACCCCTGACCTCTGCTAATCAGACCAGCTACTTTCTTTAATTTATCATAATGTTTTGAGATGTTTCCATACTGTTACATCTATAAGTAGTCCTTCTTATTGTCGAGTGGTACTTCTTTCATCAGCTGATGGACAGAAGAAATGTTTCCACATTGTTGACTATTATGAAAAAAGCTACAATGATTATCTGTGTAAAGACCTTTGCATGAACATGTATTTTTGCTTTCTTTAAGCAAATATCTACAAAGGAATCACATAGTAATCATGTATTTAAATTTATAAGAAACTGGGCTGGGGATTTAGCTCAGTGGTTCCGCTGCCTGCCTCGCAAGTGCAAGGACCCAAGTTCGATCCCCGGTACCAAAAAAAAAAAAAAAAAAAAAAAAAAAAAAAACATTAATAAGAAACTTTACCAAGTGGCTGTGTAATAGGTTTCATTTCTAGCAACATTATATATCAGTTTTACCTATTCCATGTCTTTCCCAGTGTTGGGAATGACTCATTCATTCTAGTTAGTGCCATTTCATCGTAATTACAATTTGCATTTCACTGATGACTAATGATCCTGAGCAAATGCTCATTTGTGTATTGATACTTTACACTTTTTCTTTGGTGAACTGTTTCAATATTTCAATTTTTATTTATGTTATCATTTATATTGAGTTATATATTCTGAATGAAATTTCCTTTTTATAAATAGTTTACAAATACTTTCCCTCAGTCTGCAGTTTTCTTTTGTATAAGAGCCATCTTCTCTGTATCATTAAAATTTTGGTATATGTGATGCTCAAATGAGCTCAAACTTTAAATTTTGATGAACTCAAAATTATCATTATCTTATTTATCCTAAACAAATCTTTGCCTAACCCAAGGTTATAACAATTTTCCACAAGATCTTTCTGTTTTCTTCCATAAGAAAGATTTTTCTGTTTTTGTTTGCTTTCTTTTCTTTTGTTCTATTGGTAGGAGTTGAACCACAGCTTTTGCCAGCCAGTTTTTTAACTTTGTATCTTGAGACAGGTTCTCACTAAGTCACACTGATTGGGCTTAAACTTGCAATCTTTCTGCATTAGTCTCTCAAAGTGCTGAGTTTACAAATGTGCACCCCCGTGCATGGACCTCTTCGATACTTTGTATAGTTTTAGCTCTTAGGCTTAGGTCAGTGATCCATTTCACATTAATTTTTATATACAGTCTGATATAAGGGCCAATCTTCATTTATTTCATGTAAATACTGAATTTTTCTATTGGAATTTCTTTCAATGACAATTTTCTCTTGCTGAATTAGTTTGGCACCTATTTTTTGAAAATAAGTTGGTATAGATGTACATATAAGTCTATTTCTCAATTGGTCCATTTGTTTACTGATGCCAGTCTAATGCAGCCTTGATTGCTGTGGCATTATAGTAAATCTTGAAATTATATACTGTGAGATCTCCAGCTTTTTGTTTTTAAAGTGTTTCAAATTATTTTAGCTTTCTAGATTCTTTACAATAAAAATTTTGAATTATTTCTAGTTTTTACAAAAGAAAAAAGATTCCCGTGAATTTTAATTGGAATCACATTGACTATAGATAAATTTGAGAGACTTGACATTTTAAAGTCTTCTGATCTGTGAACAGAGGATAGCTCCATTTTTATTTAGGCCCTCTATGATTTCTCTTAACAATGTTTTGTAGTTTTCTGTGCACATACTTCTTGTCAGCTTTATCCTCGTGTATTTCAGGGATTTATAATAACTTAAATTGTTTTTCTTTGGATTTCCAAAATTGTTCATACAATTATTTTAAGAAAGATACTGAAAGTAGCATCCAAAACAGTAGTATCAACTAAAGGCTAAAGGAAAAAGTGATCCTAACTAGCAATTATGTCTAATGGAGAAGACAGCATGACAATAGAATCATTGAATGGCAAAAGCAATGCAAAAGAATTACATTTAAGCATAGAAACTTTGTATCTAAGCATAGAAATTACTGTTTGGCTTACAATGAATAGTAATACAAAGCATACCCAGAAACTAGTGAAGAAGAAAAGGCCCTGACACTAGAATTGGAAGCCCTCAACTCTAATGTTGACCAAGTATATATAGTCCAAGAAAATAAACCTGAAGAAATATTTTCTTCCTTTTCATTGTTTATTGAATAGTTAGTGAATATTCACAAGAGCCAAACACCATGACAAGTGCTATAAAATAGGAAGAATCCTGCGTACACTGTCCTTCAGGGGTTATAATGAAGGCTCAAGTAAGAAATCATTATATGAAATATTTTGGTAAACTAAAATATAAATTTAACATGCTACTATTATAGTTATAGCAAGAAAAATCCCATTTATAGGTGCTATAACTTTAATACAGAACTCTCACCAGGACAAGAAAGTAGCTCTCAAAACAATTAAATGGATTATAGATAGAGAACCCTACATATAAGCACTCCATACCAAAACCATTTGTCTTGAATTGCCCTGTAGCTGTGTCATACAAATATTATCTAAATCCAGAGATGTAGATGAAGGTCAATTTGTCATTTTTAAACTCTATAAAGAAAAAAATGGCTTAAATAATGAGGTAGCCTTATTATTTCTATTAAAAGGGCATTTTCTGTTGAAAAGCTTCTATTAAGAATCTGTCATATAACATATGGACTGAGAATTCAGAAGTATACCAAAAGACATTATACAAAAGAATATCATTAAAATTCTAGTTTCCCTGGTTTTATATTTATATCCAGATAACAATATGCTACTCATCATTAAATCTTATAAGCTTCTTGAAAAATACTCTTTCAGTTTCCTTTTTTTTTTTTTTTTTTTTTTTTTTTTTTTTTT
>NW_022900950.1:18566456-18628665 GCF_012274545.1 Fukomys damarensis | reverse complement strand
TTTTTTTTTTAGATTTGATTCTCATAAGGGCTTCTGGTGTCAGTTACTGGAAGAAGGTAAAACAAAATGCCTAGGAAAGAGTAAAGGAAGAAAATACCCTCCAATGGATTCTGATGTAAGTACAATTTAAAAAATATAAACTAAATGTAGAAAAAAATAACAATCTATTTTCTTAGAAAAGTGATGAAAGTCGGGCGTGTAACCCCAGCACTCGGGAGGCTGAGGCAGGAGGATCTTGGTGAGTTCCAGACCAGCCTGGGCTACGTAGTGAGTTCCAGGTAAGTCTCAGCTACATAACTACATAGTGAGACCCTGTCTCAAAAAACTAAAAGTAGAAAAAGAAAAGAAAAGTGATTGAAATCGAAATTCAGCTCTTCTAAAAATAAAAAGTAACATTTCAGTTTCTGTACATCTACCTCTCTTGTGTTGATTTTTCCAATTACATACAATTACTGTCATTCAAGAATTTAAAAAAGGTAGAATTTGCCATTTTGAATCACAGCAAAAAGATATTTCATTTAAAAAAAATAATACCCACATAGGAATTTTAGCACTAAAAATATTAAACTAAGACAAAAATGTATCTACAGTATTAGAAATAAGACCAAATGATTTCTCATTTTTTATTGTCAAATCACTGTACTTTTTAGTATAGCCAGAATAATAATAGTAATTCCTGACATAATGTACCAAGATTTGAGCTTTAATATGCTATAAGCTCAGATAATTAATATATTTCCCAAATACTAAAATACTACCAGATAATTTAGGCTTTGAGGAATGGAAGTGCATACACTGTGGTATCTAGCACTTTATGTTTGCTGTTTTGAATGTTTTGAATGTTCACATGATGAATTGTAACGCCGTAGTTTCCTCAGTTTGTATACCCTGTACTTTTACTTTAATGCTTATTTCAAAAATACTAATATTTATTCATATGTTCATTTAATAATCAGTCAAGTTAGTGTGTACTCTGGATAGAAAAATACAAGTAAATTATGATGTATAATTTTTTAGAACTCCGAAAAAGAAATAGTTGGGATTTTTCCAATATTTAATATATTATGTTAACTGACAATACTGAGATAGTATAAAAATCATCAGATAATGCAAACTTATTAGAACATTTTTATCTGAGAAGACTTTGAGGATCATTCATGATACCAGACCTGATAGAGATAGGCCCTGTGTTCAGTACACTCGTAATTAAATTCTTTATGGAAGGCATGGGGAAGAAAAAGATTATCTTATTTTGACAAAGAAATTATATTATTTTATTAATGAAATGTGCCCTGACACTATTATGTAAACAATTTTACTATATTAAAAGAAATGAAAGGGCACTTTCTATAATATTTCAAGTAAAAGGGTTAGGGATTTAGCTCAGTGGTGCCGCCGCCTGCCTCACAAGTGCAAGGACCCGAGTTTGAACCCCAGTACCAAAAAAAAAAGAAAATGATGTAAAAATATTTTATGTTAAAGCTTTTCCATTTATATATACTTATTACAGCTAAAATGTTTAAAAGATACTGCAAAATGTATTTTTTAGTATTTTATTGTATTTAATCTAACATAGACATGTTTTGAAATAGTACAAAATTTGGTGGAAGACATAGATAAGAAAAAAAGCAGTTTTCAGGATATCAAGTCTATTTCTCTCAATAGGGTTATTGTATAATACATCTTGGATTTATTTGAGTTAAGTGGTGCATTTTTGTGCAAAAGGTACCAGAAAGGAGGCAAAAGTAAAGGAGGCTCCACAGAGGAAATGGAAATACAAATAACGTGGGACAGACAGGAGTGGGCAAGTGTTCTTACCACACTGCTCACCTCTCCTCTGAGGAAACAAAAACGTTAATACCCTGTCCAAAGACCATCAACAAAGCATTTTAGGATGTGCTAAATAAATAGTCCACATGATTAATGCAGTTAATCCAATCTGGTATACTTGATACTTGATTTTGTTTTGGAGGGTTTTGTTTTCTTTCTTTTTTTAAGAGTAGGAAAAAATTACTGAGGGAAAGAAAGCTTCTTTCAAAGAGAGACAGAAGGGGGACTGGAAAGTGGGTTGCCCTCTCACCCCAGTTCTCCAAGATGTTTTATACAGCAAAGCCATGTGGCAAGGCAGGTACAAAGTGGGACAAAATAATAAGACCCAATGGAAAATTACAAGGTGGGCATGAGGTGGGGAAAAACCATGACCAACCAATAATATTACAAGTACAGTCACCCAGGTAATATTGATTAAATGGGAGTCAAGTAGGGGAGCAAGTCACATAGCAAACATACAAGTATTTGCAGTAAGGGTAGGGGTAAGGGACATTTCCTGGAAAGGCTAACCTAAAACCTTGGCCCCTGACCAAGGTGATCACTGCTATTTATCACCAGGATAAAAGCACAAGGGTATAGTCGTTACTCTCCTTTTACAATTCTGGCCTTCAGTGAATGTGTCTGGATTGCTCCTTGTTGTGTTGGCTCCTTGATGGCAGCCCTGTCTAACTGCCTACAGGGTATCTAATTAACTTATCTATCTGAAATATTCCCTCCTCTGAATAAATACCTCTAACTGCTGCGAGCAGGGCAAAGGGTGAAGACAGCTCTGGTTACTTCTAGCTGAAAAGGGTCATACTTGTGATCAGCAGTTAGAGTTACTCTACAGAGGATCTATCTAAAGGCCATTAGTAGGTGCCTGGCATAGTCATCTTGGTATCTACATAGCTTTTAAATCTGGAGGAGACAAAGCCAAAGAAACAGTTAAGAATGCATGGGCCAGATTTTAAGGTCAGCAGGACTGCTATGAATATAGCACAAAGAGGTTAAGGAGAAGGTCCAGGGGACTTCAGAATCCAACAAAGAAATCATATTGTATAGTTTAACAGTTATGAGCTTTTTGCAATGTTGATTTAATGGATCCCAGTAACAGAAGTCTAGCACATTTGTCATTGGTTCTATTTGTATGACTGCTTGGAGTTTGGCAGCCTCTAGGCAAGAATAAATAAAACTTTTAAGAAATTAAGAGTATGCATCATCTCAGCATGAACACACTAGAATGAAAGGGCAGGTTGGAGAGAAAGTCACACTTAGAAATTGAAATAGTGATTGAACCTGCTGGTCTTAGATTCTTTCACTGATAGAGGTTATCTATAAGTCTCATACTTTGTCATCAGTCTCTCTAGTTCTAGCTGTAAGATGAGACAATTTGAAGAACAAATTTCACTAAGAAATATAGAACTCTATAGATTATAGATTTTACCATAGTTTTTTCTTATAGATTTTACCACAGATTTTTCCTAATGATCCATAACCATGGTCAGCTACTGGTAGAACTGGAAACTTCCAGAATTGGTCAGTGACTGGAGACCCTTTTTATATCTAGCTTTATTACTATGGTATTATTTTATACCTCTTTTGGTTAATTCTTTTCTTTTGGGTGTTTTATAGATAGGGTCTCACTATGTAGTTCAGGTTGGTCTTGAACCCACTGGGTAGCCCAGGTTGGCCTACAACTTGTGGTAATCCTGCCTCAGTCTCCTAAGTAGCCAGGAATACAGGTAGCACCTGTACCCTGTACAGGTACCACCACGCCCAGCTGATCTGGCATATTTGACAATTAAACATAATCAAAGTCTCTGAAATGTACTGTAATAAACAAAGTGAAATATACTTTTATCCCTTCCTCCCCATTTAGAGCAGAGCGTTTCTGTCAAGCTACTACAGAGATCACAACGTGGAACTCTCAAAGCTGCTGCACAAACTGGGGCAGCCTCTGCCATCCTGGCTGAGACAGGAGCTGCAGAAAGTCAGATAGCACTGAGAAAAACTTCTTGAGAATTCATCTTCCATGTAATAACACACACCTTTTCCAAAGTTTCAAGAGCTACCAAAAGGCTATCAAAATATATACCTCTTCAAGCAAGAAAAAGAACAAAGTTCCTTCCATGTGCTGGCATGTGGATGATTAGGGAAAGAAAAAAATACCTGTTATAAGCCTTGAGTTCTGTGGCCCTCCTCGAAACCCATACCTGAGCCTGTGGGATTACTGTAGATTACTGTGCACTCATGTGGAAGTCAGTAGCAATCAACCTGCATAACAAATACAAATGCAAAATGTTCATTTCATAGTAACATTTACACTTTTGTATATCAACTAAGATTGAGTCTGTACATTTTTAGATCACTGTTTTCCTGTACATTTTCTTATACTTTGATTTTATAACGTGTCCTACAAACAAGAACTAAAATAAACATCACAATGTACCATAAAATTCCAAAACCATAACATCCATGGAAAATGCTTGCCAACATTTATCTTCACTGAAGTATTTAGAAGAAAATGTACATTATAATTTGTGTTAGACCAGAGAGAGGAAAAGTTATATATGAGCTTTATCTGTATCAAAAAAGATAAGCGCTAAAAAAGTTATTTTTTTCACATATATCTAGTGCATTTGTGTAAGAATGACTAAAGCTTCCATCATAATACAACTGTTATACTGAAATGTATATATATAGTAAACCTGTCAGATGGTAAATAGAAACACACTGAGTATACCAAAACAATAAATAATGTAAATGTACTGACTAAATCTTCTAAAAAAAGCAGAAATGTTAGGGATTTCAAGATACATCATTGAGAATTATATGCCCACTTGTTGTAAGTTGTAAATCGATTGCAGTAGTCCTCTCTAGCTCTACCAAAATGTATTCATGGAGTCTGAAGTATGTATCATCTCCGGAAAGAGATTAACTTTTAAATATGAATGACTTTTTCAATGTTCCCTGGAATAACATTTACTAAATGAAATCTAAGGGCAGTTTCCCTAGATGATCTATTTACGCTATTCACATTTAAATTATTGAAAAACTACATATTCCCATATAGCTCAAAATAAAATTGTATAATGTACAGGTTTATAGCAAAAAGTTAATATATGATTTGTTATCCAATATTTGAAATGGTAACTTTTGATACAAAGCAGTGAAAAATAAGCAAGATAAAGGCCCATTTTTTAAGAATATTTCATACATCACTCATGGAAGAAAATAAAGTTAAATTCCTAGATTACTAAATTATGTTGAGGAATTACAAAAATTAGTAAAGCATGGTTCTCAAAATATATTTACAATTATATTTTAAATGGTATATATGACCAATAAAGTATTCAAAAAAGAAAATAAGGCATACTTATTTTCCTGTGTTACTGTTTACTTAATTTTTAAATGTACTTTACACATGGATAAAATTTAAGTAGCAAATAAATTCCATGCTATTGTTACTTAGCCTTTATAATATAGTACTAAAGATATGATTAGGAAAAAAGATGTGCAAGGAAAAGCTATAGCTAAATATTTCCATTGTCATTATAATATGTGAAATTAAACTTTATCAGTTATTTACTAATTAGAAGGCAAGCTATGATGTCCTTTTACTCACTATTTTAGTGAACATTGTAATTATTAATTAAATTTTTAAAAGTTTTATGTACCCAAAGAATACATTAATTTTTAAAACAAATGTCAGAAAGAATTGGGAAAAAAAGAATTTTAAGACCCCTGACTAAAACAAAAATCAAAGTCATTTGGGAAAATATAGGAGACTTAACTTTCATACTTACTACTGTCTCTTTTGAGGCAGCATAAACTGAACATACTAGGATAGTCATCTTTGTTAATTTAAGAAAAACACAACTGACCCTGCAAAGATTACATACATTAAGCAGTGTTTCTGCTAAGGAAAAAAAAAAGGAAAGGAAACTGTTTCATATATGTTGATAGATGCAATACACATTTGAACTTTAAGTAAAACTGCTTACAGCATCCTTCTGTGTTGACAACTTGAGTTGACTGAACAGCTCATCTTTTAAAAGAAATGTTAAAAACACACTCATTGTTTGTATAATGAAAGGAGAAAAAGGAAGAGACAGTATCCAAATTTACTTGTACACAAGTACATGTTTGATGCCAAAAAAAAGCAACAAACGCTTTGAAAGGATACTTGATTACTTAATATGTCTTGGAGACAGCATTAAATTCTAGGGTCATGCATACTTTTTTAAACTATACTCTACATGAGTATTATGCTATTGTGAAAGTAACAAAATACACATAAAAATGGGAAATAATGAGTCTTAAAGCTAGGTTTGTATAGAATTTCCTTTTTCATTGCTTAAAATATGAAACTTCCTCAGGAAGAAATGAAATGGTTATTTCAATGTTTATAGTTACGATATTCTTGTCATTCACATTGAATGAAAATTACTGGAAAGTTTTTTTTTTCTCTGAGTTTTTTTAAAGAACAAAACTGGATATAATTCTGATAGTGGCATGGTACCTCAAATGTACAACAATAAACTCTGATAAGAAAATGAAGATTTTGGGCCTGCTAATTTTAGGTAATAAGGAAGTATTTTATTGTTTGCCTTGGGGCAGTGGAAAGTTGTTATAAAACACAGATACCACAAGCATAATTTAAAATGGAGGGGTGGATGAAAAGCTTCCAAGTAGAAAACAAGTAAGGTTTTTTTTTAATTTAAACTTTCTAAGATCTTTCTAAAGTTAAATGTTATTTTTTATTTGTTTTTAGTTCTAACATATGTAAAGCAGGATCTATATCCATGGGACCCTAGAATAAGAGAATTAGAGAACCACACAGTTGTTGCTTAACAGAGTTGAAAACTTGAATGGTTAAAGAATTTGACTTCCAATCTCTATTCTGCTCCCCACAAATGGGGCATTTTTTGGAGACTTAATAGTTGTTAATTAGTCTATTTTCATAAAAATCTGGAAAGCAATCTCTACTCCCCAAAAAGGAGAGGGACATTTTAATTCTTCACAAACTTTCTTTTCTCTATTCCAATTCTTTCCCTTTGTTGACATCAAATTTTCTTATGTTGTGACCCATCCTGTCTTGGTTCAAGTGAATTTCCCATAGACTTGTGTCCCACACGTGTTGCTCCTATCTGGAATATATCTTACTGACCATTTTCTTTCCAAAATGCCATCTTTTGTTCTTTTTACTCCAAGATCAACCAGTGACAAGTAAACCAATCCATCAATGTTAGTGTGCTACAGTGACATAATATTATGCTTTCCAGAGATATCAGCCCTGCACTGTCCAAGAAATATATTTAAGCCCTAAGCAATGAATCACTAATAGGCAGGCAATGAATGTTTTGGTATGAAATCATTTCTTTAATTTCAAATTACACTCCATAGATAAATTCTGTTTTGCTGAAGCTAGTTCTGATTAATTACCATCTGCAACATAGCTACTCCTTTCTTCCTATCTATATCCTCACTCTCCTTACAGAGAGAGAGAGAGAGAGAGAGAGAGAGAGAGAGAGAAATTTCCAAGCAGCAGTCATGGTGCATAGTCCTTTCAGCATTATTTCTGGCTTAGCATGGAATGTTCATCATCTTTTCACTTGCTTTTTACAAGAGCTGACTAAATTTCATGGTCAGGAATTTGGCCTTTGAGAATGAAGGCTAAAAACAGTGAGGATGAATTTTATGTCAACTTGACTGGGCCAGATTAAATATTATTTCTGGGCATGTCTGAGAAGGTGTTTCTGGATGACATCAGTATTTGAATTAGTGAACTACATGCCCAATGTATGTGTGCATCATCCAACTCATTGAGGGCCTGAATAGAGTCAAAGATGGAGGAAAAAGGAATGCTCCTTTTTTTCTCTGCCTCACTGATTGACCTGGGACATTTCATCTCACCTCTGTGAGGCTAGGATTTATACCAATGACTCTTTGTTCTCAGGCCCCCTGTCTCAGACTGAATCATATCCCTGTCTTCACACAATTACCAGCTTTCAGACAGCAGATCATAGGACTTCTCAGCATCTATAAGCCTCGGATCCAACTTTTCACGGTAAATCAGACAGATAGATATTTTACCAGTTTCTCTCAGGAACTCTGAAGGATATACAGTGTGACCTGGATTCCATTCCCAAGAAAATCTAAAATCTACTTTGTATACTCCTCTCACCTGTAGCTAAGGGTGGCTAACAGAATTGAGAGGTTGTTTCTTCCCATCCAGTACTACTACTTGTTCTTGCCATTTAATGTCTCCAGTTTTTCTCCATAAGAGTTCTTTATATATATTCAATGAGGGCCGGGCGTTGTGGCGCATGCCTGTAATCCCAGCACTCAGGAGGCTGAGGCAAGAGAATCACTGTGAGTTCGAGACCAGCCTGGGATACATAGTGAGTTCCAAGTCAGTCTCAACTACGTAGTGAGACCCTGCCTCAAAAAATAAACAAACAACAAATATATATTTATAATGATTTAGCAAAAGGTACCAAGTCAAATTTATTTGATTATTTATTATTGGATTAAATCAATCTTTCAACCTCCATATGTACCTTCTTCCATTAATCTTTTAACTATCCCAACCTTTAGGTATCATTTCTCTATCTATTCCCAAAAGTTATAATGACAAAAATTGATGTCACTGAAATTGGAACAAGCTTCATAATAACTATATCCTTTTGCACATCTCTCAAAGAAGAAGGAATCGTGAATAATGTCAGTAAGTCATATATTGCCATTTGAAGTCAGGTGTCACATTTACTATATTAGGGTTCTCCAGAAAAGAAGAAATAGTACCAATAGAAATAGCAACAAAGGATACAAAGACATATGCATAGTCACATGATCTTATAGTTAAGGTCCCATGATATGCTGTCTGCAGGCTGTAGTCCCAGGAAAGTCAGTAGTACATTTCAAAGATCTGAGAGTCAGAGGCTATGCTGGCGCAGGCCTGTAACCCCAGCACTCTAGAAACCTGAGGGAGGAGGATCACAAGTTCAAACTCAACCTGAACAATTTCCAAGATCTTCGCTCAAAAAAAAAAAAAAGGGCTGGGTATGTACCTTGGTGTGAAGACTCTGGGTTCAAACTCTCATAAAAATTTTTTTAAATTTTTTAAAATGAGAGTCAGGGAGCAAATGGTGTAGATTCCACGCTGGGTTTGAAGGTCTGGGAAAAAAAAAAAAGCACTAAGAACAGATCAATGTCCCATCTGAAACAGCCAAGCAGAGTTTATTCCATCTTGTTCTACCTTTTTTGTTCTATTCAGTCCTTTAGTGGATTGAACATTGCCTACCAACATATTAATTCTAATCTTCTCCATAAATACCTTCACAACCATATTTAGAAATAATGTTTAACCAACTATCTAGGCACCTATGACTCAATCAAACTGAAATTTTTAAAGAAGATGGGTCTTCCTTTCTGTATTTGGTAAATGATATTCACTTTTAAGTTTAACCAGCTTAAACAGAAATTCCAGCTCATAATGCTATATACTTATTAGTAACCACTAGAGTCAGAAGACAAAGAAATCTTTGTCAGAAGACAAAGAGTCCTTGAGGCCTGTCACCTGTAAAAGAAAGGTACTCAAAAAGCATAGAAAAATACTTGAAGCCTTCAAACCTAAACTTCTGTCCTTTCAAAGTGGTGTATTCTACTCTTTTTTTTTTATCTCTGGGACAAAATATCCACATAAACAACTTCAAAGAAGAAATGGTTTATTTTTGTTAAGAGCTTCAGAGGTTTCAGGCAATTGTCATCTGACTCCAAGGCAAAACATGGCAGAGGGCATGGTGGAAGAGAGCGCATCACCTCATGGCAGCCAAGAAGCAGAGAGAAAAGAAAAGAGGTAGAGGGAGAACAAAGGGCCAGGGATAGGACGAATGCTTCAAAGGCAACCCCCAAATATAATACTACCAAATAGGGTCCATCTCATAACCCAGGCAGCTATGAACTCATCAGTGGATTAATACATAATTAGTGCTTTCATGATCCAGTCACCTCTCTAGCTCCCACTTTTGAACATTGCTGCACTGGGGATCAAGACCTTAACATAAGTCTGTGGAGGGCAATTCATATTTAAACCATAACAAATAGCATGCACTGTTTTTCTCTTTCTTTCCTCGTCCCCTCACATATTTTCAATAATGATATCATAGAATCAGGTTGACCACAAAACCAGTCTACCATAAAAGCCAGAATAATTGGTGCCACAAAATACATTCAAGAATAAACTAAATGACTACTGATCTGTATCTTTCCCAAGGCAGAAACTCCTTATAAAAATGCCACACTAATAATTGATGAAAAATGCTACCCTAGCCCACCCCAGCAGCTTAACAAAAGACTTGCCCCTTCCTCTGGTTTCTCTTTCAACCAGTATCGTTCTCCCTTCTTCTGGAACTGAAGCCCCATTAAAGTCCTGCCTGTATGTTCCTGTTCATCAATGTGGTCTTCTTTCTATCACTTCATGAGGAAAGATTACAACTCCAACAATTCTCTTAGGGTGTAAGTACATTATTCAGAATTTAATTTACATTTTGAAAGTAAACAAAACATTTAAGTCCCTAAGACAAATATACTACCAAAAATAAAGCTTAGTTCCCATACAAATGAATAAATTAACAAATCTAAAAGAGCTTAAAGATTATTACTTAAAACAATAAAAATTTATGAAATATATAATGGTGATAAATTCTCATTTCCACCTATGATCAACCTGAAATCTCTATAGTTTCTATTCCCAATTAATTAAAGGGATCTCTTAAGTACAGTTAGAATGCCAAAGAAAGAATGGAGTATATTCTAACATATGCTCTTAACTACTGCATGGGGTAGGTCACTTTGAGGGCCTCAATTTTTTCGTTTGTCAGTGGAAGTCAAATGTGATCACTGGAAAGGTTACTACTTCCCCTCTGCTTTATTTAATTATGTGGAAGTACATTAGTGAGTGTTAACATTTTATACTCCCTGTCACTTACCTACTCTGCCACAGATCGTGGATTTTCTAAGTGGTAAAACTGAAAATAGAAATTGGGCTACAATAGAACAGCCTCTTTCCTTCACTTCTTTTAAGGATCTGCCATTATAAAACACTCACTCTGGTCTACTCTTGGCTGTGCTGAATCTAGCAGAAGCTGATATTTGGATATGTTATTTAAAGCTACAAACATAACTAAAAGAAGAGCTAAAAATAAAAATATGTACTCAAAATCTAGGAAGATGATCCGATGCAGTGGTGCATGCTTTTTATCCCAACTACTAGGAAATCAGAGGCAAAAGGATCTCAAGTATGAGGCCAGCCTAGGGCAATTTAACAAGACCCTGTCTCAAAATAAGAAAAGTAATGGGGATGTACCTCAGTGGCAGAGCACCCTTAGGTTTGATCTCTAGTACCACATAAATAAATACATAAAATAATAAATAAATGTAAAAATAAAAAAAACTAGGAAGACAAGAGAAGAAAAATAACTGATATATCCTTCACATGAGGAGCCAACAGATACCACCTAAAGTTAACAAATGAAAAACTCAAGGTAAAAAAGCAATTGAATTTATGGAGGTAATTGGCAGAATTTCAACAGAAATGGCAAAAGTGGGTCATTTTTCTTAAGTGACTCTAGGGTATAGGACCAGAGGAAAATATTTGACTTTCTTTTTTAAGTACTTGTATTACCTTTATAAAGCATAGAAACAATTTATCATTAAAAAGTCTGCAAATATTCAGAACCAACAGTGTTCATTCTGTTTAAAGAAGCACAGATGCAAGAGATTTAAGTATCAGCTGACTTTAGCATCAGATGCTACCTGTTATTCAGAAAATTAAATCAGTAAATGGAGTATCTAAAGACAGAGTTTACACTATACAAAGAAAATAAGCAGAAAACCAGATTATACTTGTACCTCTTCACCACCTTCCCATTCTACTACTAGACTGGAAATTTCCTGGTTGGAATGCTACAAAGAAAGAGGAGGGGTAACACAAAATTTTAATTATTTCTCTCCCTCACATGCTATTAAGATGAAGACTAAAAATGGAAAGATGAAAAATCTTTAAGACTGAGGATCAATGAGAAAGCTGTGTCCAACTTCCCATTTAAAAGTCTAAAAAGCAGCAACCTCATCCATGTAGTTTGCCCAACAATGGTATAAGTGCTTCCCCACCATATGGTAGGAATAGTACATCTGAAATTGCACAAGTTACATAGTAGATCAGAACTCATAAAATCTCTATTCTCTAGGGTATCGGTAGAAATCACTAAAAGTAGCATTTTAGATCCAAAGTTATCTTAGTTACTTTTCTCATCGCTGAGACAAAATACCCAACACCCAAAATTAAAGGAGGAAAGGTTTATTTCTCCTCACAGTTTGTACAGGTTTCAGTCCACATTTGGCTGTGTCCAAGGCAGGGTGGCATGCATAGGATCATCAAGAAGGAAAAAGTATATGGTAGAGCCAGAGATTTAGCTCAATGATTCTGACACCTGCCTCACAAGTGAAGGTCCTGAGTTCAATCCCTGGTACAAAAAAAAAAAAAATTCTATGGCAAAGCAGGGCAAGCAGCAAGCAGCACACAATCAACAATGACACCAGCAGAAGCAGTGCAAGCCTTCTTTCTGTCTCTTATATTCCATCCACTCCCTTTGGGAGGGTAGCACACACACACCCTGGGTGGGGCACTGTACCCTTAATTTCAGCCATCATATCATTAATCCCAGCATCATGAGCCCTAGATCCAGCCATCTCTGAAAATCCCCAACTATGATGGATGAGACTTTGGGTGAGCAGCTAGACATAAGCCATAACAAAAGGGTGCTATCAGGTTGGACTAGGACACTTAATCTGCACAGACTACTGACTGCAAGCCATGGTATGAGGTCAGATGAAGAAAGCTAGATTTCTCTTACCAAAGGCTGAAGCTGCTGAGATTCATCCAGTGCTAGCAGATCATAGATGAGGCCCAGCTATCTCCCTTTCATCTTGTGTCTATTGCTATGGCTACCTTGGAGGAAAAAAAAAAGATGACTCTGAACTTGACTGAGTTTTAACAAAGAGACTTAGAAATTCCAAAAGTGATGACATATATCTTGAATGTTAACAATTACTGAAAACTAAAGAAGACTAAATTTCTGCACAGGTTGTAGTTTATGAAATTTGCACCTACTACATAAGCAGTATATCCCAAATCCAACTAGCAACAGTAGAGACTGAGAAGAAAAGAATAGTCAGGGTTCAGACTATTTTCAGACTCTGTCTTAATTTATATGGTCTACAGATCATCCTAGTGACACAGAGCCTTTAGTCTACAGATGAGGCATAGCTATAGATTGTGGTTTTCTCCAAAATAATTGGTTTCATCTTATGGTGGATATACTACAAGAGCAAAACTCATGTAAAGCCCTATCCTCTTGAGTATAGGCATGACCTGTGAATATAATTAATCTTTTAATGAGCACACCACACATTGAATTTGTTAAAAAATTCCATTGGCTCTGTCTTCAATTATAACCAACTGCAGAGTTGCCATCCTGTTCTAAGATACCATTATTTTTATCCCGGATAGTCTCTCTATTTCGATGCTTGTCTGTTACCATTGTCTATCCACCCAATACCCAGAGTAACCCTTTTACAAATAAGTCAAAGTACAAAATCCTGGAATCACAGGAGATGTAGCCAAGTGGTTCTGCTGCCTGCCTCACAAGTGCAAGGTCTCAAGTTTGATCCCTGATACAAACAAAAAAAAAAAAAATTCTGGAATAACTTTCCTTTTTTATTCAGACTACTAATCATAGTGCATAAGGGACCTGGGAAATTTCATATGATTTGCATCCACTATCTTTGTGACTATACCCCCTCTTCCCACTCTCTCATTCTTCAGCAGCTTCTCTGGCTTACTTACTATTTATAGGGCTTCTGTGCAGACACTGGCTAACTTCCACTCTTTATTTGGATTCCACTTAAATATTTCCTTCTCAATAAGGTCTACACTGACTATCTTATGTAAAATTGTATATTTTCCTCCTTACCCTGAAATCCTGAATTCCTATTACCACAGTCTTGTTTTTAAAAATAATGTCACCTATAATCTTATATCTACTTATATAATTTACTGATTTTATTATGTCTGTTGTCTTTTCCTACTGAAATAAGATTCTTGAAAGCAGATATATTTGTCTGTTTTCTTTCATGTATGCATCCCCAATTCTATGAGTCTAATCTCTGAAGCATATTAGGCAATCAATAAATATGTGCTGAATTAATTCATAAATTTAACAATAACTAGGAAAGGAAGAGACAACTAGGCAAAGAATGACAAGCTTAACATGACTGTTATCATTTGTATCTAGATGATCCCCCAAAGCCTCATGTGCTCATAACTGAGGCACAATATCAGATATAGAAGACAGTATGGTGGTCAGTGACCACAAAAAGAGAGATCTCTGAAAAATAGTAAGGGATCATGAGAAATCAATCCAACAATTGCTAGATGACACAAAGAAGAATAATGTAAAATTGATAGGAGGCCAAGAAAAAGCAGGAGAAAGTACAAATGACATTAAAAAACTGTTTACAAAATTAATGACAGAAAACTTCCCAAAACAGAGCAAAAGAATTTGACATACAGATAAGTAAGGCATATAAGATTTCAACCAGCCATGATAAAAAAAATTTTTTAAAAAAACCTACTCATAGACATATAATAATCAAGTTCCCAGAAACCCAAAAGAAGAACAAAATACTGCAAGCAGTTAGAGAAAAGAAACAAATCACATACAAAGGAAAGCCCATCAGAGTCACAGCACACTTTTCCTTTTTTCTTTTCTTTTTTTTTTTTTTGAGACAGGGTCTCACTATGTAGTTGAGACTGACCTGGAACTCACTATTTAGCCCAGGTTGGCCTCGAACTCAAAGCAATCCTCCTGTCTCAGCTTCCTGAGTGCTGGGATTAAAGGCCTGCACCACCATGCCCAGCTACAACAAACTTTTCAACACAAACCCTCAAGTCAAGGAGAGCCTGGAGTGAGGTATTCCAAGCCCTAAAATGAAACGATCTCCAACCTAGACTGATGTATCCTGCAAAACTATCTTTCAAAATTGATGGAGACATAAGATACTTCCATGACAAAGAACACCTGAGAAACTTCATGAATACCAAACCAACACTCCAATTTTTAAAATATCCTGGAAAAAGACAATGAAGGTCACAACTCCATGAGGCCCAACACAGCATATCCAATAGGCAAGAAATTAAAGGGAGAGGGAAAAATATAAAAAAGAGCTAGTATCAGGAAAATCACATGACAATGATAAGGCCATACATACCACTTATAACCATCAATGTTAATGGCACAATTCACCAATCAAAAGAAATAGACTAGCACAATGGATTAAGAAGCCAAATCCAACAGTATGTTGTATATAAGAAACACACCTACTTGAAAAAGAAACTCAGATACTGAGAGTAAAAGGATGGAAAACAGTTCTCCATGCAACAGGAACCTGGAAAAAAGCAGGAGTGGCTATCTTATTTGAAGACAAAGTAAATTTCAACCAAAACTAATTAAGAGAGACAGAGAAGGTCACTACATCCTTGTAAAGGGAACAATCGAAGAGGAAGAGATGACAACCATAAATATATATGCACCAAATACTAATGCTCCAACTATACAAAACAAATATTAAGGGACATGAAAAAGCAAATAAACACTAACACAATTGTAGTGGGGGACCTCAATACCCCACTGTCACAAATAGACTGATATCTAAGCAAAAAAAATCAACAATGAAGTACTACAATTGAACCAAGCTTTTGAACAAATGGACTTAATAAATGTCTAGAGAGTGTTTCACCCCACAAAATCAGAATACACATTCTTTTTGATGGCACATGGGTCTTCTCTAAAATAGACCACATACTAGCTCATAGAACATGTTTAAGTAAATGCAGAGGTATTGAAATTATCCCATGTATACTATTGGACCATAGTGCAATTAGAATGGAGGTCAATAACAGAAGAAACCAAAAGAACTTCACAAACCCATGGAAATTGAATAAAATTCTTCTGAAGAACCAATGGGTCACAGAGGAAATTAAAGAAGAAATTAGATAGTTTTTACAAATAAATGATAATGTGAATACAACATACAAGAATCTATGTGACACAATGAAAGCAGTTCTAAAAGGGAAATTTATAGCAGTGAATGTCCACAGTAGGAAAACAGAGTGACCTCAAATAAACAACCTAATGGTAAATCTTAAGCTCCTAGAAAAAGAAGAGTGAAACAAACCAAAAGCTCATATGAGGGAGGAAATTATAGAGATCAGAGGAGAAATCAATGCAATGGAGACTAAGAAAATGATACCAAAAAATCAACAAATGGAAGAGTTGGTTTTTCCAAAAGTTTTTCCACTAAGCAATACCTCCAAATTCATTCCCAGAAGCAAGTGTTGCTTTGATTCTAAAACCAGGAAAAGATCCAACCAAAAAAGAGAACTACCAGGCCAATCTCGCTAATGAACATAGATGCAAAAATCTTCAATAGGATACTGGCAAACAGAATACAGAGGGTCATAAAGAAGATCATACACTCTGACCAAGTCAGATTTATCCCAGGGATGCAAGGATGCAAGGGATGGTTCAACATATGTAAATCAATAAATGTAATATACTCTATTAACAGAGCCAAGGACAAAAACCATATGATCATCTCAATAGATGCAGAAAAAGCATTCAACAAAATTCAACACCCATTCACGATTTCAAAAAAACATGAAGAAAATTGAAATAGATGGTCTTTATCTCAACTTGATAAAGTCTATCTATGAAAAACCAATAGCCAATATCATACTAAATGTTCAAAAACTGAAAAACTTCACACTAAAATCAGAACCACTCCTGTTCAATATAGTTTTAGAAACATTAGCCACAGGAATTAGACTAGAGAAATAAAAGAAATGAAGAAAGTAAAGGAAGGAGGCTGGGGATTTGGCTCAGTGGTTCCGGTGCCTGCCTCACCAGTGCAAGGACCCAAGTTCAATCCCTGGTACAAAAAAAAAAAAGAAAGAAAAGAAAATGGAAAGATATTCCTTGGTCCTGGGTAGGAAGAACCAATACAGTGAAAATGGCCATACTTACAAAACTGCTGTACAGATTCAATGCAATCCCAACAGTATATTTCACAGAACTAGATAAAACAATACAAAAATTCATTTGAAACCAGAAGAGACCTAGAATATCAAAAGCCATTCTAGGCAACACAGACATGGCAGAGGGTATCACAATCCCCAACTTAAAGCTATACTATAAAGCCACTATGATGAGAATAGCAAGGTACTGGCAAACAAACAGACCTGAGGATCAGTGGAATAAATTAGAAGATGCAGAAACTACTCCAGACATACTCAGATACCTCATCTTTGACAAAAGAGCCAACCATTCTCACTGGAGGAAAGATAACTTCTTTGATAAATGGTGTTGGAAAAACTGGATTTCACCTTGTCAAAGATTAAAACTATACCCTATCTTTCACCATGCACTAAACTAAAATCAAAGTGTATTAAAGATTTAAATGTTAAAACAGGGACACTAAACTTGTTGGAAGATAAGTTAAGTAGAACTCTTGAAGACGTTGGCATAAGAAAAGACTTTATGAACAAATCCTCAGTAGCATGGGAACTAGCACAAAGAATCAACAACTGGGATCTCATCTTATTAAAAAGCTTCTGCACTGCAAGAGAAACCACCAACAGAGTTAAGAGACAACCTACAATGTGGGAAAAAGTTTTTACCATCTGTTCCTCAAAGGTCTACTATCTAAAATATATAAAGAACTCAAAAAAGTCAGACCTCTCAAATATAAAGACCCAATTTAAAAATGGAAATCTAAAATAAACAAAAATTTCTCAGATAAAGAAGTAAAAGCACCAAATGAACATATGAAAAAATGTTCAACATCACTGGTTATTCGAGAGATGCAAATGAAAGCAATGCTGAGATTTCACCTCACCCCAGGAACAATGGCTGCTATCATGAAATCAACCAATAAATGGCAGGGTTGTGGGGAGAAAGTAAGGCTTCTTCTTCACTGGTGAGAGTGCAGACAGGTGCCACCACTGTGGAAATCAATATGGGGATACCTCAAACAAGTAGGATTAGAAGTCCCATTTGACCCAGTTATTCCTCTGCATTCCTCTGAATTAAAAGAATCATACCACAGTGATATATGTTCACCCATGTTTATAGCGGCACAGTTTGTAATAGTTAAAACTTGGAAACAGCCCAATTGCCCATCAACTGGATACTAAATAAAGATGTGGTTTTTTTTATAAAATAGAGTACTATTCAGCCATAAAGAATGAGAAACTAGAGACATTTATAGCTAAGTGGATGCACACTGAGGCTATACTCTTAAGTGAAATAAATAGGACACACATGTAAATACCAAATAGTTTTTCTGGTGTGAAAAACTAAAAGTGTAAATAAGGATCAAAATGTATAATTGATATTGTGAAATAGAAAGAACAAATCTAAAGGAGTAGGGGAAGTTGGAGGGGTAGGGGAAAGGAAAGAAGGGAAAAGAAAAAATATGAGAAAAGGAAAAACATGGAAACAAAGTCTTTGTAAATAGGAAAGGGTGGAGGAACCAAAGGGAGGGCAGGGAAATGGGGGAAAAATAAGAACCAAGATACATCATGTAAAGGTGCAAGATCATAATGATGAATGTAACTGTACTGTATACCTAAAATGTACCAATAAACTTAATGGGAAAATTGTTGGAATAAATTATTGCAGGATTAAGTACTAAAATTAGTAAAATAATTTTTAAATGTAAAACCAAGAAAAACTGCTACCCTTTTAACAATACTTTCTATTTATCCAACATTTCTTATAAATCATCTTAACAACATTAGTAAAAATAAGATACTTTCAGTGTCCTTCTACAAACAAAGAAACAAGTTTGGAAAGGATAATTTTTCCAAGGTCACACAAATGGCAAAAGCAAGGATATGAGCCCTAGTTTACCTTATATCCAGTACCACTTTTTTGTGCTTACATACAACATCAGTGAAGAACTTTGGTTCTGAGCCACCCATACTATATTCACATCTCAGTTCTAATTTTATGTTAATTATATTATTCTCAGTGCCTCAATGTGCTCACCTGTAAAATTAAGGTAATTCCACATGACTCATGAGATTGTGTAAGGATTAAATGCATAGTACTAAATAAACATTAGCTATAAACATTTTGATTACTACCCTGAGGTATACTTTCAAGACCTACCTCTTTTGTGCACACTCATTGGAGGGGGTTATTTTGCACACCATTTTTTTTAATTCCCCTCTTTATTTTCAGTCTGTTCTGCCCAGTACCCTAAAGAATGATGAATATTCAAAAAGTTGGATTACTTTTATCAGTTTTAAATCCTGCATCCCAAGGATTCCTTCAGGACCATTCTGATTTCTGAAACATACTGTATATTACATAAATTATCATACAGATAAGGACTTTAGAGAAATGCAAATCATTTCTTTGATTCTAATTCTTCTTGATTTTTTTGTGATTTTACTTTGACTTTTCTAGATTCAGCTCAAGCTGAAGTTTTCAGAGGGGATTAAATATGTTTTGTCAATTCTTTGAGGGATCAAATAGAAATTAATCAACATAATCCTTAGTGCTTCATAAAGAATCTAAATATCAAAGCTATACTTTCACGGATCATTTCTATAGTTGGTAACTAGAATCTAAATGTCTAATACTGAGACTTAAAATAGTGATCATTTATTCTAATTATAAATATTGGATAGAAAGGATCACTTCCAAAGTATACCATAAGTTGCACTGTGAAATGATTTCTGTTATAAATGTGAAGTACATTCCCATCATAGAGGGTGAAAAGAGACATTCGATTCAAAACTTTTCTAAGAGATAGAGGTAAGATGTACTCAAAGGCAAAACCATATGTCCATTTTGCTTGATATACTGTCTGCAATTCCTTTTGAAAAATTTCCCAGAAGTTTTTGTTATTTTTATTACCCCAGCTGTGCCGGTCAATAAACATTTCACTGAACATGTAACACACAAAAAGCATTACTACAGGAAAGATATGATTGCATCTTGTCCTGTACTAGGGTAGGAAAAAATATTTTATTTATCCAACGGAATTATTGTGCACTTTGATATATTCCACATTAATAATGTATTAATTTAAATATTTCAGACAATAGGAAAGTGAGTTAAATTTGCACTAACTGATTTAATATGGCAATAAACCTGTACATCAAGTTCACAGGTAGAAAAGTTATGGCATAATTCACTTATATTCTTAGAAATGCACCTGATAAGTTGTTTCTATCTAGGAGAATCTAAGGTTCTTAAAATTTAGTAAAGATATTTATTATATAAAATTAGAGACAGTACAATAGAGTAGGTTGATAGAGCCATTAGGTAAACTGATAATTTCAGGTTATTAGTTACATATACATTAATACATTCGGGCAGACTAATAAATGAAAATACTTAATACCTTCTGGTAATTTAAATGTAAACCTAAATAATAGAATAACAGAGCCACCTAGTGGCCTCTTAAAAATTGACATTTGATGTAATTTTGTTTCATTCCATCAAATTTTACACAAACATATTATCTTCCCACTATTATAGTTATTTATAATCCTTAGAGATAATAACTCAAAGTTATTTTGGAATGGGATAAAATAGTAAACATCTCATATTGTAAAATATCTATACTGTATATTATGAATAACAAGACAAAAACATTAAAGTGGCATTACATTTCCAGGTATTTTAATATATCTAGTATAGAAGCATTAAATGTTTTACTCCAAAGCATTGGATCTTCCATGTTAACATGCCATACTAAATGTCAAGTAAAAAATAATTTTCTTTTAAATAAATGCACATAGGCTTCACTCAATTTTGAACCCAGTAGGCCAAGCTTCTTCCTACCTCCGCTTTACACTGGTGTTTTACTCTGTCTGTAGGGCCTGTCCTGTGGGTGACTTCTCTTTCTGTGGAAGCCCACAGGACTTATAAGACCTCATATTAATTAACATGTCCCCAAGAACCCACTCTTGATCTCACATCCCTTCCCAGATATTATTCTATTTTTTTTTTAATTTTGCAGCATTTTCCAACACCTCGTACCATTCTCCCTGAGACTGTTATTAACATGGTCTATAATGACCTCTGTACTGTTACATCCAATTATCACTTTCAACCATCTTACTTACACCATAAACAGTAAATTATCTTTCATATCATAATAAAAAACTGTCTTGACCTACCTTGAGATACCACATTGCACTGACTTTTCTTCTATCTCACTTCTCAATCTCCTTTTCAGGTCCCTTAGATGTTTTTCTGGGATATTAATTTTGACATGCCCCAGAGCTCAGTTTTTCATCCTACTTTCTATTTATACTCCCTTATTTGGTATCATCATCCAGTCTCATGGCTTTACATACCACCTATACTTTGACAACTTTTATATTTGTTTCTTCAGCCTAGACCGCTCCCTAGAACCACAAACTCGTATGTTGACCTATTCAATAATTCTGCTTAAATGGATGTTTTAAAACAGTATCAAGTGAAACAGATACAAAATTGTGTTCCTCAGTACTCCTCTCCTAAACCTTTTCCTTCTAGTGTTCGTGTCAGCAAATAACCAAAATAATCTTATTTTTCTTGTACCTTATACTCCTTCTCTTACATCCTAAATCTAATCTTATCAGCAAATATTGTCAGTCTCTCGTCTTACTGCACTAGCCTGATTTTTCAATTCCAAATCTTTCCCCCATGATTAGTCTCCTCTAAACAGAGCTTTGACAGAGGACATGTAAATTTTTAATAATGTCATCTATCTACTCAAAATTCTCCTATGACTTACTCATCAAATGTAAAAACTGTACAATGACCAATAAGGCCATTAAGAGCCTTCCATTACTTTTCTAACTTTGCTTCCTACTGGCCTAATATACTCTATTCAAACTGGTCTCCTGCACATTTTTCCATGCACATACCAAGTTATGAGTTGTATTTGCTATATAATGAATTATTCCAAAATTTAGTGGCTAAAAATATTTATTCTTTCACGTATTTCCTTTGCATTATTTTGTTTTCATATACTGTATTTGATACAAATTAAATGTATTTATATGATACAATGCAATCTTTTGACAGATGCATGTGTCATAATCAAATCAGAGAAATTAGCACATTTATGACTTCAAACATTTCTGTGTTGGGAGAATTCAAAATTCTTTGTTCTATTTTGAAAGATAATAAATTATTGTTAACTATAGTCATCCCACTATACTATAAGACACTAAAACATATTTCTCCTCTAACTGTAATTTTGTACTCCTTAACCAGCATCTGTCTCACTTTCCTCCCTATGGTGCTCAACTTCTGGTAATCACAATTCTCTCTACTTCTACATGATCAACTGTTTTAGCTTCAATTTGTGATAACATGTGGTATTTGTCTTTATCTGGTTTCATTTAACATAATGTCCTCCAGGCTCATCCATGTTGCAAATGATAAGATTTCAATTTTTGATTGCTAAGTAATACTCCATTGTGTGCATACATTATATTTTCTTTATGCTTCTATTGATAGACCTTTACTAAATCCACTTGTTTTCATATTTTCATATGATAGCATTCCAAAAAATGTAGAAATACAAACATCTCTCTGACATACTGATTTTCCTTCTTTTGTATCATTGGAATTGCTGAGTCAGATTGTACTAACTTATATTGTCATAACTGTGCCTAATAGTTTGCTTTTCCTTTACATCTTTGACATGTGCTACTTTTTGTTTTTGGATAATAATAATACCCAAACTAAAGTGAAATGATATTCCATTGACCATTTGTATGTCTTCTTTTGAGAAATGTCTATTCAGATGATTGACCCATTTTTAAATTGGATTTTTTTTTTCTTTGCTTTTGAGTTGTTTTAGTTCGTCTTATGGACTTGACTTTTTTGCGGGGGGGATACCAGGGATCAAACTCAGGACCTTCCCTTTGCCAGGCAGCGGCACCACTGATCTCTGGCCCTTATGTACTTAGTATCAATCCCTTGTCAAAAGATTAGTTTGAAAATGTTTTCTCCTATTCTTTAGATTCTCTCTTCCCTCTGTTGCTTTCCTTTGTTGCCTAGAAGCCTTTTATTTTCATGATTCCTTTAATCTATTTTTGCTCTTGCTGCTTGTACTTTTGGGGCATACACAAAAATTATTTGCCCAGACCAATAACATGAAGCACTCCCCCTGAATTTTATTGTTTTATCATTTCTGGTGTTACAGTTAAATCTTTAATCCATTTTGAGGTTTGTTTTTTAACATGGTGACAGACAGGGTATTTAGTTTCATCCTTCTCAATACTCAGTTTTCCAAACATCACTTATTGGAGTCATTGTCCTTCCCTCCATGCATGTTCATGGTGCCTTTATCACAAATAAGTTGGCTATAAATAGATAGATTTATGTTGTGGATTCTTTATCCTATTCCATTCGTCTATATGTCCATTTTTATGCAAATACCATACTGTTTGGGTTATAGAGCTTTGTTGTATATCCTGAAGTCAATGTGAAGTAAATGTGACTCCACATTTGTTCTTTCAGCTTAGAATTGTTGGAGCTATTTAGTTTTGTGTTCCATATGAATTTCAGTATTGTTCTAATTCTGTAGAGAATGTCACTGGTATTTTAATTGAGACTGCATTTAATCTAGGTGGGCATTTTAACCAATATTCTTCCATTCCGTGAACATAAGATATCTTTCCATTTCTTTGGTACATCCTCTGAATTTTTCATCAGTGTTTTATAATTTTCATTGTAAAAATATTTTACTTTTAATAATTAATGTCTAGGTCTTTGATTTGTTTTGCCTTTGTTGTTTTGTAACTATTGTAGATGTGATTATTTTCTTGATTTTCAGATTATTTGCTATTGACATATAGAAACTCGTTTTTGTAGATTGACTCAGAATCCTACAATTTTCGTGAATTCACCAGTTTCCATAGTTTTTGTGGTGTTCTTAAGGTTTTCCACATATAAGATCATGTTGTCTACTATCTCACACACTCTCTGTAAGTTGGCAGTCAAGTGAGGCTGCATCTCAGAGACTGCAACTTCTGGTCCTATAGCAATCTCAAGTCTCAACTGATTAGGGCTCATCTTCCAAACTAATTCACATGGGTTATTGCCAGAATTCAATTCCTTGTGAGCCATTGTTCTGATAGCCACAGTTCCTTGCTGAATACCAGCCAAAGCCACCCTACATTCCTTGTCAGATGGGCCTTTCCAACACGGAAGCTTGCTTCACCAAAATAAGTAATAAAAAGGAGAAGGTATTAGCAAAACACGTTAGTCTATTATAGCCTAATCTCAGAAGTGGCACTCATTAATTTGCCACTCAAGAAATTGTTAAGGAATTAACATGGGGTTAGGATAACTGGAAATCTAGCCTATCACACCCAGTATGGTCTCAGTGAGTGACCAATGGTCACTGGGAATATTCTTCCTATGTCTTAAGTCCTTCATCTTCAAGCCTTTGATTTGTGACCTTCTCAATGATACTAGCCTTAATGTTCTTTTTAAAAGTTTAATTCCTATCCCTACAGACTTCACATTTCCTTTCTTGCTTTTTCTCCATACCATTTGACTCTAGAATGCTACATCTTTACATTTTGTAGTTTACTTCTACTTTAACTTAGCTAATGTAGTCTTTAATAGTTCCAGATTAAAATGAGCCACGAGACATTCTACACTTAGTCGTAGTCACTTACTGTACTTTTGTACTCAGTGTGGGGCATGCGGCCATGTTGCAGATTTCACAAGTTGTTACCTATCTGTTTGCTCATCGTATAGATGTGAGGCAGTAGCCAGTGTGAAGCTTCTTCATGTCAGGTCTTTTCTTCCGATTTTAACAAGTCTGGGACAAAAATCACCAGCTTTTGAAGATCACCCCCATGATCAAAATTAAACCTTATAACTTGGTAGAAATCAATAACAATTCTAGTCCATCCTCATGACTCATTTTAAAACCTAAGGCACAAAGAATATAAAAGATGGCCAAAAAGGGAAGCAGTCAATATTCACTAATGTTCTATTAGAAAGATTACCATAAAAAATAAGAACTGAGAATAGGCAGGAAGTATGAGGAATATGTTCTACACTATGAAACAGCATGAAGAAAAATGAGTGTACCATAGTATGGCAGGAATTTGGCCTGATAATCAGTGGGAAAATCATTACATTCTTTAACAAGGATAAAATTATATTTCAGTAAATTTAATATTTTATGAATACACTGAATAGATTGACAGGGGAAAAAGAAAGGTAGGGAGACTGTTCAGACATATTAAATTAGCAATGTGACAGTAGAGAAAAGGGTATACATATAAATGTAGAGATTATAACTTGATAACTGAAAAATCATTAGTGCCACAAAGATATAGTTGCAGATAGTTGTGTTTCTCCTCCTTCCAACTACATACCATATCCCCCCAAAATAAATTATATTAATTTTTACTCCAAAAGACACAATAGGGCCCAGTTGCAAGTAAGTGTAGGAGGCTGTGGACTGCAGCAGCAGAACAATGCCTAAACCAAATGTTTTTTCAAGCTCTTCAGGCAGCAATTCAGACAGTGAAGTTGATTAAAAGTTAAAAAGGAAAAAGCAAGTTGCTCCAGAAAAACCTGTGAACAAGCAAAACACTGGAGAAACTTCGATAGCTCTATCATCTTCTAAGCAGAGGAGCAGCACCAGAGATGATATCATGCTTCAGACTGGAAAAATTAGATATGTCAGTGTTCAGAACTTTTAAGGAGAATGAATATTGGATGGATCCAGAAGGTGAAATGAAACCAGGAAGAAAAGGTATATCTCTAAATCTGGAGCAGTGGAGCCAGCTGAAGGAGAATTCCAACATAGATGATGCAGTAAGAAAACTGTAGAATCTGAGCCACAAAAATCTGTACCGTTCTAGTTGTTTTACTATGTCTTTTTACATTGGCTTTTGTTTTTCTAAATGTTGTTTTCCAAGCTGTTGTATATTTCAAGTGCAGAACAATTTGTAAGATGAATACTTTATGTGCGTTATTAAAAATGTTTTGAGCGACGCTAATTGTCAACTTTATTAAGGACTGCTTTGTGCCCACCCTCTAGTGTAACATAAATTCAAGTAATTTAAAAGACACAATAGGGCTTACTTTCAGGGTCTTTTTCATGTATAACAACCCACATTTATTCATGTTCGACAATCTACATTTATTCATGTACAAAAATCTACATTTATTCCTGTAAACCTACATTTATTCAATCATGTCTTCTTCTGGAACATCGTCAAAACTCTCCAAACCATGAATTCTGGCCTTAAATTCTTGGAACTCCATCTCCTGTATAACCATTGGCCTCAATCTCTCATTTCCAGCCACAGAGTACTCCTTAAATGAGTACTTCTTGTCCCTGTTGTGAGTCCACTGGCAGTACAGCTATTAGTGATTTTACCCCATGAATTCTTCACCTAAGTCACGACATTTTGCAGGATAGACTTCACAAAGTTTCCATTAAATTGGTGTTAACTGAAGACTCATAAGACAAGAGCAGCCAAAAAAGAAAATGATGACAGTTAACAATGATGATCTGCACAAAAGCAACAACAAATTGCTGGCACCGAAATTCAGAAAACTTTTCTTTATTTCACAGGAGTACATTAAGTACATCTGTTACAATATGCGATGTATTGAATTATGAAGATTCATATTAGTCACAACCTCGTCCATTATCAAGTGCACACAATTTTTGTGATTGCATCTGTACTTCAGTTGATTATCTGACAATAAGTCTCAAGTTCATCTTTTTACACAGACATTTACCTCTAATCCAAAGGAACCCACTTGTGTATGTACAAATAACAATTTATATTATCATTTCAGTGTCAGTGTCAATATTATTTATTTATATTATTACTTATTTATAATTCAATATGTCCATTGTGTGTTACAAAACATGTATTAAATATGTCTTGTCTGCTTGACAATCTTAACTGGGCCCTATTTGGGGTAGGGCTTATATTACAAGCATCCTCAAATATCATTCTAGGGATTGTTTTCTAGTTAGGTCTTATTCTTGGGCAACTATGGTCGTAAAATTCTATTTCCCCACTTTTTTTGAAGTTAGGTATAGCCATTCAACTTTCTTTAGTCCATGAAACATTAGTCAATGTAACAAGCAACACTTCAGATTGGAAGCTACTACAAGAACAACAACATGACTCTCTCTCTTTCCTTCCTCCTATTAACTAGAAATTACACAAATGGGATATCTGGGTATCTAAATGGGACACCTGGGTATCTAAAAGGACATAAGCATTACAAACAAACCTTTGCTATTTTAAGCCTCAGACATTTTGAATTATAGCTACAACGTAATCTGGCCCATCTAGACTTTGGTAGTTTTAAAATGTCAAAATTCTTATACTCCTCTTTAAAGGATGAAGCTTAATTTCACTCCCCTTGATTATGACCTCAAAATAATAACCATCTTATAAGAAGTGATAGTTCAAACCTTCCTGGACTAGGTTATAAGAATCACTGTGGCTCCTTCTCTTGGAGAAAGCTACCTGTTTGCTATAAGTGTGAGGACACTCAAGCAGTCCTATGGAGAAATATAAGCATTGAGAAAGAGGGCGCTCGCCACCTAGCTTTAATTTAGCATGCTCGTGAGTGAGGTGTGTTGGAAAAGGATCCCACAGCCCCTGCCACAGTAAGGATTCAAATGACTGAAGCCTCAGTCAATCACACTCTGACTGCAACCTCCAAGTATCACTGAGCAAGAATCTGGCTAGGATTCCTGACCAACAAAAATTATTAGTTAAGTGCTTACAGTTTAAAGCCCCTAGGCTTTAGGCTAATTTTATTTACAAAACCAGATAACTAATATATTGGGTAATACAAAAATACACTAAATGTTAAAAATACAGGATAGGAAGAAATTAAATTTAATTGTTTTGAATTTAGAATAATTAAGAAGAATTGTGATATCACTAACTTTACCCAATTCTATAGAGAAGTCTTGAGACAAGGGTTATGTCTGTACAATAATCATTTGCTGTAGTCTAGTAAATATTTAAGTGAACAGTGTGTTTAGAACTCAAAATATTCCAGTACAGACAGAAGAGCATTCATATCTCCTCTCTTCCAGACACTGTACTTTCAATATCACTGTAAAATACAATTTTCTTAGCAGCAGCAACATATGGCAAGCACACAACTAAAAGTTTAGTCTATTTTAACAATTTCCTTAAGTGTATTTTCAGATTAAAATAAATCCACATGCTATTTCCTGACTTCACTTTCTCCCATTCATTTCAGCCTTCATGGGAGAGAGATATAATTATATGTAAATTTTTCTGATGATTACCAATTTCCATACTAAAATCAGAAAAGGGAAAAGGAAATGCAAAACAGAGTACTTGGAAGATTAAGGAGGGTAGGAAGTTCAAGCCCAGCCAGGGTTACATAGTGAGAGTCCCTGTCTTACAACAAATAAACAAAGACAATATTCTACAATAAACTGTTCAGTCCATGTACTGAAGAGTTGAAATACTAAATAACTGAAATACTACCCAGTAAGTTTCATCAGTTCTAAAAGCTTCACCTTTCATTTGACCTTTAAAATCTTTGGTCATGATTTACAATTGATTTTTAACTCTTCTAGTACCACACTGTCCCTCTTGAGTATTCTAAGACTCAAAATCTTGTCTTAAGTATGACTAAATTCACTGGGTTTGATCTCAGATCTCTACAGATTTAGAAATACTGTCATCTCAGCCACAAATTTCACAACAGTAGATAGGAACCATCAATAATGTACACTTGTCTTAAAATGTGAGTATAACAGACTACAAAATTATAATTGCTCTTTTAAACTCATTTCAAAAGTTTTATATCTATAAGAATGCTTAAAAAATGGTCACTTCATCCAATTTCTCCTTTTTAAGTAACTTATAATATCATGGTATATCTGTCATAACTGTGGGAGACTACAATAATAATTATGCTCAAAGCAGGCTGTAAGTAGTGTAGGGTATAAATTATCCTCACAATTGGATTGTTTTAAAAAATAAATCCAGGGCCAGGGATTTAGCTCAGTGGTTCTGCCGCCTGCCTTGCAAGCACAAGGACCTGAGTTTGATCAAAAAAAAAAAAAAAAGTACCAAAAAAAAAGTCCAGCCAAAGCCTGGGTGCCAACATCAAAGTAATGCACACCCAAATTCCATTCCCAAAACTAAAACATTAACTAAAAAACAATGTTCTAATTACAACCATATATATTGTTTACCCTGTTCCTATCTAAAATGCTTTGTCACTGAGTGTGGTGGCAGCTCACACTTATAATCCCAGCACTCAAGAGGCTGAGGTAGGAGGATGGCTATGAATTTGAGCCTGGACTACATAGTGAGTTCCAGGTCAGTCTCAACTACATAGTGAGGCCCTATCTCAAAAAAACAAAATAAAATAAAATAAATAAAATGCTTTGTCTTTTTTTTTTTACAAGCCTTGTCTCCATTAATTTCCATAAAAACCAGAGAACTACACATTTTCTCACACGGTCTTGCCTTTACACACAGCTCACCTTTACTCAAATTAATTAGCAGTAAAAATCAGTGGCTTAATCTGGCCAGCACCTTTGTCTGTTATACCAACCTTGGTCATCCTGGAGCCCAGCTTTCCGTCTTGGTTCTATCTTTCAGTTTGTCCCTCCCCACCTCCAGGCCTATGTCATACACCAAGTAGGAGAATGGAACCTACAGCATAGGTTTCTAGTAATGTTTCACAGGTCTTCAGTAATAACTATACAAAGTTGAGATAATATCTACTTTTCCAAATTGCTTTCAACTAAATTCCACACTTCACTCAGATTTCACTAGCTATTAATTTAATTTTTCTTCTTAAGGATCTCAAGCAGGATACCACCTCACCCTTAGTCATCTTTGGTGTGACAGTTCTCTACTTTTCTTGCTTTTTGCTACCACAACAGTGTTGAGTACTGGACAGGTAATTTGTAATATGTCCATCTACTTTTGGCTGATTTTTTTTTCCTTATGATTAAACTGGAGTATGGGCTTTCAGAAAAATAATACAGAAAGAGGTAGTATCGTTTTCATTATGTCACACTACACTATCACCATGACTTATCCCTGATTACCTGGACTATGTAGTGTTTATCACTTTTCTCCACTGTAAAGTTATTATCTTCCCTCTTTTCCTTAATCTACTTTTTAAAGCAAGTTACTAAACACCAGTCACACTGACGTTAACTCCATTTGCTGCAGAAAAATGACTTTTTAAAATAGAAATATAACTTTTTCAACTTCAAAAATACCTATTGAGGCATTCAGTAATGTAACTGAGTACTCATTTAACACAAGTCATTCTTCTAGGCACTTCAGATAATCAGTCATAAGCCAGGCATGGTGGCACACCATGCAGTCCCAACATTCTTGGAAGCTGAGGTAGGTTCCAGCCCAGCCTGGGCAACTTAGCAACTTAGTGAGACCCTTCGCCAAATAAAAAAATAAGAAAAGGGCTGAGGATGTAGCACTGTGCTAAGGCTCTGGACTTAATCCTCATCAAGAAAGAGAGAGGGAGGGAGGGAGGGAGAGAGGGAGGTGGGAAGGAGTTAGATGCTGCCCTTCACCACAAGGGTTTATAATAATGACCATAAGAAAAGTACTATTGCATGTCAATAAAAGAAAAAATAGTAGTTTGGAGTAATAAATGTTTTCACAAGACAAGCAAAACACAAACAATATTTAAGCAAAGCACTAAAAGCTGAATAGACATTTGAGAGATAAAAATAAATGGGAAGGCATAAAAGATGGAAAAACAAAATATGGGGGTAGAAATGGCAATTTTTTTTTTTTTTAAATTTAGGTTCAGACAAAACACAAAAATCCAGTAAAAAGCCAGGACATGGGTGACTACAAATTTTAACCTTTAACACAATGGAAGCATTCATTTAAAATCTTCAGTAAATCAGGCATGGTGAGATACACCTGTAATCCCAGCTATTCTAGAAGGTAAGGCAAGAAGATTATAAATTCATGACTAGCCTGGGCTACATGGCAAGAAAATATAAAAATTCATAGACCAGGCTGGGAGTGTAGCTCTGTGGTGAGCACTTGGCTAGCATGCAGGAAGCCCCAGATTCCATGGGTTTTGAAGACCTAAAACTCACTGCCTCTGAATATGACTGCATCTGGAGATAGGATCCCTAAAGAGATAAGGTTAAAAGGTTATTACAGTGGGCTCTCATTAAATATGAATAGAACCCTTTTAAGGATGGGGATACAGTGGAGTGCTCCTCTAGCACTTGTGAGGAGGCTCTGGATTATGTCCCAATCTCTGCAAACAGCAAACAAAGAAAAAACAAGTGATTGACGCAGACAGGTACCTAAGAAAAACCATGTTAAGACAGAAAAAAAAGACTACCATTCATCTACATGCCAAGGAGAAAGGCCTCTGAAGAAACAACAGTTGACACCTTGATCTCAGATTTCCAGCCCCCAAGATTGTAACCAAGTAGGTTTCTGTTGTTTAGGCATGGCATTTTGTTAAAGGAACCCTAAGGAACTAATACAGGTGGCTATTTATTTGACAACACTCCCTTCTGTGATTCAGTATTTAAGCCTTGTTAGTAGTTTTTAGGTTCATTACTGAGATGAATAAAGTACGATGAGGTGAGAGAAAGTACGAAAGGGTGAAATATGGTCAGCCTTGGAAACAGTTCTAGTTACTTCAAATTACAATATATTTCCTATAACTTTGTCCACTCTGATCCTTACCATTGAGCAATCTTTAATCTCATTAAATTTTTTCCCCAAAAACGTACAGACCTCACGAAGCTTTTGTCGACCTCCATTATACCACTGGCAGTGGCTCTACCTTTCAATTGTATCCTCAATGAAACGTACAGCAGGGAATTAAGATCCAGGCACTCAGCTCACAGAAGTTAGAGCTCAAAAAAGTGGCCAAATACTATACTAGGGCAGACAAGAGACACCTGTAAGCACAGCTCCTCTACGCCAATTAGGATTTTAGTCATCCTTTTTTTTTTTTTAATCTTCTAGCTAATGAATCCAGGGCACTCAGCTATCACCCAGCTTCTTTTCATTTTTTAATTTCAGACAAGGTCTCCATACATCGCTAAATCGCCCAGGCTGAGTTCCGAATTTGTCACCCTCCTTTCTCGGCCTCCCAGGTGGACGGGATTACAGGTATGCGCCACCTTGCGCTCGGCGCAATACTTTTTCTTACTTCTCTTTAGGAAATCTGAGCCTGTCAGTATTGGTATACCAATTGCCTTAAGAAATCAGGGGAAAAAGAAATCTGAGAAGCCACTGACACTGGCCCTTCAGGAGCTACCAGCAATTCCAGGGGACGATGAAGGGCACGAATAGCATGAGAGTTCACAGGCAGAAGGACCAAAAAAAAAAAAAAAGCCAACTTTATAGAAATTAACCTACCACAAGGTTAAATGCCGAAGTTAGTCACTCCGCGGCAATAATGACTTCTAAAACAACGACTCTAAACAGAATATAATCTTTCTACTAAATTGAGTCAGCTCCCGCTCGACGCCCACAGAATTCTACCGCCTCCCTTGGAAGTTTCGTTCTTCTGTGTGCGCCTGCGTCTAGCCCGCATCCGGGTAATCAATCCTAGACGATGGGCGGGGGAGCCAAAGCGAAGCGCCTGGAGAGGGGCTGAACCTCAGGAGAAGATGACCGAAATCGGGGGCGAGGCTGGGAGGAGGGGGCGGAGCGAGCAGAGGGGAAGGTCCCGCCCCTCGCGGCGCTTCCCCAGGAAGCGCGTCAGCGGCTGTATAAAAGAATGCGCGCCGGAAGATTAAGCCTTTTCCTTACGGAAAGCGACGGCTGAGTAATCGTGTTTTGGCCTAAAATGATAATTTTGTCAGGACTTATTGGCGCAGTTAAAATGCAGGCGGGTCGAGATTCTTGCTTTAACGGTAGGAGGCGGTCAACTTTAAAAGGCTTTAGATTCGAGGAACCTAAAGGACTTAGGCATTCATTAGGTTCCATGACGACCACGCGCAACCCTGGACCCTGACAGCGCGTGCGTCAGTCCAGGCCGAGGTCTGTGCTCCGGGTAACACCCAGGCGGAAGATCAGCATTTCTGCAGCGGGGTCATGTGCCCATTTTGAGTCTGCTCTGTATTTGGCGCCAGAGCAGCCTGAGAACCGCCACAATTTGATGCACATGGTGAGTAATATCACTGGGAGTTGGGCCTGCTTTTTGATCTCTGGACTCTGAATCTCCATGTGTCTTTGGGACCTGTCAGCCGTGGCAGTCTCCCTTCCTAGCCATGGAAGAGCATATTCTTGTTTATTGGCAAAGCTGTCACCATTTAATTGGTATCAGATTCTGACTTGCACAAGTAACATTCTTAACTCTAAAACCTGGAGGAGACCAAGTTATCGGGCAGTCTTTTCTAATGAGTGTTCAAATGTTTCTAGGAAGCAGAACTTAACTGTTGATGAGTAACGGAAAATACAGCAAGGTACGTTCCCTTTCCTTTTTATAAGTGCTATCGAGTAGTCTAACGCCCTGCTAGACTGGCTTTTTATAACTGGACTTTTAGAACCAACTGAATAGAAAGTATATCATTTGCCAAGATCGCAGTGATGAGGTAAGTACACAGATCTGATATTCTAATGCTGGTTTTCTTTTCTTACAGATGATCAAGAACTACAAAGTCCTAACGGGTGAAGTCTTATGCGGCATGTTGCAGTGGGTCACCAAACTTAAATTTTAGTGGGGAAATGGGCATTTTGAATAATACGGAAACTCCTGGGGCAGTATTTTCAATACATGTCTAAATTGCTTAAATTAGCATTTACGGTACTTCCTTGATATAATTGAATAAAATGCTTGATTTGTGGGCATGGATATGCTGTTCTTTAAACAATAAATGGAGAAAAAGTAAAAATACTTCCTGTCCACGGTTAGATTGTGTAAAGATAACATGAATAGTTTGAGAAAGTTGCACATAAAAATTACCCAAGGGAGCAGTGTTCTCACACTACCCCAAAATTAAGACAATACAAAATAAGAATTGATGTGCTTTATTTACTTAAATATGTACTGAAAACTTGTATCTTCAAGAGACATTTAAGACAAAATTGGTCACGTAGTTACAAATAATGTATTCTGCTTATAAATTCAGGCCACTCCTTTCCTACATTTAGATTTGCAGATCCCTGGTATATTTAAAACATCTGTATGAATGTTTTTATCAGCAGTAGTTTAATTACAAAGGCAGCTATTAAAGTTTTCTGTAATGATATTTTTTCACCTGTATTACACATTTTTCTCAGGCCCTTGAGCAGCTATATATCTCTAAATGTGAATGCTGCTTTGTTTTTTAAAATTGAAATGATGGACTCTTAGTAAATTTTTAATGCGTGATTGACACAAATTTCACATCTAAAATAATAAAACTATAAAGCACTTACAGGTTTGCACCAGTTTTTGGAAAGTAGGATTTACAAAAGGGGCATGCTTCAATGCAAGAGAAAATTTTTAATAAGAGTTATTTACAACCATACTAAAGTTCATGCTAACCTCTTATTCAACATTTTTTAAACTGGGAATTCAGAGTAAGTGTCCATGACATGAAACACTTCCTTTATCTAGGAGTATTGGTATCTTAATGGTATGTGCCTTTTATTTGGAAAATGATTTTGCTTTTGCTATCAAGAATACCCTACATTTACCATTACAAACACAAGAGAAAGCATTTTAACTTTGTTTCGGTGGTGCTGAGGCACAAGTGCTCTGCCCAGCTATATCTCCAACCTTTTTAAGGAATTGAATCTTGCCGTTTGTCTTAACTCCACGGGTATGTCAATTCCTGGAAAGTTCCAGTAGATGGCTCTCTCCCATCATAATCTGAAAATGACAGTGCTAACGGTAATATTTTGTTCTGCCTACTAAGTTGTGAATTTCAAGTGGTTGTCAAAGCTTATTATGACAGGTTAATATGCCTGATGATTGTATATTCAACTAGTAACTTCATGTTAAATCCAATTTTTAATAGCTGTGGACATTTTTCCTCTTACACTTAAATTTTTTTAGTATTAACAAGGATTCTTGGAAATAATAGGTGACTTCATTGGGAAATACATTGTAACAGGTGAATGTGATTTCATGATCCTATTCCACCTTAGAAATTGTTACGAATTCCTTATGGGGCCATCGATTTGCTCATTTGACAAAGGCCACAGGTAATAGGTGAAGATAACTTTTTGAAAAGAATTGAACATAAAAAATACACTAATGCCACATTTGGAGGCATAAAGTTACCCTTTATGGATTCTCCCTACAAATCCATACCCCATATTGGTTCAATTATAGGCTGTTCTCAATCCAAACAAATGGAAACAGCCTTATTACAAAGTCAAAAAATGGAGAATGCTGAAAAAAAAGAAAAAAATTCCCCAGTAATTTAAATCAGAGTACAATGCAATTAAAGATAATACTCTGAGGTATCTAACCAAAAGTATTCATATCACAAAGGTAGCAAGGACTACACAATTTATATATTAAAAAAGTTGAAACATGGGTCTCTGTTTCCCATAGTTACGTAGTTCTAATACTGGAGCTAATAGTTTCCATCAATTCTTCAAATATTTACTGTTGAAGTTTGTGTGAGTTACAATTTGGTGACACTTTTTATCCAAGGTACAAAGGCTGAGACTTTGGTATAAACACCAGGAGAGTCCTTGGCTCCACAGCCATATCCCCAGGAAGTTACCCCATACACAACCCAGGTCTCTCCAGGTCGTTCACACATGAGTGGTCCTCCACTGTCTCCCTGGCAGCTGTCCATACGTTTGTGTTCCTGGAGGTTTCCAGCACACAGCATTCTCCCAGTAAACCTTCCTTTATAGCGTTCTTCACAAATTCTCTTGGGAAGTAAGGGGATGGCTGCTTGTTGTAGTGTTCTTGAATATGCTCGTCCTACTCAGACCAAATATGTAAATTAGTTGATGAGATTCCAGTTTAGAATCAACATTTAACATTTAGATGAACATTTAATAGTCTTGGAAACAAAATCCTTAGGTGTACTTCAATTATTGGCACATCTTTTTCAAATTTGTTTTATTAATGCTGAATTTTGGGGGGGTTAATGAATAACATGGACTTGGCTATAAAGAAAAGGTAATCTAAAATAAGTACATTTGTGTTGGCTTTAGTATTTTAATTACATATATTAAAAACCTAAAAATAGGCTGGGGATACAGCTGAGTGGCAAAGTGGTTGCCTAGCATGCGCAATGCCCTAAATTCAATCCCTGGCATCCCCTCCCCCAAAAAGCAAAATTTGAAAAAGCTAAAAATATATTCATGCTGCTTGTGCATCAGCACATCCATTTGAGAACCAACCATCTACTTTTCAATTTGAGGATTAAATATGGATGGTAATTACAGGTAAGTACATAAGATGGCAAAGCTGTCAAGCAATACTTTTCCGTGTATAAACACACTTAAGTTTCACCAACTGCTATGAAGGCACTACTTCCTGGTAAGCCATGACTTAATTCAGTGGGTAGAATGTACAGATAATGTCCTTCATAATAACCTTGGGGGGGTACAGATTCCATCATATTTTTGTATCTATTAAATTGGACAAAGTAGACCAAAAAGTCTACAAAATTTACTTCATTGGTTATTTCTATTTAGATGTGCTGTCCAAAGGAAAGTGACATAGTTCATAATTCTAGAAGACTTTAGCCTTCTGGCTTGATGTACCTTGACTGGATTTTATTAAGTTTCTTCAAGAAATGCCCCCCCCCAGTTTATTTGAGGAAATTCCCAATGTTTTCTTAGTATTCTATAATTGCTATATATGTTCTATAAAATCAGCTTGAGTGTAACGTGGGATAAAATAAACATGAAAACCTTATTTTTATCACCTGTAGGAATAATTTGACACTTAAAAACTATACTTGTAATTCTTTTTGGTGGAAAGCAGCCAAACTATGATTTCAAGTTTCATCCTGTGCAAGAATCCGCTAATTGATTTAACTCTACAAGACAATTCAAAGAACTATATTTGCCTGAAAAGAAGCTAAACACTGCTCATGCTTATGGGTTACAAGTGGCAAGACTGGGAAAGCACACTGGAAAAACTTGACTGGGTTTCTCTTCAACCTTAGCTTCCACCTCAGTGGCTCTTGTCTATTGTATATTTGAGAACTCTCCATTAAATTTAGCTCGATAAGGACTCCATGGCAAAAAAAAAAAAAAAAAAAAAAAAAAAAATTTTTTTTGATACTACATCAAAGGCATCTGAAAAAACTTTAAAATTATAGAGTGCCAGGCCTTCATGGGGTAGAATTTTAAAATCTTCCTGGCCTCTCAAGGGTCTGAAGAACCAAAAGTTAGAATACTCTATACTCCTAGATTCCACTGGCAATTGAGTTCTGTGCTAAAATCTGAATTAGATCCACCAGTAGTACCTTCAGGATATGAATCTGGATTGTACATATGCATTTCATACCTGACATAATTTACAAACAACTAAGCCTGAACCCATTTAAAGATCTTACTGTCCATTATACATTTGAATTGTGTGATACCAGACACAGAACATGTCCAGTTTTCCTCATTCATTTCTGTGTTATATTACCTGTGTCTCCCCACCCTGTTATGTAACAATTGGAGGCTGTCTTCTGTGGCTTCTCTCTGCGGAGTGGTAAACAGGCTGGCAAAACATGGCTGCTGAATCTGGCACATTGCTCCTCCAGGCCTTGTAATTTAACTAGGGCAATGTCATAGTCATTACTGACTGGGAGATACTCCCGGTGAATCACAATCTGTTGAACTCCAATCTCTTCTTCAAACTCCTCTGGCACCAAAGTATGATAATCTCCAACCCGGATAACATAGTTTCTACTGCTGTTACCATACCTGGGAGACAGACAGAACTAATGAGAGGCTTGATTCAGACACTGAAAATTGGTGATTAACAGCAAGATTAATATAGGTACTGTAAATCTTTACTGTCCCACCCTACTCTTGTTTTTATAGCTTTGCAATCCTTCAACTCCACTGAAATTCAGTCATTTGACCTCTCTAGTTTTCTATTTCAGTCTTATTCTGCTTATGAGGTTCCCTTTTATCTGGTTTGGACTCCACTGTCCATGACCACAATCACTTTTTGTAGAACTTTTCTTGCCTGCCAAAACCGTTAACCTTGGTTTCAACTATCCACATACTGTACTGATTGTTGAAGGTGAAAATATACATTTAACAACTCTTAATTTTTTGACCGAAACTTGAGAGTCACCCACTGCTTAATGTGACTTTAAAGAAACTGGATTTAAAAACTTTGAATTTTCTAGTGATTGCTTATTTGCAATGTAACCGCCCAAGTATGAAATGTTCAAGGGTTCTAATAGCCCCAAGCAAGGCTCTGATCCTATCATATTCATAATTTTCTTCACCATGTCAGCTCAAAAAACTAAAAAGCAAAGCCATTTATTAGCTTATGCAGCCATCTATTATTAATCTATAAATTTTAGTAATTTTTGTGATGCTTTGAGACTCCATTATTAACCTTAAATCAAGTATTTTTCAAGTTTAAAGGCTTATATTGTGCCTAGAGAATATATCATAGATTCCACTTCAAAACTGAAATAAAGATTAGTTCATTAATGCATTATTTCACATCCTGAAACTAAAAAGTAATAGTTATGGAGACTAAGTTGGTGTCTAAGTAAATCTCTCATTTTTTGTGTGTACTAATATTGTGAATATGTTGTAAAATTTCAATACACTTTAATACCATTATATTTGGATATTTAAAACAAAACATTGCAAAATGTAATTAATATGAAAGTTATTGATATTTAATATATGGTGTAGAGAAAATATATTTAGTATTCTTTTCTACACTATTAAAAATACTGTCTATGCTTTGTACAGCTCAATTCTTTATTTGTTTGTTTGTTTTTTGGTTCCAGGGATCAAACTCAGGTCCTTGTGCTTGCAAGGCAGGCCGACGAACCGCTGAGCTAAATCCCCACCCCTAGTACAGCTCTATTCTAATTAACCATACTTCAATTGCTTCAGTAGCCATATGCAGCTAATGACTACTGTTTTGCAGTGCAGGTGTAAATGATTTCGTAAATTCCATCCCCAAACTATATGCAACATTTCAGCAGCATTTTTAAAGATGCATTGAAAATTATTCTTATTAGAAGGCTCTTAATAAATATGTTAAGTGACTTATTTTGAAAAGCATCCGTGTCCACATACTTATACTTTCATCCTTAACATTGAAATCAAAGAGACATGTTGCCAATTCCCATATTATAAGAAAACTATTGCAAGTTTCTATTTCAAAAATAAATCCCCACAAAAATTAATATTCATCATAGTGGCTGTTCATCAGAATCATCTGTACTACTTTCAAACATAAGAAAATCCAAGCCTCACTATCTCTGAGCATGTAAATTAACAAGGCTGATGTAGAACCAGAAGTAATTCAAATTCACAGGCTGAACCACCACTGAACCAAAAACTCTTAAAGGCGTAATCATAAACCCTGCTTGTGCATGTCCAAAATTTCAATGGGAAAAGTAAGCATCCTAGAAAGTACACATAGATATCAAAATGCAAAAAGCATATACAAAGGGTGTCAAGAAATGGAGGGAGGATAGGGGAAGGGGACATAAAAAGAATTAAGATGTATTATATACATGTACCAACTCCCCATGACGAATAATCATCATGTACTGCAAACATATAATATATGTAAGAATTAAAAATTTAAAAATCATATACATTCCATATATCCACTGTGTTCTTAGATAAGTAAATTTAAGCAGATGTCACTCAGAAGCAATATCATAACCAATCAAGAGTTAATAGTAATCTGAGGGGAAAAAATGTATCTTAATAAAAAGGGAAGTCGCACCAATCTTGTAAAAATGAAGTTCTTAGTGCCCATGTGTTTAAAGTTGTTCTAAGTTAAGTAAATGGATCATATAAACCTAAGCAGGGTGTTCCACTTATTTACTACCAATTTTTCTTAGAATAGATTCTATGCTTGCAATTTGGAGAGCATTTGACACAAGTCTGTCAGAGTGGTGAGAATTAAATACATCAGGAATAAAAAACTTGGCTGACGTTCCTAATATATTTGTGGACTTCAAAATGTTTATGTCTCTAACCTTCTCAAGAAAACATAAAGAAATCCTCTTTTCCCATTCATTTTAAGGTCTTTCTAGTTGAACTTTTGTTATTTTGATAGACTTTGTTTGTTACATTAAAAGGCTTCTAAAGTAAGCATTTCAGTTTTGGCTGACATATCATTTAGTTGTTTGCTTTGTTGAAATGCCTTCAACTCCCCCTCAAATAAAAATTGGATGAAATTCACCGACAAGCTTGAACAGGAAAGGATATGAGATGTAGAAAGTCTAGTAAAATCTAAAAGGGGCTCCAGGGTCAAGATAAACAACAACAACAACAACAAAAATCACCAGAGGGCTGGGGATTTAGCTCAGTGGTTCCACTGCCTACCTCGCAAGCACAAGGACCCTAGTTGGATCCCCGGTACCAAAAAACATCAGCAGAACTAAAAATTGAAGAATTAGTTCAGGTTTTAGGAATCATTTCTACATGAAAACAATATTTTACATCAGTTTATGTGCATCTGTTAATACTAGAATCTGTTTTTCTCTTATCTGGATATAACTCAAAAAGTAGTTTACTGAAGTTGCTTGTGTAAGTGATTCCAATTGTTTAGAACTAACCTCAGAATCTTACACTGTCATATATAGGTGTGTGTACACAGGAAATAGTTTTAGCATAATTGATGGTATTATGAATATCAGCAAATGTCACTATCTAAAAGCTCTGCACTACCGGCTACCATACAAGTGCTCATGATGGAACATATGTCAGCACCTGAAACACTGTGCTGAAAAAGTAAGTCTCGTTACCTCTGTGGCTCACCTTTCTAATTACAAAGATCTATATATTTCTAATTTTCAGAGTAATAATCTCAGAATGTCCAGCTGATATGGCAAAAAGTCAAAAAGATAAAATCAGATAAAGTCATTTTCTTGAGCAAATCAAATTTGGAGTAGAATTAAAGAAATAAGAGAGTCTTTGTTTCAGGTACATTCATTTCTCCAACATTGTGTTTTTATCAGAATAAGCAATTAAAAGGAATTAGTTTAATATTCAGGAAGTTTTCTCTCAATTATATTGCTATATCATGATAGATACAGGTCATTTCATTGCACCTTGTAAAAATGACAAAGTACTAGAAAAAGGAGCAGTTTATATTGTGAAAGAGTCACAAAACAATTGCAATAAAACAATTTATCAATGTTTCCACTTCAAACTTTGAACAGTATATTACCTTACAAAATCTGTACTGCTTTAGCACTAGGAAAAATGTGAAATAAATGAGATACAAAACTATTAGTGATTTGCCAACTATTTGAGTTACTCTTGTTGCACTGACATGCAACAAGTATGTTTTGAACATCTCCTAATATATGAAAGCTGTGAGAGAATAAGAGTTAGATTACCAGAATTCTGCCAGTCTGTCAGCACAGTATCCATAAAGTATCCATATATTTCATATATGAAGTGATTCAAACTGACACTGATGGATCTGAAATAATGACATTTTAATATCCTTAGGATGAGAGCAAAGAGTGATAGTCTCATCATCCTTAGACTATTCTGATATGAGGATTAGATAAAATAGTAATTATTTTGTAAATGTAAAACAAGAAACTCTTGAAATAATAAAGTAATAAAGATGGTAATAACAATTTACATTTTATTGTTCAGAAATGCCTGCTCAAGAGCACTGGCTCATATCATCTCTGCAAGTAGCCACCAAATAAGGCCTAATGAAAGAGAAACCTTTCTGTATATAAAGGTCCAGTAGCTGACAAGGCACAAGGATCACAAATTGGAAAAAGAAGTAGGAAAGTTCATTTCAAATATGAAATCAAGTCCTCTACCAATAGATCTAAACTTAGACTAATATATCTTTCAATCCCCCCAATCTAAAAATACAGTAATGTCTTAGAACCTGACTACTTTGCTTCTAAACTATAGTTTACTTTTGAAAATTTGTGTTTCTCGGATTAAAGGAGAATGGTTTTAAGCCTAAGTCACTTACTCTGGAAAAACAAATTTTGGACTTTGTTCTAACCACTAGTAACTGGCTCTATAACTTTTAATGAATTACTTCAATAAAGATGAGAGTTTTGTTACAGTGATTTAGCTCAGCGGTTCAGTGGCCTGCCTTGCAAGCGCAAGGACCCAAGCTCAATCCCCAATACCAAAAAAAAAAAAAAAAAGATGAGAGTTTGAGTCTCCTTAGGCACTTCAAAGCAGAAGTCGATGAAATACAGAAAAGCTTCCACACCAAGTCAAATGGACATATAATATATTCACGAAGTAGTTTTCTCCCTACTCACATTAGAATCTGTATTACAGCCAAAGCATATGAAAATGGTGCGTATCATAAATTGTTCCTCTGCTTTTTAATCAACTGTCTTTATCTTATACTGTGCAAATAATGGGAAGAAATCCCAGATGACATATGGAAGGAGTTATGTGTTAGTCAAGATTTAAAATAACTATCATCCTCCAAAAAGCCCAACATTCAAATATATCCACCATCTGTCAACTGAGCCCCCACTTTCATCATGCAACAATCATTAGAGCATCTATTATGTGCCCAGAAATATATTAGACACTTGGACTGTGCACACAGAGAGAAAATTACTGACTTTAAGCAATCACCTACTAGTAGGCCAAGGGAGGGATAATGACATGTAACAAATAAATTCAACATTATTACCCCTCAAAAAATACTTTCCAGGGAGTTCAATAGTCCAAATGAAGTTTTCAACTTCAAGTACAATTTTTTTTATCAGTCTTCCTACTTTATATATTTTAAGCCTTAAACCATAAGACCATACCCTTTAGTTAAGATTGGAAAGATAAGAAATATTGAATAAGAGGAATATACTAATTAAAATACCAAATCACTTTGCATACATTCCAAACCTCAAAGTAGAATTCCCATTCTCTGCAGTTTTCTACCTTATTCTCCTCTAGTAAAAGCCACAATTCCCTACATTTTCTGGCCTCTGAACCCCACTATAATAACAGCTCATAAAATACTTTCATAATAACTTACAAATCATTTGCTTCTTCCTGGAACATTATTATTTTTATTTTACAATAGGTAAATGGAGGCTCCAGTTATGGATAATTTCAACAAAATTAAACCTACCACAGTGACATATATGCACCCATGTTTATAGTGGCACAGTTTGTAATAGCTAAATCTTGGAAACAGCCCAAATGTCCATCAACTGGTGACTGGATAAGATGTGTGTTGTTGGGTTTTTTTTACAAAATGGAGTACTACTCAGCCATAAAGAATGATAAATTAGAGATATTTATAGATAAATGGATGCACAATGAGACCATACTCTTAAGTGAAATAAATGTCATGCCCTCGAGTGTGTCTTATACATCTCCAAATAACTCATCTCCAAAAATGCCTTTTTGATCAGATTTCAAGGCTCAGAAATTTTCAGTGGTCCCACTGCCTGGTGAATCAAAAAAAAATTCACAACTCTGTCTCTCCAGGCCTTCCCTATTTCTCTCGTCTAAGTCACTATACAAACCCCAGATCTGATAACCTAGCCAATAATACCAATGCTACACTGTGCCTTGCTTCAGGATGGCATATGCCTTCTCTACACTGTTCCCTAAATATTGGCTATAGCTCTACTTCTACATGTGTCAGGCCTCGCTCTGCTTACACAGACTCCAAAACAGCACACGTAGTTCATTCCATCTTTGAACGGTAGTAGTATTAAAGAAATAAAATGCAGCTGCAAAAAACTTTCTCCCTCTGCAAAACTATATCCTTTTGCTATCTGTGGTATTTGAAATCACCACCAACAAACCTAATCTGAGCTCACACCATCCCCCCACTCTGTTAGGTGGCCCTGCATGTTTTTCAAGTTGTGGCACTCAGAATTGACCACAGTTCCTTCTGACAGAAACAGTGCTTTTTTTCCCCATTAGCAGTAGCTTGAGCACAGTGAACAGAATAGCAAGGCTTTTCACTGCTTTCGACACTGTGCTGTCAGTGCTGTCCAAAACTGAATTAACGTTGTGGGCAACCGAATTACATTGCTGACACATAGTAAAGTTGCAGGACACTAATCCTATGAGGTTTTTCACTTGTATTTATGCCAAATTTCCTGGAATTTGGGGCAGCTTTTTACTTCATATTTCATATTACTTATTAGAATCAGTTCATCAAGATTTTTCACCATCATAATCCTGCCTTCAAATATATTATACAATACTAGTCTTTCCTAGTCTTCTGGCATCCAAAACTATCATTAACTTAACCATTGGGGTCTTTTTTCAGCTTAGCAATTTATATGGTGAAAAAGATAAGGGTACATGTCTGTCAGCTCCATTATATTCTTCTTCACACACTCAGATCATGTTCTATTCTACCCAGTAAGTAACTAGTTCCTTCCTCCTCTCCCCCCATACTGGGGATCGAACTAAGGACCTTGTGCTTGTGAGGCAGGTGCAGTGCCACTGAGCTAAATCCCTTGCCCTTAAGTAAGTAGTTCTTAATCTTTGTAGCCCCCCCCAAAAAAATCACCTAAGATGGCTGATAAAAATGCCAACTTCTAAGTCTTAGTGCCAAAGCTTTAGTAAATACGAGTAGGACCCAGGAAAGTGAGTTTTTAACAAGCTAACTAAATCTAATATTGTAGTAAAAATAAACACATTTTAAAGATGGTGCCCTAAACTCTTTTGGGTTATGTCAGCAAAGTCAGTGTGTCTCTCCTCTGGAGATGCATAACTATTCCACAAACTGTGATAGCAAGGATCTTACCTGTCTTGTTTTCTACTATATGACTAGTGCATAGCATATGCCTGAGAATATCAGGGGCTAATAAAATTAAATGAATGAATGAATATAATCTTGATTGTTTCACTACTCATGTAACACAGTAATACATTAAATATGATATTTAAGTGAGTTCTCAAATTCAATTATATTCTAAAAATGGCAAACATTATATAAAATGTAGATTTGTATCTGCTGGAGCACTTTGAACATAGAAAATTCCTCCACAAATATTAGTTGAAATAAATAAGTAGGAGAAGAGAGAGAGCCTAGAAACAAGGATATATAAGAATTTGTTATATGACGTGGTTAACATAAATCAATGGGTAAAGAAGAGTATAAAACTTCCTAATGAGATAACTGACATTGTGAAATGGGAAGAAAAGGGCTAAAGGTGTAGGGAAGGTGGGATGGGTAGGCGAAAGGTAATAAGCGAAAAGAAAAAAATGTAAGAAAATGAGGAGATGGAAATAAAGTGTTTGTAAATGGGGAGGGGAGGAGGGAGTGAAGGGAGGGCACGGACAAGGGGAAAAAATGAGAACCAAGACCTGTCATGTAAAGGTACAAGATCCCAACAATGAATGTAACTGTGCTGTAAACCTAAAATGTACCAATAAACTCAATTAAAAAAAAAAAATAGGTCCCTCCTTCACACTATGTGCCATACACAAAAATAAACTATAAACAGATTGAAATGTATAATAAGCAAAACTGTACTTTTTAGAGAGTAAGAGTGTATCTTTCATGTATGGGGCAAGGGAAAGATTTTTAAAATAAGATATGTAAAGCTTTTAGAAACTTTAAAGAGAAAAAAATGATACATTTAAACATTAAAATATTTTCATAATAAAAGAACTATATATTCTTTTTATACTTTTTATTATGACTGTTTTACAAAATAAAATGAAGACAGTATGATAAAACTATTTGTACTTACAACTTTGCTTCACTAATTACTAATATTTTGCACTGTGATGATACACATTTTTGAAAATAAATACCAAAATTAATGCTGAGGAAATGGCCATTAAACTAGAGCAAAAGGTCAAAAGAGCCTTGGGCAAGGGGAAAAGTTCTGCCTACCTTAAATCTGCTACTCTGCAATGCTGATTACCTGGCAAGATTTCAGAACAGACTGATAAAATGTTTGGGACAAGAGAAAATAATCAGCTCTAAATTAATGGAAGCTCAAAATAAAACAGTTGCCACCTGACTTTCTACAAGGTGGAAATGGAGACGTCTAAGAGACACAAAGCACCGAGCAGACAGAAGCATCAATAACACTAAAATTACACCCAAAATACCTCAGCATTCACACCTGATAACCTGAAGTCACTTTCACCTTGACAAGGATATGATTCTGCCTCAGGAAAGCTCTTAAAGGAAGCACCATCTCCTCTGCCTCCCCTCCAAAAACCTATCTTTTCTTCTTTTTAGACTCAGAGTTTCATTTAACACCAGGATAATGAGCAGCTTCCTGAAAGTTCTTTGTTCTTCACTTCCACAGGGCTGCTCACATAGACAGGGGAGCCTTCTAGCCTGGCTCTGATACCCCAAGTGCTGTTGAGCAGGAAGGACAACCGGTGAGGCCAAATGAAGTCACTGGGAAAGGTGGACTCATACCTCTTGAAACAGTGTGCTGCAGTCAGGACCCAGCAGCTGCTCAGGAGCGTCGCCCCACAAAGAAGCCTGCCATCTCCATGGGCTGACTTCAGCCGGAGGGAAACCTGCCAAGGCCAGCCACCCCTGAGAAGAAAGTGAGCCACACATCCATTAACGGAATGAGGCAAAGAGAAACACCAGTTAAACCAAAGGTTTTAAGGACTTTAGTGTCCTCTAGGGGTTAGGGGGAGAAACTCAGAAGGGACTCTCGGATGTAACATCCCTCCCTTCCTTCTTGGAGAATGAGCTACAAAACTAAGCATACCACTTGTCACCAACTCTGCACATGTGTTTCAAGGGATTTGCACACCTCCCACCTATCTGCCTGTACTCCCAAAAGAAACTGAGTCTCCTTTATATTTCATGATGGAGTGTAATTTCTCTCCTCCCTCTACCTCACCTAAGTAGCCTGAACAGGTAGTTAATAAACAAAGTGCTGGTTTTCTATAAGCAAAATAAGCAAATAGAAACATTAAAATGAACCAAATAAGAACCAAATATATTCTGAATTAATTAACAGTCATGCAGTTCTCAGGTTTCCTACAGAATTATTTTGTTTCCTGCCATATCACTTGAGCAACACATCCGTTAATGATATGGGAACACAGCCTACGTAAGTTGAACATAAGTCACAGGACAATGAAGTTATCAGTGTAATCAGTACTTGGTTTAGAAAAGAAAATGAATTAAATTCCTTGTTTAATAATAGAAAAATCTCAAGTCTGTAGCACTGTATGTATATTAGTTATTCTATAACATGGAAAATCTTCTTCAAAGAAACTTTTACCTTAAAGAATTTTTCCCACCAATGATCCTCTTCTGCCGACGGTGCAATAATCTCAGACCACAAACAGAGGAGAGGGACTCTGAAGCAGAAATGGGTACATTCATTCACCTGCCATATTGGTGACGGATGGATAAAAACACAACTGACACATTGCCTTAGTACTTCCTTTTCTGCTTTTTTAAGTATCTTTTCTCTGCAAATTATGAAATAATGTTTCTTAAATAAATTTGATTTAACCAAATTATAATAATATGCAAGCAAAAGAGAAACTTTATGCAGTTTCTCATCATTCCACTCTGAAAGGTTTTATGTGGGTAACTATACCTTCCTTCGCAGCTTAGCGAGCTTGTTTTAAAGTTCAGGAACACTAAAAAAAACAAAACACCAAAGGCAGTAATGGTCCAAATTACTTACTTTCTACATAGAACATTGCCCCAAGCCATATATAAAAATGTAGCACAAAGGAGTAAGGCACACTCCCAAATAGAATTCTGTATATGTATACAGTCATATTAACTACTAGGGGCCAGGGATTTAGCTCAGTAGTGCTGCAACTGCCTTGAAAGCACAAGGTCCTGAATTCAAACCCCAGTACCAGAAAAAAAAAAAAAAAAGAATATTAACAAATGGAAAAGGCTTGAGACACCAGGCCAAGTGGTAACTGCACTTCAGAGTACCTAGTCAAGTGTCCCAAGATAACAGACGTGTCAAAAATGTACAAACATGTGCTGGGGATGTAGTTCACTGGTAGAGTGTTGGCTGAACATGTTTCAAATCTTGGAATCAACTCCCAATACCGCAGAGAAAAAAGAATTTATAAATTAGAAGAGTCAAGTTAAAAGCATGTGAAAAGGTAAATGTGAAAAAACATGTGAAAGGTAAAGGGACGTAGCTTAGTGGTAGAACATTTGTCTAGCACGTGTGAGGCCCTGGGTTCAGTCCCTTGTATCAGAGGGAAAACTATGAAAAGGTAATGCACAATAGAAGGGCAAATATAACAAGACATGACTCATTTATAAAATAATTTTATAAAATAGAATTTATTTAGGGGTGCTTTGTTTCTTTGCTAAGTATGCATATATGAACTATGCAAATATAATGTATTGTTCTCTATCCCTGTAAGATGAGAGGGGTGGGGGTGTTGCCAATAACACGAAGACCTAATCAGCCCTGATGGTCTCCCACAATAACCAGGCAGAGAGGGAGCGCAGCAGAGAATCATCAGTAGTTATTTCTTGATAGTTAAAGAGTTCAACAATTTGTACCAAGATCATTAATTTGCCAAATGATCTCAGAGGCATGCTGTCAGAACTTTAACCTTCATCTCTTAAGATATGAGCCTCCTAGATGATATTGCAAATTTTAAGATATTAGAAAAACAAAAGTTTCCAATAATGCTCCAAATCTGGTTGATGTATATGAGCCAAGAAAAGAAATGATGTAACACTGAGCAAGCAAAACATAAAGTTTACCTCATTCTGGGGCCAATACCTGATTGCAAGAAATGAAAAGTTGTTTAAACATTTTTTTGGTTATAAAAAAAATTAAGAAGCAATATCAAGTTCACTTTTAAAAGGAGCTCATTAGATGACCAGGAACCATGATCTTGAATTCAATTGTCTTAAAGAAATTGCCAGATCCTAAACTTCAACACAAAACCATGGTTACTAAGCCAGATTCTTTTAACCTAGCTAGTTTGAGATGAAGTCTTTTTGTTGAGGTATGATAGCACTACCTACCATGAAAAAGATTACAAATAAGTACAATAATTCTAAGAAAGTATAAAGACAAATGTAAAAGTAATGAAACAAATCTTTGATGTGTCATATTTTAGGACAGTTTTACATGTTATTGTAAAACATTTTGCAATAATTGAATTTTATGTTTCTCAACTACTTAAGTGTTTGAATAATCCAAAGAATTAGCTATATTAACTTAAAAGTATAATTTAAATTATTCAAGGGAATTTAATAAATTAGGTTGTAATGAGCATTTAGGGAAAGCAGGTTTACAAAGTGTTCTTTTCACACTAAGAAGTCACTTTAATATGAAGAATCATATTAACATCCAATTCACTTTTTGCATTTTTAGCAGTTAGTAAAATGTATTAAAAGAGAAAGAGAATGCTCAAGTGCATCTAATTATGAACTTTTGATTCAGATCAAGAGGTGATTATTCTTTTCATAAAACATAATCACAGATTTCTCCAAAATGGCTAATTCTCCCACTCATACATTTAAAGAAGTATTTATTTCATAAAATTTGAATGTACCCAGAAGCTTTCAAGAAATATAAGTAGTAAACATCCACTTACTGTACTCTACAAATATTATACTATACTCTCATTTTCTTTATTTTTTATTTTTGGAGAATAAAATCTACAGAAGGCATTTTTCTTAAAATTCATTTAAAATTATTCTTGTTTAAATATTAACAAAAGTGAAGTGTCTTTCACTGAATCATTTGTATATTTTCATTTTTTCCCTTTTATGAAATAGGTGTAAATTCTGAATCTTCAAGGTTAACAACAAACCTGACAGCTTTAGTATAGCCAAGGAGAGAATGATACAGAAATGGCTAAGTGTGCAAAACAGGGTTGATCTTTGAAATAATAAGTGAAGCTCTTGAATCCCCTTCTGTTCTTGACCTCTGTTCTGCCTAAGCTTCACATAGGCACATTTGGCAAGAGCCCCTGGCTCTAAATAGCACAGAGAACAAGGGACTGTGTACATTCTCATACAGAGTTTTGTGGCCAAAGTACTGCTTATAAAGAAGGGATTAGTATTCTCTGATTTTTTTAGTACCCTTGAAAGTGACTTACCTTTATGACTGTTACCTGACTCTTTCTTGCCAAAATAATCACAAATAACTCCTGCATCTTCACTGTGACGGCAATTGTGACTCCCAATATCTTGCTTTATACAGTCAGCCAAAGACCTCTCATTTCCTGTACACTCCACATTGTCCATGTGGATGGGTCCTTTCCCTTCCCCAAAATAAGCCATGGTTCTTGCTTTGGCAGGACCCCTGGGTGTGGAGAATCAGTCAATTATACATCTGTATAAATCACAACAGATACTCAAGTTCAATTTTATTTTTTAAATTTTACATATAAAAATTAGCATCTACATGTACTAAAAAATCCTTTATTTCATGACTGTCAAAAATGAAATTTAAAAAGTAATTATAGCTTTTTCACTGTCATACCCTATAGATGTTTAATGGAAAAATTTACCTTCTGCTTAGAAAGTCACACTGGCATGTCAGAAAATGATAGTCTTTAATCAACTGGGGAAAAAAATCACCCTCAAATTTTCTACCCTTTTAAAGGGTATAACAACCTCTTTAAATTGATGTAATGTTGCCAATAACATTATGAGATTAAATAGTTAGCAGGAACTAATTTTTTTTTTGCCTTCTTGAGAGGTAAAAATTACAGTTCTTGAAAAAGAAGAACACAAACACAAAGCTAAGCCTCATGAATAGAAGGCATACTTGGTATTTTTCATGTTTGTTTGTTTGAGGCAAGGTGCACTATGTAATAGAGGCTGGCCTCGAACTTATGATGTAGACTAAGCTGACCTTGAATTCACAATCCTTTGTCTCAGCCTCCTGAGTGTTGGGATCGCAGACATGTGCCATGCACCATGCACAGCCATATATTGCTTTAATAAGCATTTTTTTAAAATATGCAAATATACATTTTAATATGCAAATACAAACTTTAAGAATGAAATAACATATTTTATACACACCATGTTTAAAACTCAATCCCTAATAAATTAATGAACATAATTATAAAAGGCAAAAGTTTTAAAGTTTAAATTACAGGAAAACTACCTATTAAATTTCAAGTTAGGAAAAATGTATTAAACAAAACAGAAAGAGTAAAACATTAAAAAAAATTGGTAAATTCAACAAAAAATGATAAATATTTACTAGAAAACTATCCTGAGGAAAGTGAAAAGATGAATTAAAAGGCTAAGATTAGTAATTTAGACTTACAAATATATTTGTTGGTGAATATATTTTCAAATAGAGGAAAACAGAACTCTCAGAAATAATTTAAGAAAAAAATTTTAAACCCAAGAAAAAACAGACAAGATAAATTCCAAGAGAGTAAAAGGTATTTTATTCAACAGGAAACACTAGTGGCTAATGAACAAATGAAAACAGTTCAATCTCATTAGTAACTGAGGATAAGTAATAAGATACAGTAGCTGCCCAACAGATGAGCAATGAGATTAATTAACAAAAAGATCATCATTGTTAGTGAATGTGTAAATCAGTGTAGACACATGGGAAAACAATCTTTCATCTTGATAAAACTGATGGTACACATAGTCTACTCCAGATTATATTCCCTAAAAAAATCTATTACACAAGTATAACAACTTAAAGGTGTAAGAATGTTCATAGCAGTCTTAATTTTTAATAGCAAACTAATTTAGTAGCAAATTTTTAATAGCAAATAGAAATGATATTGCTATGGTTTGATGTCCCTATCAAAACTCATGTTGAAGTTTATTCCTTATATAAGGCATTAAGGTAGGACCTACTACTTCTTCTGACATGATCGGATCATGAGATCTCTACTCTCATTTATTTAAGGACTAATAAATTAATGATTTTCTCAAGAATGAATCTGTGCTAGTAAGCAAATTGACTATCTCTTGAATTCACCCCTTTCTGTCTTGGTGTCCTGCACCACCCTGGACCTCTACAGAGTCCCTACTGGCCAGAAAGCTCACATTAAATTAGTCACCCCTACCTTCTGGCCTCCAGAACTGTGTTCTGAACAACATTTTACTTTTATAAATTATCCAATCTGTGATATTCAGTTACTGAAGCAGAAAAAAGACCAAGAAATGTATATAAGTGGGCCACCATAAATACAATAAATAAACAACTATTTGCATCAACAACAATAGTGGAAAAAAAAGTCCATAACTGAAGAACATAAAGTATAGCTGCCTACTTTCAAAAAAGAGGTTTTAAAACAGAAAAAAAAACTATTGTTTAAAGCTAGAACTTGCTCTAAGTTATGAAAATTGTAAAGGAATAACACAAAATTCAAGGTAGCTTTTAATTTGCAATGGTAGAGTAAGGAATAAGGAGGGTGGGATTGACAGATAAAGAGTTTAAAGGAAGTATCTGATTTCCAAGCTCAGCAATAGGGACAGAAGAGCCTCCTATGATCCTGCAGACTGTGTGGACATGTCTGTACATATGTAAGAAGAAAAATTAGTGCACAATTTCAAGGAGAAAAGTACTATGTATACTTCCTGCAGGTCAAAGAAATATATTTTATTCATGCATTTTTAAATGGATACCAGAGAAGACCACATTACTTTGCATCCCACTAGAGATAAAAGAATGACGTAACTTTTATTTTAAATGCCATATATAAATGTCATAAAAGAAAAGCTTACAAGTTTAAATTTAAGATACAAATTAGATATACTGAATTTTAGATCTCTGCTAAAATAATAAGGTACAGCATATTAAAATTCTTTTAAAGAACAGACGCTGGCAGTGTACTTATTCTTCAAGAACAATGCCATATTGAAACATATTTATGAAATGGAATTTCCATCTGGCTGTTTAATCTATTTCAATAAATTTAACTGATCTCAACACATTCTGTGTCATCCCATAAAAACGATGCTAGACTTTGTCAGACATTAAGTAATGTATCATTAACTAATGCCTTTTACTTAGCTGCTCGCTTCAAGAATATCACATTGCTTCCCATTTATGCTTCCTGGTTTTATTATCTCATTTCTGTTTTCCCCATTATGAGAATGCTGTCTCATGTTCTAATGTTATTTTGATTCTGTGTTTCCAAGGACTAATCCTCAAGTATGATGTAGCTGGCTAATGGGCAGATCACTAGAACTTCCATAACAAGTCTTTAACAACAAAATTTTCTCAGTGATTTCTAGAAATCAATGCATTATTAAACAGGCATAGAGAAAAAGATCCTCTGCTCTAATCACATATGTGTTTATAAATATAAATATAAATGTAAAGAGCTTCATACTCTTTTGCATTGTGACTATACCAATCTACATCCCTACCGCAGTGTACAAGGGTTCCAATTTCTCTATATATTCACTTGTTATCCTTTTTTTTTTCTTACAGTGAAGCTAACATCAGACTAAATTCACTTTTGAATTGAATGTTAAATGGACTAAATGATGACCTCTCCCCCCAAAAAGGCAATAAAAACATAGAAAGAAATAATGCATTAATAAATATGAATAGTAACATCTTGCTTTAAACTTGACTGAAAAACACAACTTAGAATCAACTTCGATGACTATCTTTCCCTTCATATTTCCAAAGGTAAAACTAGGTTCCTTGAATCACTACTAAAAGAACAAAACTATGGCCAAGCAACCAGTCCAATTTTGGGAAAAGAAATGTACTGGAATGTAAAATAAGAAAAAGGGTATTTTTTAAGGGATGAAGGAGTAATAAAGAGCTAATAGAACAAATGTAAGATAAATCACTGACTAAATTCACCTGTCCATCTAATGTAAACTACTCCTGCATTCCTCTCTCAACTATTCTGTTTTTTGTTTTTATTGTTGTTGTTGTTGTTGTTTTATACCGAGGATTAAATTCAGGACCTTGTGCTTGCAAGACAGGCAGGGGCACCACTGAGCTAAATCCCTGGCCCAACAATTCCATATTTTGGAAACTGAAAATCTATACCAAATTAGCCCTAAGATAACTATAATTGAAACTAGCTCTAAAATTGAACCATAAAATGAAATAGTATCTGAGCTGTCGGAAACAAAATTTGAATTAAAAGTTTACTGAAAATATTTGCACTTTTATTAGAACAGAAAATTTTATCTAGAAATAACCAATTGATCAATGTTTAAGACAGTACAGATAGATTTACAATTATGGATATACTTTAAATTTCAAACTATTATTAGTTTCTTACTATGAGCTAGGCAATTACGTATATTAGCTCAAATCTCATAAAAGTTGTAGCTTTCCCACATTTGTGTAACTCCAAAATTAAAACCTAGAGTTATTTCGCTATCATTCATGGACACATTCAAGGTCAGAAGAATTGTAACTCAGCTGAGTTCCGACGAGGAGATGACCTGCCTTCTGTTTCTTTCTGTAATCTTCCTTTTTTCTTGTTTCAAACTGTACACAAGTGTCCTTTTCACAGTCTACTTAGTGCTGTGGCTTCTCACTCTAATTCAAGTTTGAATACATATATTTTCTCCATAAGGCACATTCTAGCCTTCTTGTGCTAAGGAACACTATACAGCACTTCAACACTATGCTTGAGGACTGTTTCCAAAAGAAATAATCACACACGTGCATGTGCACACATACACACTTCATGGGATGCAAAGAACATAAAAAACACTAAATAGCATGCAAAGAAGAACATGAGATCTAAAATAAGAAGGCAGAACACTAACTTTATCCCTCCAAGCAATGGTCAGTACTTGCTAATTCTGTGTTCACAGCAACTTTCTAGAATGTAGCTACCACTGAATAATAAGAGCTACTGTAATTTCCATAATCTACACTCCCTTAAAGTTACAGTGTTGAACCATAACTCATAGGGGAAAGGTTACCACCTTTTGGCTGACTGAAGCAGTATTACAAAGAGCCCCAGTTATTAAACTATTTTATTAGATTAAAAAGCTACAGTTCTTATGTGACATGTTTCTTGAAAGACAGAGAATTTTGACTAGACTCAGTACTTCTTTATACTTCTGAATCACACTAGTAAGCTGAAAGTATTTTAACTAAATGAAAAAAGCTAATATTGCATAAGGAGTAACTCATTGGAATAAGCCTTAAAAAACAAATTTTTATCACACAACCATGGCAAATAATTGTTTTCCTTACTTATAACCAAGCTGTCGACAGATCACAGCTGCATCCTTATCAGTCCATCCGTCATCACAAACTGTTCCCCACTGTCCACTGATAAAAACCTCCACTCGTCCTTCTTTTTTATTTTCTCCATCCATAAGTCTTACAGGAAAACCTAAGTGATGATTCAAAAGTATTAGAAAAGTCAAAGCAAGCAAACTTATGCTAAAGCATAAGAGACCTCAAAATATAATTATTATTTTAAATTGGCTATATAATCAGTAGAACACACTTGTTCTTGAGAGAAGAGATATCAATAAACATTTGTACCTACTTTGTCTGTCTTTTGGAGCTCTAAGAGCAAAGTGCTCACCTTGCCCAAGTTTGCATCCCTAACATTTGAATAACACCTGGCACATAGAGGGCATGCATCGCTGTTTGTTGAAGGAATAAATGAATGAATGAATGACACTATCAAACAAAATTATTTCATGATAGCTAACTTATATGTATAGTAAAATTACCTGAAGGTGGACGCATGCAGCTAATGAACAAAACATCACCTAATTTTTGTTTAAGCCAACACATGGTTACTGAATTGACCTTATTAACTAAAACAAAACTGTTAGCAAAATGGACACATCCTATGTTTATTTCCCAGACTTATTTTTACTTCGCTATTCTTTGTTGCTTGCAGAGTTTCTGTGCTAGATCAGGTTCACTTCACAGGACAAGCAGTAGAAAAGCATCATAGAGCAAAGTCAAAACCAACAAATGTTTAGTGAGTGTCAGTTCTATGCACTCCTTATTACTAGTTTTAAAAAATATTGGCATTTTAGCTATGTCACAAAACATAAGAAACAATATTTGAAACAACACATTTCTCATTAATGTATTTTTAATTTAGGATTTCTTCACAAGAGAAGTAGGGGGAAAAGTGATCATTAAAGACCAAATTCAAACTGATCAAACTCTCCCTAAAATTTCGGAGTTCTAATCTTCTGAATCTTTGCTTCAAAATTAAGACAATATACAGGTACATGGAATTAGTTCTCCATGTTTCATCTTGGTAGGCTCTTATATACTGTAAAAATTAAATGATACAGTATTTTAGGCTAAATAGCATGCTTTGTAAAAATAATGCATAAGATAGTTCTGTTACTAATTTTAGCCATTTTATAAAATCATTAGATTTTTAATTCTTGAAGGGAAATGGGATGACAAAAGTTATTCACTTCATACCCTCTCCCACATCTACAAAACACCCTTCTGTGTCTGACTAAGCAAGCCTACTGTATTTCCTTCATGGACTTGTGAATGCAACAAACATCAATGTACCATACCTTTTCTTCTTTCAACTTTTTCAAGTGACTCTTCCTAATTATACATATTTATGAAAGAGATGTCCTGATTTTATACATGATTACAATGTGTGATGATCAAATCAGGGTAATTAGTATTTGTATATCTTTACATATGTATTAATTATTTGAGTTTGGAAAGTTCAGATTTTTCTGATTTCTAGTTCTTTATAAAATATGCAATGCTAATAAACTACAGTCATATTGTGTTTTCTGTTTTAAGCATGCACAATTTAACAAATCTTCTGGAATATATTACAATTTTTCATAGTCCCATGTGATATGAACTGTATTTTACTTTAGTTTCACTTAATCACTTTAATGCATCAATGTTTGATCAAACTATGAAATACTTAATTTTGAGACCTAAAAATAAAAATTCATAGCCTCTCATTGCTTAAATCCTTTTTGTTAGCACAGTGATAATAATTCTATACAACATATTCTATTTCTAAAATCTTAAATAAATATACAATGTTTGGGGAGACTACAAGTCCCAAAGAAGTAAAAAAATCTCCTTTTTATATTATTATTTCTTGACCTTCTTCAACTATAACTTCTCTTTTCAGTATACAGTATTTTTAATAAGTCGGAGGGTAGTGAATGATCTATTTGAATGAATAAATGATAATATTATTCTATCCCAAAGGATACTTGGCTCAGCCATAATATTCTTTGAACAAATGACTTTAGTTAATAGATACATTACTGAGATTAGAACCAATGAGATTCATAATAATGATCACATAATTTATTAATAATTATTGCCCTTGGCTTTTTAATTATTTAAAGAAACATTTATTGAATCTTAGAATTAAAACAATTTTCAGGTGAAGTGAACAAATTAGTTATCCTAATTGTATGATGTATAGAAGAGGCCTCTGGAGAACTCAGATCACATCATTTTTTAAATTACAAGTACTGACAGAACATGGCTGGAAAGCTCACTCCACAATCCAAATGCCTGTTACCAGGGATCAAGAAGATCCATTTCTAGCAAACTGATTCTATTCCCATTAACCACATGTAACCATTCATCAGATAATCCTGGAAGGATTATAAATGCTCCATAAGAAGAGACCAAGAAAAAAAGGAACAAATGAAAAGAAATAAAATTGGAAATATGATCCACAAAAAAATAAGTGAAAAATTATATTGCTGCTTTAAATAATACTAGATTAGCCCACTGAGGCACCATGAGCCCACAGTTCAAAATAAATGACATGAGCGTAAACATACTTTGATAATTTGAAAGTGTGAAATGTGGTTAATAATCTGGGCTTCAACAAGTTTTAATTGTTTTGTGTTTGGAATTTCAGGATTACAATCTCAAAATAGGAAGATGCAAAAGGAATTGATTCAATGCTGATGTGAAAAATGACCACAAAATGACTACTTTAAGATCTATTTAAACCACAAAAATGCATGTAAAGACATATAATAGAGATTTGATAGGGTCTTACTAAGTATTTTGAATATTTCCCTCTATATTTTTTCATTCCTATATGTATTCTGCCCTCCTATTCAAATATTAAGAACTTGTCAAGAATGTAAATTGGAATAGTTGGTCTATATCTCAACTTAATAAAGACTATCTATGAAAAACCAATAGCCAATATCATATTAAAGGGCCAAAAACTGAAAACCTTCATGTTAAAATCAGGAACAAGACAAGGATGTCCACCATCACCACTCCTCTTCAATATAGTTCTGGAAACCTTAGCCACAGCAATTAGATAAGAGAAAGAAATTAAAGCAATAAAGATAAGAAAGGAAGAAGTTAAACTGTCATTATTCACAGATGATATGATACTCTACATTGAAGACCCAAAAAACTCCGCCAAAAGACTTCTAAACTTAATTGACACTTTCAGCAGAGTAGCTGGATATAAGTTCAACACTCAAAAATCAATCGGCTTCTTGTACACAAATAACAGTCTCACTGAGAGACAAATTAGGGAAATGATTCCTTTAACAGTAGCATCCAAAAAAATGAAGTATCTAGGAATCAATCTAATGAAAGAAGCAAAAGACCTCTACACTGAAAACTACAGTACTCTGAAAAAAGAGATTGAAGAGGATATAAGAAAATGGAAAGATATCCCCTACTCCTGGGTAAGGAAAAATCAACATAGTGAAAATGGCCATACTACTAAAACTACTATACAGATTCAATGCAATGCAGATTTAAATTCCAACACGATATTTTACAGAACTAGAAAAAAGAATCCAAAAATTCATTTAGAACCATAAGAGACCTAGAACAGCAAAGGCCATCCTAGGCAACAGAGAGATGGCAGTGTGTATAACAATTCCCAACTTGAAACTATACTACAAAGCCACTGTGATAAAAACAGCATGGTACTGGCAAAGAAGCAGACCTGAGGATCAGTGGAATAGATTGGCAGATACAGAAACAACTCCAGATATACTCAGCTACCTCGTCTTTGACAAAGGAGCCAACTATCCTCAGTGGAGGAAAGACAGCCTCTTTAATAAATGGTGTTGGAAAAACTGGATCTCAACCTGCCAAAGATTAAAACCATATCCTTATCTTTCACCATGCACTAAACCAAAATCCAAGTGGATTAAAGATCTAAATATTAAAAAAGAGTCACTAAATTTGCTGGAAGATAAGTTTGGCAGAACTCTTAAAGACATTGGCATAGGAAAAGACTTCATGAACAAATCCTTAGTACCACAGGAACTAGCAGAAAGAATCAACATCTGGGATCTCATCTTATTAAAAAGCTTCCGCACTGCAAAAGGAAACATCAACAGAACTAAGAAACAACCTACAATGTGGGAAAAAATTTTTACCAGCTGCTCCTCAGACAAAGGACTCTTATCTAGAATATATAAAGAACTCTAAAAAAATCAGCCTCCAAATAAAAAGACCCGATAAAAAAAATGGGTATCTGAAATGAACAGACATTTCTCAGACAAAGAAGTAAAACATCAAATGAATATATGAAAAAAATGCTGCACATCACTGATCATTTGAGAGATGCAGATGAAAACAACACTGAGATTCCACCTCACCCCACAAAGAATGGCTGCTATCAAGAAATCAATCAATAACAAATGTTAGTGGGGTTGTGGGGAGAAAGGAACCCTTTTCCATGTTTGTGGGAGTGCAGACTGGTACAACCACTGTGGAAATTAATATGGAGATACCTCAAAGAAATAGGATTAGAGGTTCCATTTGACCCAGCCATCGCTCTGCTGGGTATCTTTCCAAAAAAATGAAAAGAATCATATTACAGTGATATATGCATACCCATGTTTATAGCGGCACAATTCACAATAGCTAAAACTTGGAAACAGCCCATTTGCCCATCATTTGGAGACTGGATAAAGAAGATGTGGTTTCTTATAAAATGGAATACTACTCAAGCATAAACAATGAGAAATTGGAGTCGTTCATAGGAAAATGGATGCATATTGAGGATATACGCTTAAGTGAAATAAATAAGTCACACATGTGTAAATACTGAATAGTTTCTCTGGTGTGAAAAACTATAATTGTACATAACATCCTAATGGTATAATCGACAATGTGAAATAGGAAGAAAAGGCCTAAAGGGCCGGGGATTTAGCTCACCAGTTTGGCGGCCTGCCTGGCAAGAACAAAGACCCGAGTTCAATCCCCAGTACCAAAAAAAAAAAAAAAAAAAAAAAAAAAAAAAAAGAAAAGGGCTAAAGGTATAGGGGAAGTGGGAAGGGTAGGGGAAAGGAAATAAAGGAAAAGAAAAAAATATGAGAAAGTGAAAAAATGGAATTAAAGTATTTGTAAATGGAAAGGAGGAGGTGAAGGGAGGGCAGGGACAAGGCGAAAAAATGAGAACCAAGACCTGTCATGTAAAGGTACAAGATCCGAATGATGAATGTAAATATACTGTATACTTAAAAGGTACCAATAAACTCAATGAGAGAAAAAAAGAATGTTTTGTAAGAGAATCTTTATCCATAATTATTTCAAGACTGCTAGGAATCCTTTATCCAACTACAAGTTTTAAGAAATTTGTAATGGAAGGTAGTTCCTGATGTGTTTCTAGATAACAGCTGTTGTGACTTGTGTCCAGATGTCCACCCAAAGGCTCATGCAGTTATGGAGGGGTGCTTTTCAGAGGTGGCTGGATCTAGAGCATGTGGTGCTGGGATCAAGGAAGGGTGGTTACTAAATCAGTCCACTAATTGGTTTGGCATAATTCTGGCTAGAATTGAAGGTGTGAGTGCTACACATACCCTAGGGAGGGCAGCCTGCATAGAATATAGCGGACAGAAAGAGATCTAATGCGCTCTCATTTGCCTGCTTGCCACGGACTATTTTCCTCTGTGATAGCCCCTCTGCCAGGCCATGATGAAGTCAGCCAACTGTGGACTGAAAGCTCTATGAACTGTGAGCCAAATAGATCCTTCCTCTTTTAACTTTGGGTGTTGTGTATTTTGAAAAATAACTAAGACAACAGCATATCTTAGAAAGGTGAGTGAGCTCTTAACTCCTATAAATCCACTTAGAAGCCCACTGAGGAATCCGAAAAGCATCAACAGCCAGTGACCAAGGACTGAACAGTTCTCAAAACTAGAAAAAAATAAATCATAAGACAGGGGGAAGAGAATTTTTTAAAATACTTTTTTGGTCCTGTCCCAAATAGCTCATTAGAATTCAAGATAAATATCAGATTAAGAGACCAAGAAGTAGTGGAATGGACATTGCTGCTTCTTCTACCTTTCAGGTACATGTGATGCAAATTTTCTTAGTGAAAAGAGCTCCTAAGTAACAAAAAATAAATTTAGGGGTAGAAATTTCATAACATTAAGGGACTCAAAAAATTATTTTTCTTAGAGAGCCAAGGATGAGAAATGCTTCACATTCCAGATAACAGCTACAGATGTGGTGACTGCTGAATTACGGATACTCAAGAGCTGCGGCCAGTCCTCACCCAGGGAGGGTTTATACCCATTGCTGCCAGGGTAACAGGTGATGCCCACGTCTTCCTGGTGGCTGCAGTCATGCTTTCCCCATTGTCTCCTGGAACACTGAAGAAAACTCGTTTCCTTTCCTGAGCAGCTCACATCATCCAGCCAGATGGGCCCTGGGCTTTCTTCAAAATGGCTTGAAGAGGCTTGTTTGCCATACCTGTGGTAAAAAAATAAGCATTGTGCATGGAACTGCTAATCCATGTTTCAAAGAACCGTAAAACAACCTAATTAAATAAGTGTCATAAGTTCAGGAGGTAAGTATTGGGTTCTTCTTTTACGTTGGAGCCTCAGAGCTATATTTGTTGCATCACACATTTTAATCTTAACAATTTCTGATTGATTCAATGAGTAAGGAATGGGTATCTTATGCTTGTGTTTTGTCTAAAGTATGACCCATCAATCAGAGAATGCGTACAATGAGATAAACTTCAAATTCCTGACTATGGAAGTAACCCTGTGAACCGGGGAGGGAGAACTGTTTCAGTTTGGCTTCTGATAAGAGGAGCTTATCAGATTCCCTAGGCCTTTTTTGGGGAGTTCACTAAAGTAAAAAATATTCATTAATTTAGTGATTTACTGGGTTGGGGATTTAGCTCAGTGGTTCCACCACCTTCCTTGAAAGCACAAGGTTCTGAGTTTGATCCATGGTACAAAAAAAAAAAAAAAAAAAAAAAAAAAAAAAATTT
>NW_022900950.1:18520802-18566184 GCF_012274545.1 Fukomys damarensis | reverse complement strand
AAAAAAAAAAAAAAAAAAAAAAAAAAAAAAAAAAAAATTCTAGTGATTTGCTGGACAGTTCCCAATCTATAATAAAATTTGGATTTCAATCCATTAAACTCAGAATAATGACAATTTTCTTAGCATTTCACAGTGATATATATTTAATTTTTTAAATGTTTACAAATTATACTTGTGTTCCCATTAACTTTATTCTATTACATATTTATTATAATAAATTATAAGCTATAAAATAGGAAAGATCTGCATTATGGTTTGATCTGAAATATCCCCAAAAGGCTCATATGTTCAAGCAGAGGTACAATTTCTGGAAATCTGATTGGATTATAAAGGCACTCACTTCATTAAGTGGGTGAATCCCACTTAATAAGTGCATTAGCTGAATGGGCTTATTAGGAGTTGGGGCCTAATTGGATGAAACAGGTTACTTGGGAAATGGCATTGAAGGTATAGTTTATCCCAATTATTTCCCTCTGACTTTCACTCCTCTGCTTCTTGCTGCATGAGGTGAACAGCTTTTCTTTACCACATTCATCCTCCATGTTGTTTCTGCCTGGCCCCAACCCCAAAGCAATGGGACCAGCCAACCATAGACTGAAACCTTTGAAAACATGAGCCAAAATAAACCCTAAGTTGTTTTTCTCAGGTGTTGGTCACAGGAGCAAACCATTCACTAAATCAATCTGTAAAATTTTGAACTGGTCTGTAATTTCTTTTGCCCTCCTCTCAAGTTTTCTTTTGTACCATAAAATCCAAACCTCTAGAAATCACTGAGCTTGAAGATTTATAAGATGTCTTTTATTTCTAACAGTATGAAATTCAACTCAGTCCTAAATGTTATGGCAATCATTCCCTTACTTGCTATTTTATTATTTCTATATAAAAATGGGAAAAGATCTTTATATCTGTTATGAGTTTATTTTCTTATGCAATCATTTATTAAATTTATTTAATCAAATGAACATTTAATAAATTAAAACAATGAAACTTCTAATTAATCATTTTAAGTTTTTTTCTATTTTGCTAGTCAAGTCATAGTTAGAAAAAGTAATTAAACTAAATCCTATACTAATATCACTTTCAACTTTTACCATTTTTCCAGAAAATTTATCAGTCTGATGATCTTCTGTCTCTCCATTTCAACTATATGACATACAACCAGAAGTTATTTCATTTGGGATTACACTTGTACAAAAAAACCCAAAGTTTATCTTACTTCCCCTTCCATAAGAAAATCTTCTTTTAAAAATTTCTCTTTAATCTAGAAGTAATTGCTGCACATCCTATTTTATCTACTAATACAATCATTTAGAACTTCTAACACATTATTGAGAACATTTTTAGAAATAGGAAATCTAAGTACTAAATACACAAAAGAAAATTTTAATAGCTTTAAGATACAAAATAAATACAATATGGAGAAAAATATCAGTACCACTTGATTTCATTAATAAAGAAAAATGTGAAATAAACAGCAAATAATGCAATTTATGAATTTTTCTAATTCTGTAAATATAATGTTCAAATGTTAGTGGAACACAGATTTAATTAAATATAAGATGACATGTATTTTATTAGTTAAAATAAGTTTCAATACATTTAATTAATTTAATGTCAATATTTGTACATTACATCATATCTTTTGACCTAGTCACTTTTAATAACTTCTTTGACCATGGAAAACTCAAAATATAGGGCAATAATATACCTTTATATCTTCATGATATCATTATTTATAAATGAGCTAGGAAAATGAAAAATTTTAACCTAAAAATTAATCTAAATATTAAATAAATTATAATGTGACCATTTAATGCACATTACTTTATCATCAAAACTTGTGACTATGTATCAGTATAAAAGTAAAAAAAGTATGAGTATAAAAATTTCATGTTCACTACTAAAACTGATATAAAATGTTCTGGCAAGGCGGAACCCGAGGTTAAAGAAGACCAAATTTAAATTCAAGTAGAAAACTCTTATACACCCAATTTTACTGCAAAGAGGACTTGAGTTTGCAAAGTTAGGTACTGAGGTTAGTGAGAGGGAAGACATGGATGTACTCACTAAAACCCCACAGGCTAGAAAGGAAGACAGACAAGTTATGATAGAACACACAAGTTATGATAATAAAAAAATGGGAAAATTGTAGATAGTTTTTCAGTTTTCTGGTTTTCCAAACTTTCTCTGATTTATATTACTTTAATAAATGTTTAAGCATGGCTTTGCCCACATTAAGCAAAAGTGCATTTTTAAGGTTTAGTGAATATTAGCAATTAGCTCTATCTCAAGATGAAATGAAACAATTTCACCAACTTTTTCAAGCATAAGAATATGAGTTCAAGCATTTTGTTGAAATACGAAAAACAAAAAAGAATGGGCATTCATAGTTTTCATTCAAATATTTAGCTCAAAGGCATTATTTGCAGTTACTTTGCTCTGGAATGCATTATGCATGTGACACGAAATGTATCACCCAAAGTTTGATACTCAGCTGTTGAATGGGTGAGGTTAAAGGCGAGTTCTAAAGGTCATTTCATGACAAGAAGGCTATTTTTCTCAAATAAAAATGATAACTATTATCCCATTCTGAGAAAGGAAATAATGTAATACCAAACCATTTGACACTGGACTTAACTGCAATTTTCGACCCAGTAATGTCAAAACTAAAAACATCTCATTGTGGTGATGTCTCAGAATGAAATCAAACATTCAAGGTCTTACTTAAATAGATTGAAAGGACCTACAAGTCACCCCTGGCTTTAACCAATTTATTCAAGATGAGTGTGGATGGTAAGAAAGGTAAATGAGATAAATGGCAATTGGTGGTTTGTTCCTCATCTTAGAAGATGTCACTCTTTTTTGTTGTTGCACTTCCATATAAAGGTAAAAGGTTAGGTGGGTCTGTGGGAAGATAGATGATAGACAAAAGACAAACAGATGACAGAGAACATGCATTTTAGTTTACATAAATTATAAGTACAGATTAATTACACAGTAAGATTTTTAAAGGTATAACTTGGCATTTAGCTGCCTCATTTCCATGAATCTTACTTAAATCCCAGCTGTCTACAAACCACGTAAGTATTGAGCTCAGTCCAGCCATCATCACAGACAGTGCCCCACTGTCCCCGGTAATACACCTCCAAGCGACCCTCGTGGCTGCCTTTCCCACCTGCAAGTCTGATGGCCCCATCTGTAATAAGAAGGAGACACGAGGACTAAGCAAATCAAGTCTCAAAAAAGGTAAAACAACCTTTTAATTTTGCCAGAAGCATTGCCATATTCAGGCCTCCTGCTAGCCTAAGGACACTGCCTTGTTTCTAAAGTTGGGGACAACATATACCTGTTCTAATATTTCTATTCCTATTCTGTGCCCTCCATATATTCTGATAAATACATATATATATATATATACATATATTCTGTGATACATACATTCTGTGCACTACATATATTCTGATAAAGTTCCAAAGAATCTATTTTGATTTGTCTAGATTAAAATAATACTGAGGAAATTTCCCATAACTTGTTTCCATAAATCTAGGCAATGTTGGTTATGTACATTTAAAAATCAAGAAAATACAGTAACTCAAAAATAGTTCAAAATTTTAACTACAATGAAGAAAATACTGAAATATGAAGTCAGAAAAAGAACAATCTGTCAGCACATTTATTATTCCTTAGTCATTCATGAATTTTAAAAACTGAGGTATATGTCTTGCCTGTTCTTTTTCTGATACTACAGATATAAAATTTGAATCTTATTAACTCAATGAATAATTAATTTCCAGAGAATTCTATAGACGCACAATAACAAATTTAATTTTTAAAAAAGTAATGTAAAAGCCATTTCTGAAATAATCCAATCCCTCCCTCACCCCTCTGAAACATAAATACTTTGGATAAAGGTTATACTTTTATGACTTTAAGAGTATGGTCATACTCTTGAAACAAATAAAGATCTTATAGAAATAGGCATTGATTAATAAAATATTTTACTATCTGCAAAGCATTATGACACATATTACCACATCTGACCATCTGAGCAATAATACAAGACTATCATCATTTGAAAGAGGGAAAAATGGCAGTTCAAGAAAATAATGAGCTCTTGCTTAAGTCTAGCATAAATTATATATTTATATAATGATTTATTCTGCTAGTAAACACAACAGTGTAAATGTTTATAAAAAGGTGTAAATTCAATATTCTGTAGCCTTGAGAAGATATTTTGCTTTTTCTTAAAGCAGGGTTAGACAAAAATTTTCTTCAAGTTAACTTTGACAAAGAAACAATGGATTAATGTTGTTACAACTTATCTTTCATATTTTTCTTCCCGCTAAACATGCAAGTTTGCATACAGACATACCCTTCTTATACTACATGACCTATATGGACAATCATGCTGAAATTTGGAATTGTCTGAAAATTAATGCAGCAACGCTAATTTGCTTTCTTTAATCGTGTGCTTTAATCAGCAGTCACATTAAGATAGTATTATACCAGCTGTAAATATATTCTGACCATAGGAGTTAATTAAAGATAGATGAATTAATTAAAAATGTGATTATAACACACAATATCTAAAATTTATCATTGCACACCGGTTTTGATTACTACGCACTACATATTTCAACAGTCGTATTTTCAACCTAGCATTATAGAACTGTATAGCCTTAAACTGAAAACCTCAGAAACATCCTAAAATAAGGAGATAGCATTTTACACTTGATCTAAGCCAAAAGGCCAAGAAGCAATGAGATAACAGTTTAATATATAGCTTCTAGATTTTTTTATTTTATTTAGGCTGTTTATTTGAATACTCATTTGGTAATACTACGCAAATTGAGGAGAAAGAAAGGTGTGTTAAGTCCAAATGGTGCTGGGGGAAGGGCTGGTGTATTAAGGAGGTGAAAACCTCACCTGCAAGGGGGGTACAAGACACCCCAGCATCTTCTCTGTGGCCGCAGTTATGCTCACCCCAGGAACTCTTTGAACACTGCTCAATTGAAAGTTCATTCCCAGTGCAGAGTACTTCATCCAACAATATGGGGCCAGAACCTTCCCCAAAATATGCCTGATTCCATGCTTTGGCAATGCCACTGAATAAATAAAACAAAGTAAGTATTATGAACTCAACACCAAAGCTTTGCCTGACTTACTGTATTTATTTTGCTTCTGGTAAAACCATACTTATTAATCCCCTAAGACAATTTTTCATAGGCCATGCATGATTTTGTGTATTTTGTTTATACTTTTTTGTTGTTCTTTATATTTTCTGCCATTGCACATGTTTCAAAGACTGGAAGGCATTCCCAATATTTGCCTGCCTTTTCTTCATCAACCATGGAATCTCACTTGTTCATTTGTTTTGGTTTGGTTGGGTTTGGTTTGGTATTGGTGCAACTGGGGATTGAACCCTATCCTTTCACAAGGAGCTACATGCTCAGCCCATTTTTAAATTTTTTATTTTGATATAAATAGTCTTGCTAAATTCCCCAGGTTGGGTTCAAACAAAAATACTACATTTCCTGCCCTCAAACTCCTGATTGAGTTTGTAGTTAAATATGCATAACATAAATCACACAATTTTAACCATTTTTAGGAGTATGGCGCATTAAGTACATTCATTGTACAGCCATCAGCACCATCCATCCCAGAACTGTTGTCATTATCTCATGCATCATCATGAGGTTTTTGTTTTGTTTTGTTTTGGTACCGGAGATTGAACTCTGGTCCTTGCGCTTTTAAGGCAGGCCACCGAACCGCTGAGCTAAATCCCGGCCCCCATCATCATTAATTTTGAACAGTGACGTTTAGGTAGAAAAGTGGTGTATCACTTCTGGTATGGGCTTTGTTCCATTTCTTCCTTCCTACTGACTACAACGCAAAGGTGATGGCTGGATCTAGAGAAGCTACGTTAGACCAGAACCTATCACACCAAGGATGACAGAAACTCCAGCAAGAAAGAATGATGATTTGACTGCAGAATCACCAAACTAGCCTGGAGCCAGCTACCTTTGGTTTCTTGAGAGAGGTAAACTCATCTAAATTTGTTTAAGCTGCTAATGTCTTAAGTACCCTGTTGCTTTTAGCCAAATCTATTTTTTTCTCTCATTGAGTTTATTGGTACATTTTAGGTATACAATGCAGTTACATTCATCATTGGGATCTTGTACCTTTACATGACAGGTCTTGGTTCTCATTTTTTCCTCTTACCCCTGCCCTCCGTTCACCCACTCCTCCCTTCCCTATTTACAAACACTTTATTTCCATTTTTTCATTTTCTCATGTTATTTTTTCTTTTCCCTTATTTCCTTTCCCCTACCCTTTCCACTTCCCCTATACCTTTAGCCCTTTTCTTCCTATTTCACATTGTCAGTAATACCATTAGGATCTTACATTCCGTTATAGTTTTTCACACCAAAGAAACTATTTGGTATTCATACATGTGTGACATTTATTTCACTTAGGAGTATATCCTCAATATGTATCCATTTTCCTCTGAATGACTCTAATTTCGCATTCTTTATGGCTGAGTAGCCAATCTATTTCTAACAAAAACATCATCCAAATTTATTCAGAGGTAAATTTACCTCTCCTCCTATTCAAAGTGATACTATTCATTAGAACCCTAAGTTTCAGCGGAGGTGATCATAGTCACCTGTTGAAATTATTAATGATTTTAAGAACTGCATTTCAGCCCCTTTAAACCTTTGTATTTTTAGACTATAACATTTAGTTTTTAGTTTGTCTTTCAGTGATATGGCACCTATTCCCTATTGTTTCACATGCCTGTTTCACAGCATTATCACTATTTTGAAAATTTACAACCAAAATATATTGAAGTAAAAATGTTTGGTAAATGATTGTAATATTCCAGGAATGATAAAATGTTGGATAATCAACTTTGTGATGAAAAGGAACTGGGTAATGGGAGGGCAGGGGTATAGGGAAAAAGTGAGAACCAAGATCTGTCATGTAAAGGTAGAAGATCCCAATGATGACTGTAATTGTACTGTATACTTTAAAAAGTACCAATAAACTCAGTGAAAAAAAAAGAAAAGAAAAGGAACTTTGACTAATTTTAGTAGCTATATGGACGTTTCTTTTAATAGAACACGTCTAAGAATATAAAAAATTTAAAAGTTAAGTACCTTTAACACAAAAACTAAGAAATATTTTCTGTCATTATCACCTGGGCCATTTTCTGTTTAAAATTCGGAAAGTGTGCCAAGGGGAAGGATATAGCAATATTTATAGGAGGAGGTAGGAAAGGAGCTGAGGAAAGGAAAAGTACTTTTCTTTCTTGCTTGGGCAGGATATTTTTGTGGAGTCAAATGTTAAAATTCAGAATCCTAACATTTAAATCACTGTCTGACATTTGTGGAACAGTGGGCTCCCAGGTGTCTGCCCAACAAATATCAAAGAATAATATCTGGAGATAATGGGATAAATGTGAAACAGACAGCAAAGAAATGCATCACAAATTATACTGTCAAAGTGATCTAATTTCGTGAGTGAATTTGTTTCCCTAAGGGAAATACAGTGGCAGAATGGAAAGACATTTCTACTCCATTGGTAAGAAATAAATGCTTAATTAATAGAACTGTTTTAAATAAAGGATTCAGTTATTACAAAGTATGTCATCTAGTTGCCTTCAGTAGAGTGCAGTAGGCAAGATATCTATCTTTGTAGAATAGTAGTGCCTTCTTATCTACAAGAAACATTTACCAATATTTCCAGTAGATGCTGAAAACAGTGGATGTTACCAAAACCATAAATACTATGTTTTCTTTTCTATACACATATATCTACAATAAAGGAGACTTTATAAATCAGCTACAGTAAGAATAAATATCAGTAAATTAGAGCAATTGTGACAAAATTTTATAATAATAGTTATGTGAAGGTGATATCCGTTATAAAAATATCTTAACTGTATTCACCTTCTTGCAATGATGTGACTTGAAATAATGCTTTACATAATGAAATCCACCATGAATTAATCTGATTACACATAATTATTAATTCATAATTCATTAATGAATTTTATAATAAATGAGGTAGGCTTTGTGAGGTGGTGTTAGGCTACATAAAGATTACTTGAACACAAGTAGAAGACAATCACTCTGTTTATCAAGAGGGCTGCTAAGTGACTTATGGGAGGGTAGTGTATAAAGTGTGGATATGCTAGACAAAAGGATGATTCAGACCCAGCACTGTACATAGCAGAGCAGTACAAGACTTAATCCACTACTATGAATGTCATTTTAGAACACGAATTGTTCCCATGTGAGAGACCCTGGGTTTGATCCTGAGCACTGGAAAATAAATAAATAAATAAAGCCTAAAAATTGTTTACTTCTAAAATTTTCTATTTAAGATTTTCAGACTTCAGTTAATTGAAACTAAGGAAAGTGAAACTTACTACTGCACTGATGATTGTGCCCCAAGGCTTATCCTTTCCAATCTGAGTCTTGGCAGAGAAGTGTGTGTGAACATAAGATTCTGTGGTTCAGCTCTGGATTCTATTTTATATAAATTGGGCTACTTTTGGAAAGTTACTAAAGCATTCCCTGTAAAAGGGATAAAATGACTACTTTGCAAGGCTGTAAGAATTAAACTAATTCCAACAAGTAGCTCAATATATGTGAGTTCCCTTTCCTGTTCTGGCACTTATAAGGAGTTTCCCTCCCAAAAATTAAAGAGCAACAATAAGACTCAACAAGAATATTAACATTTTCTGGTCTTAATCTTATAAATTTGTTTTACTTATTTGAAAGAAATTTTAAAAGAATATTTATCGGGCCAGGTATGTGGCTCAGTGCACCTGCCTGGCAAACACAAGGTCCTGAGTTTGATCCCTGTTACAATCAATCAATCAATCAATCAATCAACCAAGAATATTTATATGGTAATTCATAGTCTATAAGATAATGGACAAATTATGCATTTTTATTAAAGATTATTGGAGGATGGCCCAAAAGATCAGTATTCTAGACCTGCATCACTTAACTTTAGATTCTTGTAGTTGGGACATAAATAATCAGAGTCAAACAATTTGAGGTATCTTAATGGACATCAAATATTTCACAAACAATGGTAGTCAATTAAACACTAGCCGGTACTGGGAATTGAGCCCAGAGCCTTTGCGCTAAGCAATATCCCCAGCCCTTTCAAAATTTTTGTCTTCAGACAGGGTCTCACTAAATTGCTAAACTGCCAAGGCTGGGTTCAAATTTGAAATCCTTGCAGTTACATGTGTGCACTGCTGTGCCTGGCTAACCAAATTTTTTGTGCAAAGATAAAAGCATCAATATTTTTAGAAAAATGCTCTTTAAGACAAAAATGTTCTTGCAATTGCAGTCTACAAGGCCATGAAGAAATTCAAATAGTACTGTAGAAGAGATAAAAGAAAACATGTTCATGCAACTTTTATACTATATTAAATAAGAAAATAGTTTAACTCACATAAAATAAAATTCAAAATGTCAGCAGAGATTGCAAATCACTTCCAGAATTTGAAGGGGGAGAGTTGAGTAACTAAAATGTATTGTTTGAAATATGTTAATGTATACACTTATTTTGGTTCAAAGAAGGGAACTGCTTGGAGCTGTGTGCCTGAGATCTGTGGCTCCTTTTCAGTTTATGTGCTGCTGAAGCAAGCTCTGTGTTTCCCTTTTAAAAAGAAGATTCAAGACAGAAGAGAAGAAGCCCAACCTGCAGGCTGCAGAGTAGATATCAGCCAACAAGCCAAATCCAGAATGCCACTTGTTTTTATATGACCCATAAGCTAAAAGTACTTTTTACATTTTATAAATGGTCGGAGAAAAAATTAAAGTGAAAATATAATTGTAACATGTGGAAACCAATGAAATGCAAACTTTACTTTGCAAAAATAAAGATTTACTGGAATGAAGCCAGTCATTCCTAAGTTATTGTGTAAGGCTGCTTTTGTGCTACAACAGCACAGCTGAGTAGTTGCAAAGTCTAAAATATTTACTATCTGACCTTTTACAGAAAAAGGCTGCTGACCATTACTCTGGAGGAAGGAGATTAATGAAAGCAAATATGAACTTGATTTAGAGAACTTCAGGTGTTGGAAAACAGAAGAGGTGGAGAAAAAAAGGGGACAGGATGATTGATGCAGCGCATGAAGAATCCAGACAGGAAAGCAGACTAATAGCCTCTTTGCATCTTTGCCCTGAGACAAATATCAAGAAAGAGAAAGGTCTATTAAGGAAAATTTCAGCGGGTAAAACTCATTGAGCCACAATTAGGTACTATAAGGAAACCTGGGACCAATATGTGAGAATATGAAATTTGATCCCAAACTCAACAGAAACAAAAGGGAAATCCAGATGGTTTAAAGATGAAAGAGAGAGAGAAAGAGGGGGTGGGGGAAGAGAATGAAAGGAGAAGTGGAAGAGAAAGAAGGAAGGAACAATAAAAATTTACTTGACTAAAACAATAGGAAGATAGTTCCTATAATCTTGGGTGTAAGAGATTTCCTGAGCAAGATAGTAATATACTTGGGAAATCCAGAAGTCAAAAAACAAAGATTTAAAAAGTTACACTGAACCACATACAAACTGAAAACTACTGTATAGCAAAATAATACATCATTATTAAAGTCAAAGTTAAACCAACAGTTTGGGAGAAACGTTTGCAGTACATAACAGTAAGCGGAATAATCTCCTGGTAACTAATAATGATAACTTATTATTACATTTTAATGAATAAGAGAAAAACCAACTTGAAAAAAAAAAGTAGAACACCGAAAAGTCACAGAAAAAGAAATATCCATGGCCACGGATCATAAAATAAACTGTTCAAGCTCAGTATAGTAAAGTAAGATTACTTATCACATTTTAATACTAAAAATTTTAACACCATTTTCATACAATATATAGGTGAAAAAGTAACAAACTATAGACTTTTTATTTTCCTACAATATGAAAAACAGTAAGTTCTGTCTTTTCTACAAAATAAGAGTGACTCCATCTTGGACTCCAGCCCACCCTAGATAGCCCTTCCTGAGCACAGTAAGTTATAGAAAATGCCTTTCCAATCCTGGGAACACAGCGCCAAATCAAAGATGCCTTATCACAGACCAAGGATTTTATGTTCTCCACATCCCCCTCGGCTCTGCTCTCCCTTCCCCTCAAATTCTCCTTGTGCCATCTGAGTTGACCAACCAGGATAGTCTGTGAACCTCCAAACCAGCCAGTGGGAAAGAGGTCAGTTGCTCTTCTTGCATTAAGGATGAATGGGGAAATTCTCCTTTGTCCTGAACACTACTACCTCAAGCTTGTGCCCTTTGGCAAAAGTAAAAAGCCTTGTCAAGATTCTTGATATCTAAGTGCTTTATTATGTGCACTGACAAATTGAGTCTGGGGGCTCATTTGCAGCAGAGAGAAAACCCTAAAATCATTATTGTCTGACAGTGACTCTAGATAGGCAGGGGCAGGTTAATCACATTATTCTGTATTTTAATTATGTTAATGAATGTTTAACACAGTTCCGGCAAAAAGCCAGAAGCCTGGTTAATTGCTTCTGAGCAATGTCTCTTCTTTGGGAAAGTAAAGTCCTCAAACTGTGACTCCAGGAAAAATTTCCTCTGCTAAAATCTACAGTTAAGACACCACTGATGTGTTTTGTAACAAACAAACAAAAAAATCCTTATTCATTTCCGTACTTTTCCATTGTTCATAAATATTATTTTAATGATCGCAAAAAATGTTTAATTAAAATAATCATAAAAGAATACACTTCAGGGGGAATTTTTTACTAGAATACTATGATGTAAGACAAATTGTGTTATCTAGCTAATTGTTTTAAAAAATTAGTTCTTCAAAATTAGAAAGATAATAATGTTTACATACCCACAGTTTCCCTCACTCAGTCCCTAGGATTTCCTAGTGCCCTGGTGCTGATTTCAAGGAAATACCAAAGAAAATGATGACTCTGCTCCTAAAGAGATCTTACAATACTGGGAAAAGCAAATTCACGAGATGGAAGCATCTAAGTGCTACATAAATTCAGTGCATCCTCTTTCCTTCTTTTATGGCAATTATTTCCACATCAGCCTGCTAGTTCATCTATAATAAAGGTTTCAGTGTTGCCTACTTTCTTACTCCATGACCACAGAAAAAATTTGTGGAGTAGCGTGCTCTGATAGAATACACTGAGTTATTTTTCTGTGTAGAGTTGTTTGACCTACCGAATAGTAATTCCTAATAAACACATATACTGGATTGGCTCTGGTTGATTCTCATTCAAAACATTCTTAAGCCTGTTCAGCTGATCAGACTGTATTGATAAAAAGTTTGTCCTTTTGGTTTCTACCGCTCCCAGAAAAGCCAAGTAAGTAGCAACATCTGACCAACTAAATCCCCAGGCTTGGCTACTACTTTGAGATAGACAGAATAGAGTTAAGCCAGATAATTGTATAAGATAATGTATTTGTTTATAAAAGATTGATTCTTTCACTCAAGTGTCATTTGAAAAAGTCATTTATAATGATCAGTATACTAGATTTCTCTCTAGAAGAGAATCTCCTCTATCTCCAATAATGATGAACGTGTACCAAGTGCTTACTGTATGCCAGGCACTGTTCTACCAGCCTTTTACCTATGACTCCTGTAATCCTCTCTACAGTCTAATTATTTATTATCCCCAACTGATAGATCAGAAAACTGAGGCTCAGAAATTAAATAATTTGCCCAACATTATACCATTACTAGATGTCAGGTCTGACTACAAGACATGACTTAAAATACAGCCAGGGAGGGACATTTTCTGTTGAAACAAATACAGCCTATCTAAACATGTTTATTTTCATTTTCTTTTAAAATTAACTATCTCTTTTGCGTTTTCTTTCGGCCTTATTTTTATATTTACCTTTTTTAGCACATGGTCATTTTGCAGGTGGTAGAACATGAAAGAAAAGAAGTCCTAAATTAGGTGACTCATAAACCTCAAGACCCTGCTTCAGGGACATTACATAGTCGTAGTGGGCCTAACTTTCCCTTCTGTTAGAGGATCTCTTTCTGGCTCAATAATTTCATGTACTAGCTATCATTATTTTAAAAACATTTAAAAATGTTAAGGAATGGTAAAATAAAGAAAAGCAGAAAAATTTTAAAATAATTTATACCAGAAGAATATTTATTCTAGCTACTCAATGTTACTCTATATGACTGTATAACAACAACAAACTAAGGGGAAAGAAATGTCCAAAAATTAAAAATCCTATGTAAATTGTGGCATATCAGTAAAATCTGATGTCCCACTTTTAAGCTATGCTTTAAAATTTGAATGACATAGGGAAATGCTTTTTAAAGTAGGGCACACAAAATGTATCCACCTGAAACAATTGGAACTGGGTACATACACATTCTCAAGTTATCTAATTTTCTAACATCCAACTTCCCTCTTTCCTTCACCTCATCTTTATCCAAGTTCTGAGTTAATCATATTTACATATCTTAAGCACTATAATTCCTTTTGTATTCAGAAAGCTTGCCAGCTACCAAAACATGCAGACACCATTAAAAGATAAGGGTCAACAAAGAGAGCATCCTATAAAGAAATTTTAACCACCTCTTCAGGGAGGCATAACATAGTTTCCTTCTGGGAATTCAACAAAGCAAAGAAGACTGAGATGAATTTTGCTTAAGAGCGAATCATAAATTGAGGGGAGCAACAATAATGCCACCTGATACCAACCATGCACCATTAAGAAACTTCATCTGAAAGTACTCAGCCTGGAAACAAGCAAAACAAATTATAAACAGAGAGGAGTTGAAGAATATCGTTTTAAGGCAAACTTATGAGAGAACTATAAAGCCAAAAGAAAGATAAATGAACAATATTAGTTCACAGTGTCAGGGTTACAGCATATAGTTGAACAAGATACTATGCCACCAAAAGGTGTCCTGCGTACTGTGTTGTTTAGTGCTATCTTTCTTTCCTAAGGAGATACAGGTGCTTGCTCATGACTTCTTGAACGAATACATCTTTCTGGCTGTAGGCAGAGTAGGCTCTACTTCTGAGAACATCACACAGAAAGTGGTTTGGGTGGAAGAGTAAGACAAATGGTCATTTCTACTTGATCTCTTAGGTACAACAGGAAAGGATTCACTGACTTTAGCATTTGTGGAGACCAAAAAGAGTGCGCATTCTCTGGAGGATTTCTTATTCCATGAAGGGTATGCTTGTAGCAATACTCATGGAGACCAATTACAAAGAGACCAGGAGGAAGCACTTCAGCAGTTCCACTCAGTTCTAGTGGCCACACCTGTGACAGCAGAGGTCTAGACATTTCAAATGTGAAACATGTTATCAATTTTGATTTGCCAAGTGACATTGAAGGATATGTGCATCGCATTGGCCGTACAGGACATGTAGGAAGCCTTGGTCTTGCCACCTCATTCTTTAATGAAAGAAACATGAACTTCACAAAGGATTTATTGGATCTCCTTATTGAAGCTGAACAAGAATTGCCATCTTGGTTGGAAAATATGGCTTTTGAACACCATTACAAGTGTTGCAGTCATGGACATTCTAAGAGATTTAGTGGAAGATTTGGCACCAGAGACTATCAACAAAATAGTGGTTCCAGCAGCTCTTGTTTTAGTAGTAACCATGCAGGCAGTAGCCAGGTGGGTGGAGGTGGTCAAGCAATAGCAGAGGATTTGGTGCAGGTGGCTACAAAGGCTTCTACAATAGTGATGGACACGGTGGAAATTATAACTCCAGGGGGTTGACTGGTAGGACAACTGAGTCTCCTTTGCTACAGTCATCATCTTTTCATACAAGTCAACATGGAAATCACATGTAACTTAGCCAGACTATAATATGTAGCTTCAAGAACTTGCATTATGAGCTGTGATTCTCCAGAAAATTCCAGCAGAGCTCAAAGTCACAAGAAGAAATCAACATAACACTAGAGTCCTATTCAGAAGTTGAAGACTTAGTTGCTGCTTTATGGATTAACTTGCCTCCTGCTTAGTCCCACCCCAAACTGCATTTGTAGTGGAGACGGAGGATCATTTGTTTGCTAATGTACTGTGACTTTAAAAACTTACTATTTTGATGTCCTGTTGGCTCAGTAATGCTCAAAATATCAATTGTTTGGACAAAATAAATTAACTGAATTTGGGCTACAATTAAACCTTGGTACGTAGGAGTGATTCTATTTGGCAGGGATAATTAATTCATCAGTAAATATAAGGAAAAAAGCTAGTGTTAGGAGTTTGGTACTCGTAGACCCTGGTGGGAAGGAGAACATCTTAAAATTTAATTATTTTCTAATATGGCAAAGTGCTAAAGTTCTGACTTGCTCACTCTATCCTGGATAGGCACTTAGAACCTTAAATTATAAGAAGCCTTTGCAGTCATGAGGTGTGAACACAGCCATAACATTTTTTGAAAGTACTCTTTAAAGTTAATGCAAGTAAATACATCAATTCCCTGCTTAATATTTAGGCTGTTTACTAGTTTTAAATTAGGTGTCTATGGGCATCCTACTACAGGAATTGTTTAAAGACCTGATAAAGTGTTTGGGAGTATGCATTTAGTTAGATCTTTTAATGCCTGCCACAAATCAATTTGAAATGTTAGAATGGCTATCCATAGTAAATGATCAATCCTTTTACAGGCCTTACTGGATTGTGGTCTTCACTGGATTCAGTGTTGGCGTTTTTCAGTCAAGAGAGTATGAACTGAAAGGTTTATGCAGCCGTCTTTATTTTCATGCAGATTCACATTGCTTCATTACAGCTGCACTGAAAAGGAATTGAGGTCTCACAGGTTGGAGATACATACCAAGCTGCACAAGGTGTCAGTTCTTGTTTTAATGTGTTTTAGTTCCATAGGTTTACACTGAATTTATAGTCTCTGTGCTAAATTTTTCTGAAGATGACTGTCCACTACTAAAAAGGAATGTTGTGGCCAGAATGCATTATTGATCTTTAAAAATCCTTAGAGTGGCATAAGTTGGCAAAAATATCTTAAAGTGCAATAGATTTTCAAGTGTATTGTGCCTCGTTCTAAACTTATTGAAGTAGGTGCACTTGACAGTATGAAGTCATTTGTTCTGTGCTATTTCAATTAGTGTAAGTTTAGACTCATACATATTTTGCCCATAATTTTTTACAAAATACTTATTTTATTGCACATTCTAAGAATTTTATGCATATGCCTGTGTATGAGTCCTATTTTATTTTGTCTCTTGACTGTTGAATAGAGCTTGTCAAGAACTAGTTTCTGAAATTTTATTTGGGACCATGGATGACAGCTAAGAAAATTATTTGCACATGACAGACCTTCCCCATAATAGAGGCTTGTTATGCTCCTGGCCTGGTCCTTGTTTTTGGCTTTTTTTACCTAACAGGTGCCTTTACTGAAAACTTATCTCTATAGCTGGGAATTTAGCTCAATGCTTTTGTGGCCTGCCTTGCAAGCTGAAGCACCAGAGTTTGTTCCCCAGGACCAAAAGCAAAAACAAAAAAAACAAAAAACAAAAAAAAAAAAACAAAAAAAAAACACCACACAACAACAATAACAACAAAACATCTCCATAAAGCTGGAGTTTTAGTTGACAACACAGCTTGTGGAAAATTTCTGCCACCTTTTTGGTATGATTTGGATAAGTACCCCTCAACAGCACCCATGTTAAAAAATATGGTCCCCAGCCTGTGGCGCTGTGAGGAGGCATTAAGAGGGGTGTTCTAGCGGGAGGCCTTAGGTCACTGGGGGATGGCTGCAGGGGGGAATGTGGGCCCTTGATCTCTCTCCTTCTTCCCTGTCTTCACCTTCTGGCTGTGAAGTGAGCAGCTCACTTTTCGGCATTCAGCAATCTGCCTCACTGCAAGCCCAAAAGCAAAAAGGCCAACTGACCCCATGGTCAAAACTTGGCCAAAATAAACTTGTCTTCCGTAAGTTCATTATCTTAAGTATTTTGTTACAGTAATAGGAAGTTGACTGCCCTACTTGTGTATTTGAAGACATGTTTCCTTTTAATCATTTTTCCAGAGATGAATGCTTTTATAGAAAGACAGCAATGATGTTAATACTTCACCCATGTGTGTGCAGCATTAACAGTCTTCCTTGTGATTCTGTGTTGTCTATGTATCACTGACTATTGTTCTCAAAAATGGTCTTTAAGAAACAGGTGAAAACAATCTATATCTCATGAAAGAACTCTACATTACATGAATTTTTAGAATAATTTTGATAAATTATAAATGTAATTAATATTTAGTGTGTTGTTTAAATTTGATGGGTAATTTTTTAAGCAACAAAAACTTACCTTTTCACAGAAAGATATCAATAATAAAAAATTAGAATGGCATAGTGACACTCATCTATAACCCCAACACTCTGAAAGGCTGAGGAAAGAGAAGCACAAGTTTGAGCCCAGACAGGGCAACTACACAATTTAGAAAGACTTTGTCTCAAAAATGAAAAAATAAAAAGGGGGCTGGGCATGTAGCTCAGTATGAAGCCCCGAGTTCAATCTCTAGTACCGTCGAAAGAAACAGGAGAAAAAAGCCTTACGGTTTAAACTTAGAATCATGAATAATCCTTATCTGATAATATTAACAAGCTATTATAATACTCAAAGTTCTTGACATTTTTGGCAAAGATATAAATTTCTTAATAACTAACTTTAAATTAATTAGCATACCACTGAACATATATAATTGATAACTCAGTGAATATGCATATGTATTTGTTCAAAATATAAAATCCATAGATACAGCTAAGTAAATAGTAGTTCTGGATAGGGGAATGGTGTGTGATGATCTCACCACCAATTTTCTTTGATTTTATAATAACATCTTTTAAATATAAGAGTCCCTAGGCTACCTGGACAGCTAGTATAGATAGATAGATAGATAGATACATACATACATACATACATACATATATATATATTATACAGTGTATATATATATATATATATAACTGCTTTATAGTCACTAAACACTATAAATTAGAAAATATGTCATAGATGTGAAAATTGTTAGTAAGAGATGTTCTGTGATTTAATTCCAGAAAAGCCTTCAAATCCAAGTTTACCTGAGTCAAGTGCATGCTCATAATCTTAGACGTGTTGGTTCCAACACCTGGAAACTTTGATACAATTTATTTTGAAATAGACACCTGATCAGAAATGTCAAAATTTAGCCCCTAAAATTTAGCAAGTAATTACAGTTTCTCAAGAAAAACTCATTTGCTCTATGCCTGACCCATCCAAAAAAGATAATCATACCAGTAAATAGTACCACCAGTAATTATAGTAAAACCTGCTGATACAGGTTTTGCAATGCTTGTCCCTATTCCATGAATGAAATAAAAATTACCAATTAAATCCCAAATTGCTTACACAGGAAAAGTGAAACTTCAAAGTGAAGGATCTAGCTGATACCAACTTCACATAGTGCTCAATTTTTGTCTCACCAACAGGAAAAAGGAGCGATTGTATAACTTGGGAAAGATGAAAACATACCACCTGTGAAGATTTCTAACCAAAGTGTTTACTTTGAATCAATCAAGCTTTTGGATCTAACTTCCAACTTCAGGAATTACAAGAACCATAGAATAAACTTAGTAATATCAGGAGGAAGAAATGAGACAAATTCAGAAAATAGGGCAGAACCAGAACAACTTGCCTGGTCTCTTCAATAAGCCAGTTTCATGAAAAACAAATAAAATAAATTAAAATAAAAAATGAGTCTATTCTCTCAAAAGATACTTAAGGGATATAAAAATCCAGGTACATTGCATGGTCCTGGACAAAATTCTGCTTCTGACAAAACCATCTGTCAAGAGCATTGAGGGGGCAGCTGTGAATATTTGAATATGATGGGGAATTAGATATATTAAAAGGGATTACCAATTATATTAGTTGTTATAATTTGACTATGGAAGACATGCTCTTTTTAAAAATTTTTTATTTTATCCCATCCCCCACTCAAGCCCCCACCCCTCCCTATGTACAAAACCTTTGTTTATATTTTTCTATTTTCACTTTTTTTCTTGTCCCTTCCTTCCTTTCTCCCTCTCTCTTTCCTTGTTCCCCTTCTCATTTGAACACTTTCTTCCCATTTCCCAGCATGTTATTATTTTTGACGTGTGTACTGAAGTTTTTAGAAATAAAATTTTAAAATGTCTGTATTTTACTTTAAGGTGCACAGATAGAAACACAAAGACATATAAAAGATGGAATAATTATAAATATATCTCAAAGAAATTGAGTACAAACAATTCAAGGTTCAAAATTCATGTGCCAGTGTCAAGGAATAAAGACAGCATTGTTTCCATTGTGATGATTCTGAAATACCATGATCATTTCAGGTCTTATTCTTCTCTTCTACGATTTTTGAGCAAAGTCTTAACTAGAATATTTTTTTAAAAATTTAAAGCAAAATATTAACTTTAAAAATATCGCATAGTATAATTTTAGATACACTTTTAGGTATATTCTACTAACATTCAGCATCACAGAAAACAAAAAGGAATTGAAAGATTTGAAGTTAACATAATATTCCATCACAATCATAGCTGATAACAACATGGAATTCTAATTTCCATGCTGCTGTCTTTATTGCACAGGCTTCATTTCCATCCCCTACCCAGGAATTACTTCATTTTTATGTTAATGACCTTCTTTGTTCTCAGCACTTCCCTAACAAATAAGGAAGTAAATTCCAGTTTAGACAACATCTGGGAGACAGGAGTCAAACAGCAGTTACAACTAGTGTTTCATGACATGACCCCTAGTCTCTGTAGTCACTGTAGCACTAGCCAAAGCTGGGCGTAATATAGAGGTTACTACTGAACAGTAAGAAAACCTTAGACCCTTAATGACATAAAGTCACTCTAGTTCAGATTCAAGTAGGTTAGACCTGCATAGAGCATAGAGCTTAGTACAAAGATGAAAAGGTACCTTTCACTCTCCATTCAAGGAAATGTGTGATTGAATAGCACTTGCGTTTGAATATGGAAATAACAGATTCAAAAAGTGAAACAAAGCCAAACAAGAACAATAAAAGCAAACCTGAGACCCAACTGCCTGCAGATCACTTCTGCATCTGCATCGTCCCACTGGTCGTCACAGATGGTCCCCCACTGGCCAGCGTGGTAGAGCTCCACTCGACCTTCACGTACACTGCTGCCACCAGAGAGGCGAAGGACAGGAAACGAGGGGCCTGGCAGTGTGAGATTAAAAACAAATTTGAGTCGAAGAGTTTACATCAATCTGTAGAAAGCTAGGCACATCCTGTCTTTGCCAGTCTCAATAATATTTACTAAGCCACACCAATTATATGAACATGCACATGCATATTTGACATATATTGATCTTGACCAATCCAATGACTTTAAATTGAATTACACAAACAGCCCTTCACAGGAAATGGTTGACATTCACATTTCCCCCAACGACATCAAAAACCACAAAAGACACACTAAAAAGCTACCCATTACTGGAAACATGTTTGATCTTTGCAATATTATGGTGAAGACATTGATCATTTTATTTATAGCAACCGGAGTACTATCAACATGTAATTATTAGAAGTGACCCTTATGTTTACAACATACTTGTTTTTGGCACAGAATTATATACTTTTTCTAGAGATCAAGTCAAAACTACCATCTAGCTCATTATAACTAGCTAATATTTTAGTCAGGCCCTCCAACAAACAATATCGAAAATTCCCTTGGACATGAGTCAAATCCCATTCATGCCCTCTGTTCAGACCCCCCAGGGGTGGTGATATTCCCATTTTCTCCAGTGCCCTGGTTTAGTCCCTGTCAATCTCTGAACTTCTCTTTCTCTGAACTTTCGCTCCTGGTCCCATTTACAAGGCTATAACTACAATGCCCTCTTCCTCCCATCCCTAAAATACTCCATGTTCATTGTCACCTCAGAGTCCTTGACCTTACTGCTACTTTTTCTTGGAATAAAGTACCCCCACCAGATCTTCACACAGCTGTCTCCTCATTGTTCACTCCTCGCGTCTGAAATGTCCTTTCCCCTGGGAACCTACGCTGACAGCCTTAGCAAAGGCACTTCCTACTACATTTTGTGATTTGAATCCTCACACTATTCAGTTTTACCTAAAATTATCATTTCTTACATCAATTGACAATATCAAAATTGTCTCTCTCTTCTCAGCTAGGATGAGGACAAAGAGACCGCCCTTCTTTCTCATCTTGGTATTTCAGGCCCCAAAGTAGAATACGTGTGATAACCATTTGTTGACTGACTGGATTGGCAAGTGATGCTGAAAATCCAGAAAAGGTATCCCAAACAGAGAAAATAATTGGCAGTGTTCAAGCATTCAACTGTGTTTTTTCATTTTATGTTTTAGCATATTTGTAGTTCCTCACAGGAGTTACTACGGGTGGATAACACATCTCTGTCCTTTTTCATCCACTTCTCCCCACCACCCTCCCCTGTCTCCATCTCTTGGTCTCCTTCCCTTTTGCAAAAGCTCTATCTCCCTACTTCCTATTGTCTATCTTTTATTTTGTTCTTTATTTTATTTGGAGTTTCTCATACAAGAGAAACCATGAAATGTTTTAAGCTGTGTGTCTGATTTATCTTACTTAATATTACAGCATATTATAACATCTGTTTGCTTACAAATGACTCAAGTTTTTCCTTCTTTATGTCACAGTAGTACCACATTTTCTTTATCCATTCACTTATTAATAGACATATACATCACTTCCAAGATTTAGCTATTATAAATTGTGCTGCTATAAACATGAGCATGTGTATATCATTAACAAACAGATAAAAGACAATTATGATGTGTCAGGCATTGGAATCAGTACCCAGGACACTCAAGGGGTTTCTAGACATAGCCTGTCTACAAGAAGTTTGCTGCCTCTGGGCACCTGCAATCCCAGCACTCAGGAGGCTGAGGCAGGAGGATCATGAATTCGAAACCAGCCTGAACTACTTACCAAGTTCAAGGATGGCTTGGATTACATGGTTAGAACCTGCCTCAAAAAAGGAAGAAGTTTGTTGTGCCCAAGGATGTGGAATGAGTAAAGAAACTTCTGCAGTGATTCAGAAGAAAGGAGCTGATCACACTGTGGGCAGTTAGGGAATCTTTCTTGAAAGAGTGGGTCCAACAGGATGGAGGGATTTGGGAAGCTAGAAATGGAGAAAGTGTAGCTTTCTCAAAACAGTCAGTTTGAACAAAAGCACAGAAGCACAAAGTTGAATGTGTTTGGCAGTAAGGCAATGGGCTGCTGGGAAGTTTAACTGTATCATTTGCTAAATATTAGTCATTTTTCCATATGAAATATGCTCGTAATTCTCCACACTATAAATAGCTGCAATTAATTGGCAACTGAATAGTCACACATTAAAATGGCATGCTAGAGTTTTACAGAAAAAAACCTGGAATTATAAAAAAATGATGAAAAATATACATGTTTCTTTCAGTCAATATTTTCTACCCCTTTGGTAAGGTTGGGAGAAATAATAAATAAACAAAGTAATTTAAAAGGAAATTTGAAATCACCCAGAACTTCGTCTTTATGACATACTACCTCTCATTTTATAATGATGTCGCATTTTATTTTCAAATATGTGGGGTTTTCTGGTTGGAAAAGTATTTGTCAAAAATAATAGAAAAACACACAAAGAAAATTTGGCTGATATCCACACCTCCCCAACAAACTCACAAAAATCGTTTGAAAGAATTCAGTAAAATAGTTGGCTCATATTTTAGTTATAGATAAAGAAAACTCCCCACATGTTTTCATTTAGATTGCTGCTGTTCTCTATCCAAAACTTTCACATGATTTTCTTCTATGTAAGTGCTGGAGACACTACAAGTAGTTGATGATAAGGCACTAAATTCCCAAATTCAAGAAATGTATTCAAGATCTATCACTGTGCCCTATGGTAGACTCAGCATTCTGTGATTTCAGCTAAATTAGTTCATGTTCTCATTTAATTTACTATAAGAAGATCTCTTTTCATTATCACTTCTAATTTATTATAACCCTCTGTTTTATATGTTTACAAATGACCTGAAAATTATATTTATAAGCAGAATACATTATATGGATAAATTATAGAGGGTATGAGTTTTTTTAAAAAGGAAGATGGAATGATAGAAAACATAATTATTGTCTAAAAATTTATTATTTGAAAAATGTTAGACATTTTATCAGTCAGGCTGAACACAGAATAAAAGTAATTATCTACTGAAAGCCATGCATCATTAGGCCAAATTAATATCATCCTAGAAACAGCACTACAAAACATGGATTGATAATGGAATACTACCCAACAGGTGGAGAATAAGAAGAAAAGGGAAAACTTAACAAGACATTGAGTCAGCGGGCACTTCTCCCATCCAAAAAGATTGTGGCTCTCAGCATGTGCATGTACCATTATTCTTCCATTACTCCAATTCAGAGGAACTATTTACTCTACATTTGGTCTCACTGTGTGTCTTGTAGTGGAAGGTTTTTAATTCCCTTCCCCAATAAATATACTCAAACAGGAACCACTGCTCTAAACTAGCAGTTAACAATTCAAGTCCCGGGACTTCTGGTCACAGTACTATCTCCAAGGAAAATGCAAAAAAGCAATGCTATAAGCATGTGATCACACATTAAAATATACTGTGGTCCCCTAAAAATCCATGATCCACCTAAAGGGTAGGTGTTCCTGCCTCTACTTACAAGCATCTGTGTACATCTACATATACATCTGTGTATTGAAACCATATTAGTTAATCACCACATTCATAGTATGGAGCTTGGGAGAAGCCCTTATCCAAGCCAAGAATCTATTCTTTAAGGACTGTGCTATCTACACCTCAAGAGTACTGATACTATAATTATATTGCACCACACAAAGAAAAAAGTTCTGATTTAGTGTCTGTACTGTACATGGGGTCTCAAAATAATTTTCCATCGTGCCTCTATCTTGATTTCCCATTGCCAAAATAAGCTTTTCACATACAGTACATTATACAATATATACTCAATATATCTGTAGCCAAATTATATAAAAAGAAAATATGTTAAAATGAGATGCTATTTCAAAGTCAAAAGGAATTCAAAGAGTTAGATACACTCATATTAGAGACTACCAGTATCAAATATGATGATACAGACCCATTTTTATATTTAAGCTGTAAGAAAATGATTTAACGAAGACATTTTTATCATCTTGGAATCATATTTAAAACAAAATGAAACCAAAACAAGACAATTTTTTTTTCTTTTGCCATGGAAAAAGCTACATGTGATAGCAGCTCCTATCTTCACAGGACACATCCCACCCTGCCAGATGTCTTTTTCACAAAGTATATTTTCTTCATCTCCTCGGCAACAGACATTGCTCCAATAAATTGGAATATAGGAATATGGCCTAGTCCAGAAAACACAGAGTTTGTTTTGCTATGTTTTCCCCTCTGGAAATTCAGTAACTGATGTTAGGTTTATCAAATGTAAGCAAAACTTTTTAGCAAAGCATTTGGATTTTTAAAAATGGAAGAAATTAATAAAGATGACTGGGAAGAAAATAAGAAAAATACGAGATATGTTTCATGGAGATCAATATATCAGACCAAAACTTGGGTTGGTTAAATAGTAATTTTTAAAAATCAATTTTGAATATCTATTCTTTTATGCTTTTGTCATCTAAATGATTTAGAGGAAAGTGGGCATGTTTTGATATGGAAAAGGAATCTGGGTGTTTTTTGTGCAAAAGGTGTGTCACAAGGCCCAGTGAGGCTTGGATTCTGGTCTGGACTCAGCTAAAAGTCATTCTGAGCTACACCTCTCTCCAAGGCTACCTTCATATGTATGTATAAAAAAGATGCTTAGATAATTGAAGATTCTTTCCAACATTCCAGTTTATCATTTTCAAACGTCTACATCTGAGCACAATGATACAGAGGTAACTCACATTTTAAAAATCTTATATACAGCTATGCGAGGAAGATTTTAAAACTAATAACAACATACAGGAGGGCTCTGCAGTTAGGTCATATAATTCACATATTTTTATAGGTAACCTCTATTTTGTACAAATTCATGTAAAATTTTTAAAAGATTCAACCCTGATATGATGAACATGGTAACCTCTGCGTGGTCCTCATGCTACAACTTCCATTAGCCAAACAGCGAACACTTGGGATATATAAACATGAATGTGTCTTCAAGACAATAAAGCTAGATTGCTTGGCTCTTCTTGTGCCATCCTTGTGTCTTAAAAAATTGGTTACTAAAAGACAAGATAAGCAATCAGATCGGCTGGCTTATCTAAAGTTCATGCTTCTGGGATGATAGTCTACATTCTTTCAGCAATTGAAAGACTGGTAACCACACTATAATTATGTTAGTGTTCTTATTATCATTGTCTTTATACTTTATAGAAAATTTTATTATTTTATATTTTTCAGGGGTAATAAAAACACATGTGGGTAAGTGTACAAAGGAAGACACTTGACACTAGCATCCAAATTAATTACATCTCCTAGTCCTCAAAGGAAAAAGTATCTATCAAATCAACATTTTCTGTGATTTGACTATCTGCCTTTGGGTGTTTCCAGAACTAGTATTTATGATAAAATCAGCAATTAACTTTTCCAAGCAGCAGAACACTATATAGGTTCTGGCATTATTACTTCTTTCATCCTGATTGATATCAACTGCCATTAATTTTAAGCTAGTATTTTATCTCTATTTACTGTTCTAATAGCATCAAAAGTCTAAACAAATCTTAGCCCTTGAAGGTTTATCTTTTTTTTTCTCTCACTGAGTTTATTGGTACATTTTAGGTACAGTTTCTTTATTATTGGGATCTGATACCTTTACATTATAGGTCTTGGTTCTCATTTTTTCCTCTTGTCCCTGCCCTGCCTTCACCTGCTCCTCCCCTCCGCATTTACAAACACTTTATTTCCATTTTTTCATTTTCTCATTTTTTTTCTTTACCCTTAGTAGCTTTCCTATACCCTTCCCACTCTCCCTACACCTTTAGCCCCTTTCTTCCTATTGCACATTCTCAATTATCTCATTAGGATCTTATGTACTATTACAGTTTATTCACACCAGAGAAACTATTTGGTATTTACACGTGTGACTTATTTATTTCACTTGGGAGTATATCCTCAATATACATCCATTTTCCTATTAATGAAGCTAATTTCTCATTCTTTAGGGCTAAGTAGTATTCCATTTTATAAAAAACCACATCTTCTTTGTTCAGTCTCCAACTGATGGGCAAATTGTTTCCAAGTTTTAGCTATTACAAACTATGCTGCTATAAACATAGGTGTGCATATATCACTGTGATATGATTCTTTTAATTCTTTTGAAAAGATGCCCAGCAGAGGGATGGCTGGGTCAAATGGAACCTCTAGTTCCAGCTCTTTGAGGTATCTCCATATTGGTTTCCATAGTGGTTGAAGCAGTCTGCACTCCCACCAACATTTGTTATTGGTTGATTTCTTGATAGAAGCCATTCTTTGTGGGGTGAGGTGGAATCTCAGTGTTGTTTTCATCTGCGTCTCTCGAATGACCAGTGATGTGGAACATTTTTTCATATATTTACTTGCTGTTTTTACCTCTTTGTCTGTGAAATGTCTGTTCATTTCAAATGCCCGTTTTTGAATCAGGTCTTTACATTGGGGGGGGCTGATTGTTTTTAGTTCTTCATATACTCTAGATAATAGTCCTTTGTCTGAGGAGCAGCTGGTAAAATTTTTTTCCCATATTATAGGTTGTCTCTTATTTCTGTTGATGGTTTCTTTTGCAGTGCAGAAGCTTTTTAATAAAATGAGATCCCAGTTGTTGATTCTTTCTGCTAGTTCATTTGTTCATAAAGTCTTTTCCTAATGTCTTTAAGAGTTCTGCCTAACTTATCTTCCAGCAAGTTTAGTGTTTCTGTTTTAATAGTTAGATCTTTAATCCACTTGGATTTTAATTTAGTGTATAGTGAAAGATAACGGTCCAATTTTAATCTTTGACAGGTTGAGATCCAGTTTTTCCAACACCATTTATTAAAGAGGCTATCTTTCCTCCACTGAAGATGGTCAGCTCTTTTCGATATAGTTCTGGAAACATTAGCCACCACAATTAGACAAGAGAAAGAAATTAAAGCAATAAAGATAAGAAAGGAAGAAATTAAACTGCCATTATTTGGTGATATTATTTTTCAATGATTCTCTACATTGAAAACCCAAAAAACTGCACCGAAAGACTTCTAGACTTAATTGACACTTTTAGCAGAGTAGCAGGATACAAGGTCAACATCCAAAAATCAATAGCCTTCTTGTACACAAATAACAGACTCACTGAGAAAGAAATTAGGGAAATGATTCCTTTCACAATAGCATACAAAAAAATGAAGTATCTAGGAATCAATCTAATGAAAGAAGCAAAACACCTCTACACTGAAAATTACAGCACCCTGAAAAAAGAGATCGAAGAGGATACAAGAAAATGGAAAGATATCCCCTGCTCCTGGGTAGGAATAATCAACATAGTGAAAATGGCCATACTCCCAAAACTTCTATACAGATTCAATGTAATCCCAATTGAAATCCCAATAGTATATTTCACAGAACTAGAAAAAAGAATCCAAAAATTCATTTGGAACCATAAGAGACCTAGAAAAGCAAAAGCCATCCTAGGCAACAGAGAGATGGCAGCGGGTATAACAATTCCCAACTTGAAACTATACTACAAAGCCACTGTGATAGAAACAGCATGGTACTGGCAAAGAAACACCTGAGGATCAGTGGAACATATTGGAAGACACAAAAACAAATCCAGATATACGTCAAGGTTTATAGTTACTAAATATTTATTCTTTGTCTTCCCAGTGGGAATGACAGAAGATATTTGGCCGATCAAAGTCCCTCCTCTTCATGTGTATCATCATATTAGCTAGCAACACCCATTGATTTTTTTTTTTTTTTTTTTGTACCAGGAATCAAACTCCAGACTTTATGCTTCTGAGGCAGGCAACAGAACCACTGAGCTAAATCCCGGGCCCCAATTGATTATTAATCCAAAATATTTTTAAATTGCAAAGATAGTTTTTCAGTCTTTTAGACATGCATTTTTTATAACAAGATGAGGTGATATTTTCCATGCCTTCTAAAGTTAAAGGCCAAGAAAAACATATGGTACATGCACTTAGGAAAAAAATAAATAAGACTCAAAAACAGAACAATGAGAACAAAACAAAATCTTTTGCACCAAAATGAAATTTGCTCCTCTTGGTAGGACCCTACAGCACAATGCATAAAGATTCTGGGACTTGAGGAAGTCCGTATCCACTGACTCATCTTGAAGACCATGTCTAGGGTCAGGGCAGAAGATCCTCAGGATTGCTGCATGCTACAGGGACTGATGAACTACACAGTGCAGAAACCCAAAGTCTAGGACAACACCAACCATGGGAGAAGAGCATGGTAACATCACACCCCTTCCTACACTAAAAATGGTATTTGTGGCAGGCTAAAGCAAGAAAGTTAAAGCAAATGTCAGCAACTGAGGCCTGCACAGGCTACAAAGAAATTATACTTCTCAGAGTCATATTATTTGTTCCTTAGGCCTAAACAATAATTTTGTTAAAGATAAGATGCTTTTAACTCTTACCCACTTAGCTTTTTCCCATTTCCTATTTCCGTAGGATTAGTACAGGTATTCCTCTTTTTTTTTTTTTTTTGGTACCAGGAATTGAGCTCAGTCCTTGTGCTTGCAAGGCAGGTGGCAGAACCACTGAGCTAAATACCCGGCCCCAGGTAGTTCTCCTTTAACAACCTACTGGTTTAACAACCTTTCAGACTTAGAACAGAGGCTCACTGATAGGACTTACATCTCACTGCTGGGACTTACGACCCATTTTTTCTTTGTATAGTTTTATTCATCTTTTTAATAGATACAGAACACCTTGTTCATATAGTGTTGTAACTTTTGCAGATTATACTGCAAACTATAGTACCATAGTTTTATGTTGTTATACATTACATTACTACATGTAAGTGTCATACAAATAAAAGCAAAGTCATCAATGAGGAGTTTTCTTTGACCATTTCCTTTTTCTGAATATTGTAATGTACATACTGTATACAATTCCTCATTTAGTGACCAATTCATTTACCAACCTAGTCACAGGAACAGACCTAGGTCATTAAACAAGGAATGCCTATAGCCTACTGTATTTTAGGCACATTCACTAAGCATTCTGTGCAAATAAACAGCATTTGTGATAAGACAAATTCTTTAAAATATGTATTATTTCTATAATGTCTGAGACTGGGAAAAATAATCTATTTAACTTTCTTGGATATTGAGACAAAAAGCAATATATGAGATTGCTTTATTTATTTATTTGTTTTGGTGTTTTGAGACAGGGTCTCACTACATAGTTGGGACTGACCTGGAACTCTCTATGTAGCCCAGGCTGGTCTTGAACTCACAGTGATCCTCCTGCCTCAGTCCTGAGTGCTGGGATTACAGGCGTGAGCCACCATGCCCAGCTTTTTTTTTTTACATTTTGTTTATTTATTTATTTTGGTTATATGAGGTTGCTTTTTTGCCTTAATATCCAAAAAATATATGGTTTGTCAGCTTTGATGCATAAGGCAGTGATTTGCAGCATGGTCTTATGAGACCTCCAGATCACATATGATACAGGCAGAACAGATGTGACAAATGGCCAGAAAAATTTATCAGTGTAAATTTTATTAGGCTCACTTCTAAGTATTATTTGCTCCAGAAGTTTCCAGGTGATAATAAAACTCATTTGGAGTTCAGTAAATTCTCAGATACAAACAAATTGTTTAGAAGTGATGTTACCTTTGAAATTTGTTGATATGTAGAAATATCTCATATCATATAGATGTACATATTTTTTCAAGAGTTATATATGCACATCTGAACTAAGGAGAACAATTAATTATCACTGTTATTCTGGCTCTGTGATTGTTTTATGTGTTTGAATTTTGTCTTACACACCTGGCTACTAAGCTCTTTTACTGAAAATTTCAAGTCTTTCTATCCTCCAAAGTATTTAGCACAGAAGCAGACAGAGCAGTGGGCTCTATTAATGCCCATTTCACTGTCAAGGATATTTGGCATCTGCAGGAATTGTTAGAGTCAAGAAGGTACATGGTTCTGGGATATCTTACTAGTGATATTTTAGTTTCATTGATCCCTTGCAACAACCTGAAGAAACTACTTCATTAGTGAGCCCAAATTGCACATCCAGCAATATCAACTGTGTGGTCATTGCAGCCTTGAAGAATTCATGGAAGCTGCTAAGATGCCAGGAAAGAGCATGTGAGGAAATATAAGAATAGTCACTTTATTGATTTGCTAACTATCATATTTGTCTTACACTTGTTTTACAGTCATGATTATTGATGCTCATTTTCTATATCATTTCTATATCAGGAAATACCTTGGATTCTCTGAATAATTTGCATTCCTGTTTTCTGACATGTAAGGGACCAACATCACCTGAACCCAACTGATGTGACAATTTGTGAGTGGCTGCTGTATTTTATTTTAGAGGTTATTGGATAGATTGTGTTCTTTAGAAAAACAAATCATTTTCATTGAACTATTTTGATAACATAGTGTATAATAGAGATATTCCTCATTCAACTAGCCTTGTAATGACCGTTTGGATTTATGACCTACTGCTTGACTTACAGCCCACCTTTCTTTGTGTACAGTTCTGTACACCTTGTTGGTAGAGCTACAATGTCTTTTTGTACAGTACACCTTATTTATACAGTACTGTAATTTCTGCTAACTGTACCTTATGCTATAGTACTACATTGTTACACATTATAGTATTGCATGTAAGAGTTATTCAAATAACAGCAAAGTCATCAAGTTGGAGTTTCCTTTGACCATTTTTTGTCCTGGGTATTGTAATGTACATACTGTATAGAACTCCTCATTTAGTGACCAATTCATGTCATGACCTACCCACAGGATGGGAAGTTTGGTCATTAAACAAGGAGTGACTTTAATATGTCAAGTATATGTGTATATGGGAGAAATCATTCTTTCCATCTAGGGCCCTGTCTTTGTAGCCCTTTTATGAAAACTCGAGTAAAGTGATAAGGAAGGAAAATGTAACTTTCCACGGAACTGATGAGTGCCCAGCAATAGAGACACAGCCCATCACTTAATGACAGGCCTACATTTTAAGACAAGTGTCACTAGGCAATTTGTCACGGTATAAAAGTCATAGAGTATAACTGTATGATCCTCAGTGTTTAGCTACGACACACACAGAATGTATGGTACCGTCTGCTGCTCTTACAATACAAACTTGTGTAGCATGTGCTGTGCTTCAAATCTAGAATGTTCTCCTAAAGTCTCTCATGTTTGGAGGTGGGGATTTTGGAAGGCACTTGAATCATGGGGGCATGAGACTCACCAGCGATTCCACTAATAAATTCATAGATAAATGTGCGTTAGAAAGGAGAGCCTGGGCATTTGCAGTGTGACCTAGAAGAATGTATCCTTGTTCCCAGCTCCTCTCTTTTCTTTCTTCCTGGCCTCCCTGGGTTGAACAGCTCCCACCATGCCCTTCCACCTTGGAGGCAGCCATCTATACAGTGAATCCACTGAGCCATGAGCCAAATAAACCTCTTCAAATTGTGAGTGTTGGTGTTTTGTCCCAGGAATAGGAAAGTGACAAATATAGCATGTTACTGTACAAAATACTGTAAGCAAACACAGTTATATTTGTGTATCTAAGCACATCTAAATATAGAAAAAGTAAAGTAAAAAATACTAGACAATAAGAACTTGCCAGCTCCATTGTAATCTCAGGGGGCTACCATGGCACATGTTGACAGAAATTTTATTATGCAGCACATGATTGTATTACTAGGCTGATTTGGTCAGATGTAGTCAGACTTTCCCCAGATGAAAAAATAACTGATGCATCAGATCATCACAGTAGCTACTACAAACTGTACCCTAAACTGCATTTACCTAGTCTTCCATTGAGCCTTCAGACTCATTTTTGCCACCCCACGGCTGTACTGACTCAAAAGCAGAAAGAAAAATCTCAGAACCTTTCAATATACATAATCATTTGAACATACTGAGCCGGTCCTGAGTTACAATAACTGTTACATGCAAGTGGTGAGAGGACGTGTGGGACTGCTAAGTCTCTATGGTGTACAGAATGTGCTTTTTTCTTTCAATGGGGATTTAGCATGCTCTGTTTTTTGTAATTAATGACTTAATATCAATGCTAATTATACTTTGTCTTTTTATCTAAGTAGAGTCCAATTATAATTTGTAAAGAGGGACAGTGGAAGAATATGACTAATACTAAACTTTCCGCCCAAATATGAGATTGCATTATATAGAAAGTTCTTATCATTTAAGTGTTACCTTACTTCTTCCCATGAGGTCACTGATAAGCAGAAACACAGTTCAATCTTCTTGCTGATAAAGCAGCTGATAAATTTGCTGTTGTTCAATCTTCTTGCTGATAAAGCAGCTGATAAATTTGCTGTTGTATCTTCTTTCTATTTGACTTGCCTATCTACTAACAAAGAATCACTGCTCTTTCCCAACTTTAACCTCAAATAGTAGTCACAAAAATTCTAAAGATTATGTCTATAATTGTAAAAATAATGCTAATTTTGAAAACATTAACTAATGTTAGTCTTAAGAAAATAGCCACTAGTTAGTGTGGTCTAGTATGACTAGAGTAGAATGTCTCTGGAAATTAGCCTTCTCTTCTTCCATGACCACCTCCACTAAGCTGTTCAAAAGTCCACAGTTGGAGTCATTCTTTTCAATCTTTAAGAGTCAAAATTTAAATTTCAAGTACCCATGGGAAAAACAATATTTTAGGTCTTAGCTTTTAATTAGCAGAGCTGGGACTGGAAGCAGCAATTGGAAAACTAAACCAGACTAAATTAAACTCAAACAATGTAATAATTCCATGAAATCGGTAAAAATTACCTATGATAGCCTTTAGTTCACAGGTTAAGAAATTAAGGAATCATTAAGTACTACAAAAAATGCTGGCATAATTTTGCGTATTTCAAAGTTATTACGTATGGCTTTCTGATAATACTCCAAAATAATATATTCACAAATTATCCATTCATTTCATTTGTACTGGGTTATTCAGCCATCACTATTATTTTCCATAGATCATCCTTAAAAAATGTAAGCATTTAAGAAAAATATATCATGTTTTTCATTACAAAAACAAAGTCTCATTTAATTCAAACAAAAGAGAAGAATAGATGGAGGCAAACACTGCTTTGCCAAACACTGACTATTAGGGGGAGAACATGGGCATAGGTCATTCATGTGACAGATCATCTAAAACTCATTCATGCATACTGATTCTTTAATCCAGACTAAGCAAGAGGAGGCCTTTCCTAACTCAGTGAAAAGTATGAACTACATAATATTTTAAAGAAATACACGTGAAGAATTCCAATGAATTTTAATGAAATCTCTTTAAATCACATAACTTCCGACAGAGACCCGTGTGTTATGCAGATCACAAGTACCAGTAGTTTACTCTTTTTTAACAAATATCTCCAGTTTATTTCAAATGATTCATTTGTTCACCTCAAACATTATTTGAAATAGTACTTACATGAATATGTTGTCTCTATTACTTTTCCCACCATAAGGATTGAAGAGAGCTTTAGGAGTGGAAACAAACTACAGCTGCACTTGTATACACTTAAAAATAAGACCTAAACTACTGCCAAAATAAAAAGCTATGAAGAAGAAATGAAGTGCATTTGTCATCTAAATGGCTGAGGTACTTAGAGATAGGAAGAAAATACCAAGCAAGGTGTTTATATAACATATAATGTTATAAGGTTAAAGATAGAGCTAGAAATAGTTTCAAGTCAATTATCAGGTGCACCATCATTTCTCACATGCTCCAAACACACTGTGAAAGCCTGGGTTTATTTAGCTGTTTTGGCTATGTGGCAAGAAATTTGGAATGCTTATCCAATTTTGCTTTAACAAATGAATAAGAATATTTGTAATTCTGAAAAGCCAATTTGCATGTAAATGACTAATAAATTCTCTCTCAGATTTCACTGTAGTACCCCAGGCCCCAAATACACAGTCTCCTAGAAGTGCTTCTCTACATAATAAATTATCTTTTCTTGACTTCTGAGATTTCTGAGTATTCTGAGAAAGCCATCAGTTAGGCAGGTTTAGACTTTAGCAGGCCTGAGGGACAAAGGGGATCCTAAATAGTGTGCTTTGCCAAATATAGTTAAATGAAGAAACAATGACTTGAGAGTATTAGATATTTGCAATAATTTGTTAGAATTTACACCCAAAACAACCCCATGGAGCACCATGACAAAGAACATTATGCATATTGATTACAACACAGAACTATTTCCAGAGCAAGCCACACAGAACATCTGGCTGCCGCAGCATGTGACCTAATGATATCTCAAAACGAAACATTCTTTAAAGACCCTCCTGTCTTGGGATGAGACTTGATTTATTTAGATTTTCTTTAACAAGTTTTTTGCATGGATAAGGCCCCTCAAAGGATAATGACCACGTAAAGAATAAGGAAGAAATTTTACAATTCCATAATAACCACAAAGAAAAATATCAATAAGCATATACATCAAGTAGTAGAAAATGATTATTATTTTAGTCCCTTGAACCTTAGTGAGTCATAAGATCAAGGTGTGGACAGCTGGCTAGGCAAGCGGGTGTGACCTGTAATCATGGAGACACAGGACATGTGCAGGAAAAAGTTATAAGCCTTGCACCTGGGACCATTCCCAAAGTGCCATCTTCAATTCTTTTCCAGAGAACTCAAGTGGGTTTTTCATAGGAAGGCCTAGATCTGATGTCAGTCTGGACCATGAGAGATATAAAATACCGATACCATTTAGCTGGTGGCCACTGTAAACTCCCTCAGTGGTCTGTTCTTACTCTATAGACTATACTTCTTTTCCTACTTTTAAGTGGCCCACACTTACACTGCACAGTGTATTTCTTTTCCTATACTTAATACCTTTAGTAAATGTAAAATCTTGCTACCTTTTTTGCTTATCTGGACCAATTCTTTTGTTAAGAACAGCAAGGATCTAGGAGGAATGTCTAGAAGTCTCTAGCACCCTAGAACTTCATTAAAACTAGGAGTAACTGTGCTATGCATAAAAAAGGAATTCAAACTTGCACTTGGTACAGATGCCTGTGTGGTAGTACCCAGCTTCTTGCTTGAAGGTGTTAATTTCTTCACTCGATCTTAGCCAAAAAGACAAGAAGCGATGAAGGTGTTAATCGCTTTATATCTGCACTACGAAAACTCTGCATTGGCAGGCATGGTGGTGCATACCTGTGATCCCGGCTCTCAGGAGAGGCTGAGGCAGGAGGCTGAGGCTCACAAGTTTGAACTCAGCCTGAGCAACTCAGTGACTTAGCAAGATCTGTCTCCAAATAAAATTAAAAATTAAAAACATGCCTATAGCTGAGTCTGAAAGCCCTGAGTTCAATCACTAGTAACACACACACACACACACACACACACACAACCCCAAACAAACAAATAAACAAACTGACTATATTGGTGTCCGACCACCTATTTGTACTGACTGAATTCTGTCATGTAAAACAAAAAGGACCAAGGAAAAGAGGGCTAGTTTCTTATGGAATCAGGACCCAGATTCCCACTGACTCATGTACTTTGGTTTCAAGGTGTATTTTAATAGCATATAATTCTGTAAAATTCTCAATTCTTCTAATGATTATTTGAAACATCTTCTTTAAACATCAATGTAATAATAATATAATAAAGGTTAAAACACGCAGATAGGGAGTAGTTTGTGCTTGTTACATCTGTTGTCTTAGAATGGTTGAGATCTTAAGTACTGTAACTCATTTCCCTCAATCTGTAGATGAATAACCTATGAACCAAACAAAGTACCTGAGCAGGTGCAGCGCTGTGGCCAACTATTCCCTCAATTCCTGCCCCTGCTACTACCACCCCCCACTTCCAAACCTAAGCAAAGATACTAGAATACAGCAAGCACCTTTTAAAACTTCAGGTATTACTATAGACATTCCTCATTTAAAGACTAACTTCTATTCCTAAGATCGTTAAATGAATTGGTTGCTAAATGAGGAATTGTATATAATAGGTACATTATAATATTCAGAACAAAGAAATGGTCAAAGGAAATTTCAATTTGATGACTTCACTTTTATTTGCATATCTCTTCTATGCAGTAATGTAATGAATGAAACAACAAAACTATAGTATTGTACTATACAGTACAATCAACAAAAATTACAGTACTATATAAGCAAAGTGTACTGTGTAAACAAAGACTCTGCCACTCTACAAACAGGATGTACAGCACTGTACTAAAAAAGCATAAACTCAAATGGTGGATTGTAAGTCTGAACAGTCATTGAACAAGTAGGTCATTAAAGGAGAAATACATGTATATGCATTTATCATGATGGCTTTGATCATTCTACTTGAAATATTCCAGTGAATCTCCCAAATGTTATATGAGAATAAACCAGGCAGGTAGGAACATAAGGCAGCCCTTAGAGTCTCTGACGACTCCAGAACAGGACAGCATTTGAAGTTGATACTCCAGTGGAGGCTAATTTGTCCCATGAGCTGCACAAATTTATGAGTACAAATGTACGTGTGGGTTGGGGTATCCATACATTGGTGCAATTAATTACTTGTACAAATTTACAGATACACAGCTACAAAGTAGAGAAAGATAACCTTAGCTTGGTAGGAATGAAAAGGATAAAACAGTAAAGAAGGCTGGGGATGCAGCACACAGCAGAATGTTTGCCTAGCATGGAGGAGGGCCGGTACAATGGGGCAGGGTGCAGGGCAGACCTGGAACAGAACACAGCATTAAAGATACCACAAAGTTCAGAGATCAATCTGTGTATGGTTTCCTTCATCCTGCAGTACAAACCCTACTAAACCTTCTTAAAGTAAAAGAAAGGGAAGGAAGGAGAAGTGGGAGGGAGGGAGGGAGGGAAAGCGGGGGAGAACAGACAGAAAATTGAAAAGAAAAATACCATAAAGTTCAAAACTAGGTGAGCTAATTTCTGTTGCTCTATTTGCACACAAATTGGCAAACATCAGTTAGTTGCCAGTCTTGTATTATGAAGAATGATCCTTCCCTCATAGTCTCATACTCTGCTGCCATAAAGTCTCTCAAGTGCCATTTAGATGGAAATCATTCCACCATAAATATTTCTATATTAAAATTTTATTAATAATAAAAGTTTGAGGACTGGAGATTTAGCTCAGTGGTTCCTCTGCCTCCATCAAAAGTGCAAGGTCCCGAGTTCAATCCCCAATACCAAAAAAAAAAAAGTTTGAAGGGCCAGGGGCATTTAGCTCAGTGAATCTGGTGCCTCCCTCACAAGCACAAGGACCTGAGTTCAATCCCCGGTACCAAAAGTAAATAAATAAATAAATAATAAAAGTTTGAAATCTCAAATCAGTAATAGAAGAATATCTGCAACTGCAAATGTTGTGCATGATGGCCTGTCAAGGATAACAGCCCTAGAGGTCATGAAATACAGAAGACTCACATTACAAAAACTTGCTTATGGCCTTGCATGGTAGTGCACACCTGTAATCCCAGCAGTTCAGATACTGAGTCAGGAGGATCACTGCAATTTTGAGGCCAGCCTGGGCTACATAGTGAATTCAAGGCCAGCCTAAACTACCTAGTGAGACCCTGTTTCAAAAAAAAAAATGCTTATGAACAACTTTGCTAGAAAATAAATTCCCGGAATTGAAGGTCATTCAAGAAGGGCTCCTTGTAACCATTTTATCAGTTTCAACCAATAAAAGACACTAGAGAAAAGCTGATAGGATAAAATTTCCTTCCCAACTTTTACTGGGTTTTCATCTTGAAGGCTGCTGCTATAGGTTGAATTGTGCATCCCCAAAAGATGGTAAATTGCAAATCCACAGCCCCTATGAATGTGATCTTATTTGTAAACAGGGTCTTTGAAAGTTATCAAGTTAAGATGAGGTCATTAAGTTTAGTCCTACTCCAATATGACTGCATTTTTATACAGGGGAAATCTGGACACAGAGACACAGAGTGTATACCACATGAATGAATGCTAGTTAAACTCCCAAAAGCTGAGGGACTAGGAGAAGCTAGGAGACGGTGCTAGAGCATATCCTTTCGTAATGCCATCAAAGGGAGTTTGGACCAGCTAAATCTTGATCTTGGACTGAGCCTCCAGAACTATGACAAAGTTTCTGTTTTATTTGGGTTTTTTCATATTGGGGATTGAACCCAGGGCCTTCCTGTTAAGCATATTCCCAGCTCTTTTTCCCTATTTTTAATTTTGAGACAGATTTGGCCAACTAGTTAAATTGCCCAGGATGAACTTAAGTTTGGGCTCCTCCAGCCTCAGCTTCCCAAAGTGCTAAGGTTACAGACATGCACCATCTTATCTGGCTTAAATTTCTGTTGAGCCTCTCTGTTTGTGGTCATTGATATGGCAGCCTTAATAAAGCCATTACATTACCCTCTTCTTGGACAGCTAGACAAACTTCTGTTCCTACACTCTGTAAGTTAAGAAGAACTAAAAGAACTATTAAGAAAGGAAAAAAAAAAAGGTCCTCTACTTTTATTCTATAAATCTAGTTCATTCCAAAATAAAGTCATGCAAATGGAAAAAAGCCTCAATTAACTATTGAAAATGTATTTATAAAAGAACATATATTCATTTGAAGAGAAAAAACATCAAAAACAAAAACTGAAACAACTCTGCAGTTTTCTAAATAGTAGCAGGCATCTTAAGAACCTTTTAAAAATCAGTTTGGTAAACAGAAAAAAATTCATGTTATAACAAAAATTTTTTTCTCACCTCTTAACTAGAACATCACAGATGCACAAAGCAATGGTAGTCATGTCTATTGTTCTGCTGTAATAGAAAGAAGTACACTAGCAATATCAATCTACTATTCAGATCCTTCACAAAAAATATTTAAAGCTGTGAATGTGCTGTGTATGGTGGCACACACTTGTAATTTCATCTAATTGGGAGGCCGAGGAAGGAGGATGGCAAGTTCAATGCTGGCCCAGGCAATTTAGAAAGATTCTGTCCTAAAATAAAAAATGTTTAAAAGACCTAGGTGTGTAGCTCTTTTAAGCAGAATGTTTGTACAGTATGTGCAAGGCTGTGGGTTCAATCCTCAGCATCACCAAAACAAACAAACAAACAAACACAAACAAAAGAACAACACCAACAAAAAACACCTGTAATATAGTAATTTCAATTTATAAAATATTTAAAAGAATAAAAAATCGCATTACATTTGGACAATTTAGTGCATATATCTGACTTTGGGTTAAACACACTGTTATACCTTATGCTAAATTCAACGTTGGGAGAAAGTATATTAAATAACTATTTCCTCTCTTAATTACAAAAAAATCATACTAACTGAAAATAACTGAATTGAGGGGCTATTAGTTGAATTTTCAAGTCCAGTAGAAGGTAGAAGGTTAATTTTGAACTTATTTTCTTTCTCCACTATATCTTATGGTACTAAAGCATATACTTATTATCCATAATTATATTGGCACATAATTTAAATGTGTTAGCATTGTGAAGTAGTAGATTTAACTCAAATTATCCCAAGTCAAAATGAAATAAAATTTTCTTCCACTATACAGGACTTTCCTCTGAACCAATAACCAGTTGAATTGTATTTGTCTCCATTAGTTCACATCTATAATTCATTTTAATTGTTCATTTATTATTCAATGCACTTATTCAATGCAAAGAAAAAAATCTGAAAACAAGGGTATCGTATGATTAAGCAATTTTACCAGTCTACATTATGCTAATTAGAAATTTATGATTTATAAATTATATGTTTGTTTAAAATATTACACGATATCATACCAAGGAAGATTTTTATCCATGGTTATATGTTATGGTCTACTGAAAATGTATGCATATTACCCTAGCAGAAACTTTCACAAATTGTGTGTTCAGGAACCATCTACATATAAACAAATGGTGTGGGATTGCTATTTTATTGTACAACTGCGAGGGATAAAATTCAGACCGAATACTAATCTTATCTGTCTTCCAAAGCGTATACTATACAGGAAAGGCAATGAAAATGCTAATTATTCCTCTGCCACCTGACGTAGGGGTTGCAGGCAATTACTTATTTACCTTGGTAAACACTGTACCTAGTGCAAACTCAGTAAATGTTCAATGAATGCATAAAATGTATCCTTGCCTCTTTACAAGAAGCAGTATTTCCCACTCTTTGTGTCCCCTTTGGTAATCCTAATAAAAAGTATTCAGGGTGAATGTGCGTATGTGGCTTGTTAGGTAGAAACAATCTCATTGCTCTAGAGCCCTGCATATCATAAAATGTTATTAATACTGTGCCAACTGGCAGGAAGAAGGAGTGAGAGAAGAGGAGGCTGCCCTGGAAAAGTAAAATGTGAAAGAAACAAAACTCAGCACTGCTTGGTTTTCTAACATCAGTGTGTCAACCATACAGAAAGCAGTTCTAGCAGTTTTTCATAGAATGCATAAGTAAACGTCTGCATTCTGTACAGACAGAAGAAAGACATTTCAGAAGACCTCTTTCCCTATAAATTCATTTGGAAAAACAATTTTTTAAAACTAGAGTTAAATTATTTTTACTGACCAACTAAACTAACTTTGGTATTTTCCAAAATTATAAATTTGTTTATTTCAGAAATAAATTTGCCTGAAGACAAATTTGCCCATCCTAAAACAAAAAAATATGCTCTATCCACTAAGCCAGGGTCCAAATGTTATTCGTCTAGATGTGGGATAGCTTTCAGTTAACTTTTTGATTAATGTTCACTTCAAACAGTAGATGGACATCAAAGTGGACAGCCTACTAAACAGCAGTACTCAACCAAACGTCCATCATCTCTATCTGAATTAGGAGATTTGGGGTGGGACTAGCATGACATGACGAAAAAGCCAGATCTATGCATCATTCTTTTATGGCTTGGTTCTTAAGTGACCCCCACTAAGGTGCACATGCTAAATGCTTGGTCACCAGCTTGTGATGCTACTAGGAAGTGGTACAACCTTTGGTGTATGTGAGGCCTAGTAGAAAGAAGTTAGGTAATGGAGGGAAGAGATGCCCTCGAAGAAGTTATTGGGACCCTAGTTCCTTGTTCTTTGTTTCCTTGCTGCCATGAAACAAGCAGCTTTGCTGTGTCATTGCCTTGATCGTGTCAAACTACAGGCCCAAAATCAATGAAGTCAAGAAACTATGGACTGAAACCTCTGAAATCATGAGCCAAAATAAACCTTCCTACCTTTTAAATTGGTTATCTCAGGTTTTTTGTTTTGTTTTGTTTGGTTTTTGTTGTTGTTATTGTTGTTGTTGTTTTGGTACTGGGGATCAAACTCTAGACCTTCCACTTGCAAAGCAGGCAGCAGCACCACTGATCCCCAGCTCTATTTTAGGTATTTTGTCACAGCAATCAACAGGTGAGTAGCACATATTTTCTTATTGGCAAACTCTCAAGTTTCATCATTTTTCTAATTGTGTTACTCTTCAGTCATTAGCTGCTTGAGGTTGAATTCACTTGGTTGCTTATAAAAAGGGGGCATTCCTAACACAGTACTGAGAAGGTTGCCCCATCTGGCATGCCACCCTGACATTGGAAAAATGATTGCCATTTATAGGCAGGAAGCAATGATGTAGCCTGTTGGGGAAAGCCGTTAAATTGCCAGTTAGTTCTTCCTATAGAGATGTGAAAGTAACCTGGCTCACATTCACTTAATGATCGTATTCCAGTGAACTAGACTGTTATTATATCACACTGATGAAATAATTATGGTGCCATTTTCTAAGGCCACAAAAAAGTTGACATTAGCATTCTTAAACCCGCTCCTAAGCCAGCAAGGTGAAGTCACAGAATGGTGGGCTCAACTAGATCATCACTCACCAGAATACATTCTAGGAAGATTATCATGGCTTCCCATGGACTTTTCATGACTGTGAAAGAAAGCTTTCAACACTTAAATTACTTTGATTTCCCCTTAGAAATGCATTTCCTGCTCCTGATTCATATATGAGAACTACTCAGGGCTTTGAGGCTAGAGCCTAGTAACGTGCATTTCAACAAATCCCCAAGTGACTCTAATGTTCATTATAAGAACAGACGCCCTGGGCTGACTCAGAGTATTTCAATCTGCAGAAAGATTGTTTAGTACTATATGCAAGTTTCATAAAGCCAGAGTCCAGGCATCACCTTCTGTGTTCTCTGACATATGAACCACCTGAAACATCAATGCTCTGCCCACCTCACCTGAAACCCCCACCCTACACTTCAAGTTGGCTTCAACCAATCCTCCACCAAGGAGGCACCAACTTCCTCATTTCTTTGCAAGCAATTAGAAACTCTATTCCAACCACTAGTTTATTTTTTAAAGGATCACATTACTATACATTGTTCCTGTCTTTTGCTCTGGTTTTCTGCAAAGAAAAAAAAATTTAAAGGAAATAATGTGCACTGTACTAAACATAATTCCTTTTCTCTCTTCCTCTTAGACTAGTCCCTGAGCTACCAAATGAGGATTGTTGCACAACACAGATATTTCTCCATGATAAATAAGAAAAGAAACAGAGCAAAATGAGCTGTAAAGTGAAAACATACAGATTTTTCTCCTGCAATACTGGTAAAATGCCTTTTGAATCTCATTTAGTAAAATCTTGGAACTCCTTATGAAAATTAATTTAAAAATCATAATATAAATGTTTCATCCATCAAGCATCACAGCAAATGCTCCATACATCCCCCAAACTGGAAAAGTCCTTTGAATTAATCTGTTCAAAACTGCTTTTCTACAAAGGAGAAAAACCAAAGCTGTAAGAGTTAAGAGTCTCATCCAGAGCCAAAACAGCACCAATGTTTTTTAAAGCGCAATCCAATATTCTTTCACCACTCCATAATATTTTGCTCATACTCCTGAAATGTAGGAATAGGAAAGCTACAAGCTTCCAAATTCATGCCAGTCAACTCAAAGGTATGATTTATACCTAACCAGACCTGCAGGAGTAAATGACAGAATAGGAGGCTTTGGGCTGCCAATGTTGAGCTTGTTAAAGAAATCCATTAATCACATAGCCATTGCTCCCCTGTTTTTCTGTGGTGGAAGGAGGGCATTTAGCTGCATTGTGGGCAGCTGCTTTTGTTTCTCTTTTATTCAGCCACCTTAGACACAACTATTATGCAATATTTGAGGTTTTCTCTGCTGAGAATAACCTGTAAACACAAAGGCATTGAAAAGATTTAAATTTCTAGCCACAAGGTGGGCTGAGTGGTAAAGAATCCAACGATAAGCTACTCTCCTTATTAGACATATTAAACTGATAGTTATGTGTATGAAAAAGAGCAATTGATCACTGTAATGTTTTAAAATTTTAAAGCCTTTGTAAAGTACACTTCTATACAATTCCCATACACTTATTCCTTATTAATTCTCCACCTTTATCTATGTATAAAATGGAGAATACTACAAATAATTTCCAAAAGTAATAATAAGACAATACTATGGCTCTTTGCTTGATATCACCTCAAACTTTTTTATTCACATTGACATTCTGTCCATGAAACACAAGTATAGAGATGACTTCATTCTCTAGGATGAAGGACAATGGATCTTCATCTTCCTATCACTTTCCTTTAGCTCAAAGCACTAATGCAATTGAAGGCACAGATAAATAAAATGTAGGAAAACAGTGACGTTATGGAAGCCTACCTCCAAAAGGCATAGTGCAATATGTTTCAGGATTCCAATTTATTAAACTCCTGCCCCACAGCTTAGATGAAAAGTTCCCAATATTTTTAAAAGAAATTCAAACTTTGAAGGACATAAGGCTTTTCTTCTCTAATAGGAGAAAAAAGCCTAATATTAAACAAAAACCCAACAATTACAAATGAAGCACTGTTTAATGCAGATTACTCATTTACATTGTATTTTTTAGTGGTGCTTTTATTACCATGAAACTAAAACGTCTTAGCAATTTTCCTGTTGCAAACTGATTCTGATTTTCCACGAATAACATATACAACTGAATAGTAGCATTGTTGGACACCTCATTTGCCTATGTCAAGAAGCCTCTTTACTAAGATAGTTACTGTTCTTCCTTCTTGCCCCTTCTTCCTTCACTGATGATATCTGCGTACTGTGTCCCGCAGTGTAAACATCTTTGGAGTTTGGCCTGGTAATTTTGCCATGCTTTTTCAAATACAGGTCAGCGAAAGTTTTGCCACATTTTTTTTCCAAATCGGCGTCTAGAGGAAGTTGCCTGCAGACTGTTATGTTACACTTAATATTTCCCTTTCTAAAACAAACGATTAGCAATGTTATCTAGGTTTTAGCTTTGCATCTTTTAGGTAATTATAGCCACGCCCTGGAGGCAAGGTGATCCGGAGACCATACACTAGCACACTTCCACACAAGACACATGCACACTCGTGAGCGCTTGGGTGCTTATAACACACACACACACACACACACACGCACGCACACACCAGAAAACACAAAGTATACAGGAAGCCAGAGCTCAGCACAAAGCACACCTGGCTAATTTCAATATACTTTACTGGTAATTCCGTGGTGGCCACTGGCACACTATACAAGACAAACCCGCATCTCGCCCACCACCTCTTACCCCTGTATCCAAGAGGCAGCGATGTCTCCCCAGACCCAGCTGGCTCTGTGCATCACACCTTGTCGCCGCTGCCCCGCCGCCACTCACCTAGTCTGCAGGCGCAATAGCTCCAGTCCACCTGGCCACGGGCGTCCACATAGAAGCACCAGGGTCTGCTCGCACCGTCCAGGTTCCAGCAAAAGTTGTGTCGCTGCCCTCGCAGCTGAGCCCAGCTCGCCGGGGGCGACCGCTCCAGGAAGGGTGGCACCTCCGCCCATCTCAGACACGGGGAGCCCAGGTCCGTCACGTTGGCCCCGGGCTGCCCAGCGGGGCAGCGACCGGGGTGAGGTGGCGGCGAGTGTCCAGCCTGGAAAGCGTGTGGGCGCAGGACAGGGACTGCCCGCCGGGGGCACAGGGGTGACGGAGGCGTCCGGTAGTCGGGGTACTGGGCACCCCCAGGGGGCGAATGGCGGTAGCGGAGGCACGGCGGATAACTGAGGATCGGATCAACGCTGGCCACTTCGGGGAGCGCCCCCAACATCACAGCCAGCAAGAACCGAGCGAGCGTCATGATGCCAGCGCCGCGAGGTCTGGTCCATGCTCTCAGCTTGGGGTTTTGGAGGGAGGCGGGAG
>NW_022900950.1:18516897-18520597 GCF_012274545.1 Fukomys damarensis | reverse complement strand
CGCTGCAGGGAGCGCCGCGCCCGCCGTGCCCGGCCAAGCCCCACGGTACCCACGAGGGACGATCCCGGATGCCTCTTGACAACAAGCGGCGCAGCCACAGCCCGAGTCTGGCGGCTGCCCAGTCTGGCACCAGTCCCGACAGTCATTCCTTCACCCCGTCCCTCGCCTCGTTTTCTCTATTTTGAAATCTTTCGGAAACTGAATGGAATTAGGAGTAACTTTCCTTTGACAACTCCCAAGATAAAGGGCATCAAAGCCCACTAGGAATGTTAAAGTCATTTTGCTGACGTATGAGCTCTTCAAGGACAAGAGGCTGTCTTCTTCAGCTTCATATCCATGTGCAGCAGCCGAAATTAAATTCCCGAACAGAACCAGAAAGGAGCTTGAGCCTTTCTACTTCCTGCCTCCCACTCTCCACCCGGTGCCCTGGGCACCAGCAGTTGTTTGGTTATTATTGGGATCGAATGAGGCTCTCCTAATACCACATTTCCTCTCTAACCAGAGAAGGTTTCATCCCTCCTGGTCTCCATCCTGTCCAGAAAAGTCTTGCCTCGTTTCAGCAGGGCAAGGGACTTGAGTTAATCCTCTTTATTTACCACTCCAAAGTTGACTCTGCCTGTGATCATTTTGCAGCTCCAGTGGCTTGACCTAGCCTAGCTAGGCCCTTTCCAACACTTGCCCCCACCACTGCAAGAACTACCTTGATTTAGAAGTTTAAAACACTGCCTGCAACTAAATGTTTTAGGATTCTTCACCTTTCAGTTGATCCTGACTGTGCCTCTAAAGTTACAAAAGGAAGAGGAAGCCTATACAGAAGGCATGATTTTGCTTTATGTCTTAATCATGTTTCATCGTGGATGAGGAATACTGTCCCATAGCATAAAATACCCCGAAGAAAAGCTGAACAGTATTTAAAAGTTTATTATTAAAACCTAAGTTTCAACAAGAAGTAGAATTCACTACACCTAACTTTTGAAAATCCACTTTTATCTAAATTTTGTGAATCATCCTGTTACTCTTTGGTTCTGATTCATAGAGAAATGGATAAGAGAAATGGCATTATGAACACAAGAATATGTCAAGTTTTTATCAAAATGTTTTTATTCAAGATGCTTTTACCAATTATTTTGTATTTTATGAACACCTTTTCTGGCTCCAAAAGCACAACTTTTGGGTAAAAGACAAAACATATAGGAAGGGTAACAGTTTGCCAGTCAGAGATTCCTGATGTCAGTAGGTGACAGGTTAACTGGAATGAGCCCTTTTCCTTTCCAAATGACCCTTCCCCTTTAGGCTACACCTGATGGTCCAAGCAGGGCTCATCTAGGATTCAGTCTGGTTTGCTTGGATCTGCTCATCTTTGTTTCCTATGTGATTTCTACAACTATTAATTTCACACTTGTTGGAAGTCTGTGGACTCAACAAAGTCCCACACATCTATGGGTCTTGCACAGGGGAAAATAATGAGAAAGAAATGAGTAAAAGAGTTGTTGGAACTGACCTCCAGAGAGAACCAGAGCCTTAGGCCAGATCCAACCTTTCCTCCAGCTCCCTGCACCAAAGAAGAAGTAAAGCTCCTTTAAGGTTTCCTTACATTTAACAGACTGTAAAGTTGATACATACAATGTAGAATTATCCACAGAAAATCTGACATCTGTATTCCATCATTTAAATATTAAAGCATATCTTTGTTAGAAAATAAAATGGCATTTGTCCACTTGGGCCACAGATTTTAAGGACCCCAACTTGGATTTTATCTTTTATTTCACAGGCAAAAGTAGCTTAAATAGATCCATTCTGTGCATATTACTCTCCTCTTCTGTTAATGTTTTCCTTTCATCTCTTCTTTCATTCCATCTCATTGCTACCAGTGAGCAGATGTTTAGGATTTCCAAATCCCAAACCAATCCCTGAAATGCCGCCCCCATCACATCACAATAGGTTGGAGCTAGGAGGATTTGCAGGAAGAAATCCTTTTGCCTCCTAACATTAGGCTCCTACCTGGCCACATCCCTCCTCCCATTCTTACCATCTTTTACCATAGAGAACAAAGCCAAAGGAAAGGGGGAGCAACTCCTTGAAAGAAACTATAAGAAACCCATGGCTGGTTTTCTCTCTGCCTGCCTTTCCCTTCAACAGCAACAAAAGCACAGGGAAAGGGAAAAGAAAGGAACAAATGACACCTTGCAGACAATTTTCACTACAACTGGAAGCCCCTAGGAGGCTGCCCAACCCTAGTTTGTCACCTTTTAGTACATCAAGCAAATTCATTGATTTAGAGACAAAGACTCCAGTTCTACAAGCCTCATAGCCCATTCTGGTGGAGCCTAGATCCAGAATCACAGTCAGAACTAGAGGGAACTGAAGAGAGGACTCTCCCTTTCCACATCACAGGAGAGAGGGCGGAACAGTCTTGGGGGTGCACCTCTGCATAACTGCAGTTCCTATGGTAACTGTTAAAAGTAACCATTTGGGGGGCCAGGGATGTAGCTCAGCAGTGTTGCACCTGCTTGCCAAGCACAATGTCCTCAGTTCAATTCCCCATGCCAGGGCGGGGTGTGTGTGTGACCATTTGGCTCTATGGTGGTTTAGGGATCCATTTACTGCATATACAGTTGCCCAGTGGCTTTTGTGTAGTGTGCTTTGGAAATTTATCCAACACTTATATAATTTTTACAGAGTTCCAAAAACTAATATACAAACTAACTCTTGGAAAAGGCCCATTTACAATTCAGGTACTGCTTATATTTCGAAAAGTTAAGAGCCTTTACATATATGGCATAAAAGCAGTGTTTAATTTATAATTCCAAGTGCAAAACAAATTTGTTGAAAGAACATGAAGCACTGGGTCAGGGATTTGGCCCAGGGGTTCTGCTCCCTACCTCACAAGCACAAAGCCCCAAATTTAAACTCTGGTACCAACACCCCCCCAAAAAAAACCCAAAAAACATTTAATTAAGAATTCAAAAAAATAAAAAGCAAATTACCAAATGAATGGTACAGTAATTCAAGGTCAGAGATCCTTGTTAATAAGAGGTTTCTGACAGTAAGGTAAGTTTATACATTTTCCTTGTATTACTCATTGTTTTTTCAGACAACCTCTCCTGAGCTGTGAACATGTGGAAGACTAATGAGTACAGCAGCAGGTTTTCTGGGCTGCCAAATTATCTGTGGTGCTCAAGAGGAAGGCAAAATATGCATTTGACTCATTGGGTCCATAGTGTTCCTGAGTCTTTTAATCTTTTTTTTTTTTTGTCATTTAAGACTGAATTTGATAAAGCAAAACAAAATGCTTTTTCGGTTTGAATTTGCTTTTTAAAGTTCACCTAAATTTTCAATATGTATCCATTTTCCTATGAATGAATCTATTTTCTCATTCTTTATGGCTGAGTAATATTCCATTTTACAGAAAAACCACATCTTCTTGAAGATATACTCCTAAGTGAAATAAATAAGTCACGCATGTATAAATACCGAATAGTTTCCCTGGTGTGAATAATCTGCAATAATACATAAGATCCTAATAAGATTACTGACATTTAGAAATGGGAAGAAAGGAGCTAAAGGTGTAGGGAAGGTGGGATGGGTAGGGGAAGGGTAATAAGGGAAAAGAAAAAAATGTGAGATAATGAAAGGATGGAAATAAAGTGTTTGTAGATGGGGAGGGGAGGAGGGGGTGAAGGGAGGGCAGGGACAAGGG
>NW_022900950.1:18503379-18516831 GCF_012274545.1 Fukomys damarensis | reverse complement strand
GTGAAGGGAGGGCAGGGGGAAGGGGAAAAAATGAGAATCAAGACTTGTCATGTAGAGGTACAAGATCCCAACAATGAATGTAACTGTACTGTATCCCTAAAATGTACCAATAAACTCAATTAAAGCTGAAAAAAAAGTTCACCTAAATTTGAATAAGTCTTACATAAAAATTAATTATACAGACTCATATTCAGAGTTATCTAAATTGTATGTGCTGGCAACTAATAGGTGAAAAATATACATATACATACATCTGTATCCAAATATATATACATATATATGTGTTTATATCTAAATGTACATATCTATATATACATATATCTATATATATGTCTATATATGATATATATGATAGACATATACATATATCTATATCCAAATGTTAATTTGCCTTTGGAATCAAATCTGCTCTCAATCTGGCTCTAGACCTTAATCACCATGGAACATTAGACAAGCATGCCCACTTCCTTCAGCCAGAGGTACCCAGTCTGTAAAACAAGGTCAATAATAGTACTTATATGATAGATCACTGTGAGGGATGATTGAGACAATGTATGGAAACTGTGAACAGGAAGCATTGTAGCTATCAACTGTGGTGCATTGTAATAGTTTGAGTAACTGCTGCTGTATCCTTAACCCCTCAGACTCAGTCATCTATGAAAATCTTCCTCATCCACATTTCTCTCCCTGCTGCACTTCAATTAATCCCCCCTCTGAGCTCTGCTCACTTAAGCTCTTATGTTCTATCTTCTCTCAATAAGCTCTATACCGAAAAACCAATGAGATGCTAAGTATTGCAAGTAAAATGTTCTTCCTAAGGATTTTCCCTAAGCATAAGGAGGGGTTGCAAATCCCTCAGCCTCATGGTTACAAGTGGGATACAGCCACAAATGAGAAGAGTGAAGAGATGGAAAGAAAAGCAGCACTTCAGCCTCTTGCCAGTAATGTTGGAAACACAGACAACCTCAGTGTTGAACAGTGTTTTGAGTTCCAACTTTCTGTCAGATGCAGGAATCCTTTCCAAAACTTTCCAACAAAAGATTTGTACCTATTTCTTGAAAAATAGTTGTGAATAAATTCCTACTTGGAACAGAACACTCCTTCTCTAGAAGTTCAAATTGTCCTCTGGTTAAACCCCAGAATGGACACATCCTCATTAAACTGTAACTCATAGAAATAAAACAATACCTCAGATATTATTTGAACAGTGTAGATTTCAATGGAAAAATGTCCTTATTTCAAATTGCAAATTTTTTAACAGATGTGTAACATTTGGCTCTGATACAGTAAGCTCAGTTACCTAAACTCGTTTGTCAGCCTGACAGAACCCTCCATATTCTTGAAAGCCCTGCTCAAACTGTGAAATTTTCCCTGGCTAAATTCTGCTTTTGCAATACATGTTAGCCTGGCGCATTGTACACATGCAACTTCATAATCACGGCCACATTGTTCCAGACTTATCTTTAGTAAAACCTCCTTGATGAAAAGAAGTATGCATTCCACAATGATTAGTTTGAAAGTAGCAGCCCAGGAAACAGTCCTTGAACACATGAGATCTTCAAATAAAATGTGAATGAGCCATTCCCTTTTAAGGTATAGTAGTGTCATGTCTACAAAAGAGATCACAAGTGAGCAGCAAGCAAGATAGATACACTACCCAGATATATTTTTTTTCAAAAAAGAATTCCTTTATAGGCGGAATTTTATGCATTATTTAAAAACCAGCCTCTCATACATAAAATTAAATTACTAGCTTGATTACTTTAGTGTCTAACTAAGTATGCTACTGAAGTCTCATCCTCCCTTTTTCCCTCTGCTTGGCCTTTTCTGTTACAGCAGTGGTATTAGGAATTGAACTCAGGGGCTTAACACTGAGCTACACTCCCAAGCTCTTTTTTTGTTTCTTAGTTTGAGACAAGGGTTTGCTAAGTTGCCCAGGCTGGGTTCAAACATGGGATCTTCCTGCATTAGCTTCCCAGAGTGCGCCATGAAGCCTGGCTCTACTTGGCCATCTTAAAGTCCACTTCATCTTCAGACTACCAGCAAATGACATGACATTACATCCAGACAGAGCGTCTGTTCACAAGAAGAGAGAATTGTGATTTCTGGCCCTCTCTTTTAGGAGGAAAAAATATATTTCCCACAAGCTTCCTAGGAAATTTCACTCTAAACTTTTTTACCGGATTTGAAGCACATGCCTCCTCATGAAACATTCACCAGCAAGGGAGACAGACTTCCCTGGTCAGCTTGGAGTAATTATCCAGGTGTAATGGATGCTTGGAAAGAACTATGTGTACTATTGTAGGGAGAAATTCTACATAATTTGGGGGGAAAATCATTTGATTAGGCCTCGTTCTCCACCTGTAGGCCAGCTATGGCATTTCAAGACACAACTGCATTTTGGTCTCTGGTCACAGCTAAGATCTCAATGGTGCAATGATGCTGTGATGCTCCAGGACAAGATTGCACCAGCTGAAGTCGTCCTAGGAGAAACAAAATCTACATCTGCATAGCTCCTCCTTGTCTAGGGTTTCCGCTGTCCCCTCAATCATCTGCTACATTTGTTTCTCCTGATGTACTCAATAAAGGTGTGGCAGGTTTGAAGGCTTTCATCTTTGCCACCCAGAAAGGCAAGGATCAAGCCAAAGTCAGCTTCCTCTCAAAGTCTCACGTTTCTCTTTCCTGTACAATAAGTTAATTGGCTTTACGCTGTCATGGCTTGCAGGAGACTAGGACCTGATGCAGAGGTTCTAGTAATGTCCCCTTTTTCTGTTCCCTACATATTATACCTTGAAAAATCATGAGGTCGGGAAGCATTGCAACCCAAATTCCATATAGTATCAAATGTCTATAGCTTCTTCCACCCTTAGACCTGGAGTTTTGATTCTTGCCATTGTTCCTTGAAAAATCATAAGGTTGGACAGCAATGCAACCTAAATTCCATTTGCCTAGTCCTTGCATTGAGCTATATCTTTATATCCCCAGCCCTTTTTATTTTTCATTTTTGAGACGGGATCTTGCTAGATTGCCCAGGCTGCTCTTTTACATGTGATCCTCCTGCCTTGGCCTCCTAAGTAGCTGAGATTACAGGCATTTTACTACTGTGCTTGGCTTATGTGTACTTCATTACCTGGCAAGAATTTCATGCTAAATTATGATGTTTGTAGGTAATTCAGCAATTCAGCCTACATATTTTGAAGATTAATGGTAAATGAGTAATAGGGCAAGAATCTAGGAGTGGGTAATCTGGCTCAAGGCCATGAAGTTTCAGTCAAGATGTAAGTGTGAGCACAGGCATATGAAGCCTCAGCTGGGCTAGAGGATCTGCTGCTGAAATCATTCAGGGGCTGTGAGCTCCAGGCCTCGGTTCCCCACAGTGTGGACTTCGCCACAGTGGTGCTTGCACAATGGTATAGGTTTCCCTGAGTGTGAATTATCTGGAAGAACAAGAGGGCAAATAAGACAAAGTCACAAAGACTTTTATAGTATAATCTCAGATACGACATACCATTGCCTCTGCCATATTCTATTGCTTACGTAGTAAACTAATCCTGATACAAGCAGGCGGGGGCTTCACAAGGATGTGGATTCTAGAAGACAAGAACCATTGGGGACCATCTTCAAGGCTGGCTGCCACAGTGATGTTCTTTAAAATACTTCTAAAACAGAACATTTAAAGATACTGTATTTGTAGTATGGCTATATGAGTTTTCCAATTAATTAAGCAGTTATTTTAAACACAGGGACAACTCCAAACAAAAGCGTTTTAATGTCTCTCCCCAGCCTATTTTATAAGCAGACTTAGTCTGCTTGTCTGATTGCAAAAAAAAAAATCCAAAAGTTTTTATCAATGAAACCAAGTATCCAGATTCCCAGTAAAAGACTCTAGAATATACCAACTTCCTGGTAAGATTTAATTTCTTAATCAGTCTAGAGTCATTCATGTTTTAACGGGGACAGAAAAATGAAAACTATGGACAAAGGAATTATGGGATTTCAGGAATCCCCTAAACTGAGTCCCAGGGCAGCAGGAAGTTGGATAAGGGAGACGATATAACTTGTAAGGTCATCTGTGTTAGATTACTCCTAACAACAAAGAAAAATAAACCAAAAACACTGGTTTAATTTGATGAGATCACCAAATGTTTTCGGCTAAACTATACTCACTATCTGCAAAACAAAAAACCTTCAGCATTTTGGAAAACAGCACTTTCCTGTGCAAAATATTATACCTCATATCTATTGGTTGCCTATGCTTTCTTCCCCAAATAAATATTCTCAGAAGAGCAGAAGGCTTATAATTCCACATGATACAGTTATAACAACTAGAAATAAATTGTGATGGTAGAGCTGAAATCAGACAGAATTTCTTTTTTTTAAATCCCCTCTTGTATCAGAAAAGTTACATTATGAAGGACACAGGCCATCATTTTGGTACTAAAAGATCGAAACAGTTTTCAAATAATTTCATTGACAGTATTTATAACTGAATTATATAATAAAATAAACCCAGGGCATTAAAGGTATGACGCTACTCTAATCTAGTTTTTATTTTTAGAAGGCTTAGAAATCTCTGCCCAGTGTAAAAAGCCTCTGACAATGTTCTTTGCTATCAAATTGGTCATTAGAAAAATGAAATACCATCAGTCAACAAGAAGGACAGTGCTTGGCATATAACATTTGTCATTGAAACCACAGCTGAAGCCAAGCAGACAACTTTATAGTAGATGCTGGATTCCTTCAAAGTCAAAAATAACAAACAGTAACTTGTAAGATTTTCTTCTGTGAAAGAATAGTTCTTACTGCCCTTATGTTCCTTGTGGAATGTTTGTCTTCAGCAATACTTTAAGGGAAATTTTCAAATAATCCACAATGACTTTGAATAACATGAACCTTTGGACCTTACCTAGCTCAACAGGGAATAGAATGATTAAAGCAGAAGGAAGAATATCTAAGGCATAGATCTCTTGAGATGAGTTTAAAATATTTAAACACTAAAAATTGATAGAAAAAGTTGAACTATCGTTTAATTTTGTAGAAGACAAATAACGACATGAGTTTCAGTTTCGCTTGTGATTACAATTGTCTCTGGAAGCTATGATTTCTGTATTCTTTTATTTTCAAAATATGCTAAAGATCATTAATAAGAGAGCACAAAGTATCAATACTAATAATGAACACCCGTCTAGTAGTATCCATTGGATCACTTAAAGATTTATTGACTTTTTTTTATAAGGGAGGAGGATTTTGCTAAAATGGTTGAGTGGATTCATGTTAACTGTAAGTAGGCTCTTTAGAGAGGTAGTGGATCTCATTACTTAATCTCTGACATCTCTTAGTTCTCTTCATTAATTACTTTTAGGTGATGGCAGACTGGTGACAAATGCATAGTATGCAGTGAAATTCAGAAAGTTTTCTCTTGGAAATGTAATAGATTTTCCTGGGGAAATGTTAATTTAAAAACAGCTTTGTTTAGGATATTCAATTTTGCTACAAAATATGCATTTTGTAGTACATTATTTTTATAACTACCTCAGAAAATGGATTGGATCTAGCAGTTCTAGGGGAATAGAATCAGAGGGATTGTGACCCACACAATCTGTAAAAGTGCCTGGGGTGAACTTGGAGCAAGAATGATTTAAGAATTGCTTTAAGTGGTTGGAATAACTCACTCAAATGATAAATTAATCAATGATTTTGAAACCACACTGAATTTCTCTTCTGCTAATACAGAAGAATGCTGAAATTTCACTGTTTTAAATATGGCTTCACTCTAACATCTCACAGGGCTCATGAAGTTGCAGAGTATGAAACAGTCTTTAAAACAATCCTAAATAGAATATAAATTACTGAATTCAAGTTAACAAAAATTAAACTTATGCCATATTCAGGAATAACAAACTGATGGATCATATATATATTTTTTTTTCTTTTCCTTTCTTTTCTTTTTTTTTTTTTTGAGACAGGACCTGGAACTCACTATGTAGCCCAGGCTGGTCTTAAATTCACAGAGATCTTCCTGCCTCAGCCTCCTGAGTGCTGGGATTACAGGCATGTGCCACCATGCCCGGCTGGGTTAGATACATTGAGAAGTTATAAAGTTGAAAAAAAGAGATGTTATTAACAATACCGTTTTTTTTAAAGGAGAAAGAGATATTGTTAATAATGCTGCTATATTTCAAAGAGAAACTCCCATTATACCTGATTATTCACAAATTTAAGTAACTCTAAGGGGACTGTAAATTTTTTGATTGCTTTTAATTTATTTGCAGAGAATAAAGTCAGATTGTTTTCTCTTTTCTTACACCTCCCTAAGTACCATTTGTTGTTCCATGTTGTGAATGCCAAATCAAACTTTAGATGAAATAACAAGGAACAAACTATACAAAATTATAAATAGTAAATCTAATAAGTAAATATTAGATTTTAAAATATAACCTTATTCTTTCAGATTTGACTGTTCTTTGAATTCTAGTTCATATTCAAAGATTGTTTAGAAACATATTTTATAGCAAGGGGAGAGTCAACATGAATGTCTTGACAATTTAAATTAATTAAAGAGCTAACACTAATAGAACATTTACACTGTTCAAGAATCTCTACTATCCAGGCGTGGTGGAGCACGCCTGCAATCCCAGCACTGGGGAGTCTGTGGCAGGAGGATCGCTGTCAGTTCGAGACCAGCCTGGTCTACATAGTGAGCTCCAGGTCCATCTCAACTACATAGTGAGACCCTGTCTATCTCAAAAACCAACAACAAAAAAATCTCTACTAAGTACATTATGAATTACTCATTTAATACATATTTATGAATGCTTCCCAAATCATATAAGAATTATTATGTCATTGGGGAAACAGAAGAAGAAAAAATTACATAGGTGGATCCTTAACTACTCTGTTACAGAACAATGAATATTTTTTATTTTTTATTAAATTATACTAATTGTTCTCTTCAACTACAAAATTCAGCATTGATGCTCAATTCACCATTTCTCAAAGGCAATGACAAAGCCTCAATAGAGTTTATTAGCTTATAAAACTATATTAGGTTGAAGACTAGAATCAGGTTTGAGTGGTAGCTATGCAGTCAAGTCACACAATTTAGAAATATAGATTGGAAGAACTTAAATTCTTCAGGTTTCCAGTGAAAATGTCAAGCAGATTTTCATACTTGAGCGCTAGCTGAATATAAAGACCAGATCTGTTGAAGAAATGTAAAACCAAATAGAAATTTTACCTCTACTGAGACAGCATCACTTCTCCCTCGAAACATCTTACCTGCTTATGATTTTGTCACAGAGATAATTTTCACAATGTGACTTGGCAGCTACCAACTCAAGTTATGGTATCAGATAGCTTGGGTTCAAATTCATCTCAGCATCCTATTGCCAACTAAGTTACAACCTCACTAAGCCTTCTAAAATTGTTATAAAAATAAAGTAGGGTAAGTTTGTATAGTATTTATTTGGGGTTTGGACTTTTGTTATTGTTGTTTTAGATAGATAATGAATAGCATAGTTTAAAAAGAGAGAACTACTTAGTTTATATCCTACTCTTATTGAAAATAAGAAGCCATTTGAAATCTTTTGGCCACTAACAGAAACATTTCAAAGAAACTTTGTACTTATTGTCTTATGGGATACATATGAGGGCCAAAATTGAAAATGAGCTAGAGCAAGTCTGTGTTCAAAATCTGACTTTGCTTCAGAATGACATCAAGTAAGTCACTTGACTTCTTTAGCTCAGTTCACTCATTTATTAAATGAGGATAACTCTCATATTTATGTTTGATGAATAAGTAAAATAATGAAATAACAGCATACTACCTGGCATATAGTAAACTTTCAATAAGCGAGAGTTGTTATGATTATTAAAATTATCACTGTTAAAATACAAGAGCAAATTCAGAAATCTGAAGCTCAGGTGAAAGGAGATGAAAACCTTGGCTCTGTCTCCCTACAGCGTTCAGTTGGATCCTACACAACTTGATTGTCTCCCGAGGAAGAAGTAGGAGAGGTAAGTTTGGGACTTGGTTAATAAAGTCTCAAGATCAATAACAGAGAGCAGCCTGCCCAGGAACCTGATAAATGATAGACTCTCTGGTCCCTAGTGGTTGATGCCTAAGAGCAAATACAATGATCTTCTGCTAAGGGAAAATACTGACCTATTAACAGAAATGTTACCCGAAAGATGGTCGATGCTCCAGTGATTTTAGTTGTGGTCCACAATGGTACATGTATATGATGGTGGTCCCATAAGATTACATCATCTTGTGATGTCATGGGCATTTTCATTTATACAACTGCATTCCATGATGTTCACAGCAAAATCACCTAACAGCACATTTCTGTGAATACATCCTTGTTGCGACATGACTGTGTTTTGTTAAGGAAGAAAAAAGATCGCTTATTCATGAAATTTTTAAGGTGATCAAACTAGGCTTCTATAAAAATTCCTGAATAATAACAGATAAAAAGAATTTCTTCTTCTCAACCTCAGATGAGTAATGCTTCTAGGGCTTCCGCACAGGCTACAGTTGGCCCCAATTAAGCTCCTTTCCCAGGACCTCCTACATCACAAACACTTTCTGAAAGGTAAGTTTTAGCCTTGGCATATTTCTAACAGTTAACTTTTCCAAAAGAACAAGACAATGATATAATTAAGGTGACCACTTGTAAGCTGAATTACTAATTTTTTAAAATATTAGCAAATAAAAGTACTCTTTGTATGGTTACCATTGCATCTAAATAAGGGCACTCTATGTTGTTGGATGGACAGTGCATGGATTAGGAATCATGGACATTATGTCCATTTCTGTTCAGCCATTTAATATTTCAGCCTTACTAATTCTCTGAGTTACATCTGTGGATGACAATGTTACCTCATCCGGATGTTTTACAGAGATATGAAAAAAATGCTGCCAGTGCTACTTCGTAGGCTACCCACCGATGGTGTGTTTTTTGTTCCATGTTTTTCCTTTGTATAAACTTACTGTTTGCTTAATATTATTAGAGAGCAGAAAGTTTATTCCTTTGCAAAGCATGTGTCTAGCAGTTTCACAATCCAGACAGACATGGAATTGGTCAGGAAATGCTGTAATAGACCCTTGAGAACATGCTAACCTTTGAAAAAGAATCTCGCTCAGTGTTTATTTGGGGCCTTGAAGTCCAGTAAATAATGTGTACTTAATTAAAATTTCAGCTTCTTTGGGAAGGAAGTGAGCTTTTTTGTTATTCAAATTAAGCAAAATAATTTAGAACCAATTAAAACTTTGGTAGCATTTTAGACACAAAACAAATAAAATATTGCTCATAAGAATTAAATTATGTGCTGATACTTTTTGTGTTTTCACAGAAGGGTTTTAACTGTTTAAAAACTATATTAAACATAGAAAACAATTATGTTCTTGATTTTTTTCTTTTTCATTTGTGGTACCAGGAATTGAACACACTACCTTGCATGTAATAAATGAACACTACACCGCTCAGCTACATCCCTAGCCATGCTACTGAATTTTATATTGTATATCATTATAAATAAATATTTTTGAAAGAATAAATGAGTCAAGACCGCCCTCGCCCTCTTCTCCATCCATCTAAATCTTACCAACTAATTAAGATCCCCCACCCCTCCCACAGCTGTTCTTCCAAAGGATTCCAGTCCACAATATTGATCAGAAGACACATTTTCATTTTGCCGTATTTTAACTACTCCTCAGGTCTGCCCCAGATGATAACTGTTGTGTTTAGGTTGGAACCAATCTATTTGGATTCAAATCCATTCAAAGACTGTTCAGCGAATATGTAATCCCTTAAAGCCTTAGCCCCCAAATTTAGAACTTTCAAGGGTGCCGCCAGACTATTCCAGAAAGAGAATATGAGGAAGGGGCCAGGGATTTAGCTCAGCGGTTCGGTGGCCTGCCTTATAAGCGCAAGGACCCGAGTTGAATCCCCGGTACAAAAAAAAGAAAAAGAGAGAGAGAGAGAGAACATGAGGAAAAGAAGCAGAGTAATTTTTCATAGCAGCCTGCTGAAGACATTGAGGAATCCCATCCCGGCTGTTCCAGTCTTCGCTGTAGAGGGCATCAAACCAAAGTAAGCCCTAAATAAAACTGATGTTCAAAAAAGCCACCTTGGATTTGTCATTTGCCATATTCTTCCTCTTGGGTACCCTGCATGCCCCACAGCGAGATTTCAGGCCCCGTTTTTCTAGGTCTAGTGCGTATGAATATTCAAACCCAGAAGGTACCCTTACCCATGAAAAATTTCCCCCAGTGATTCCAACATCCCACTTTCCTGTGGACCATATCAGACTCTGGATGTTTTTAAGCAGCCCTGTTAATTAGTGGTGATTAACCATCTAAGTATTTCTCAAAAATTCCTTTGTACTAGACTAAAGCAACCCTCGGGGCTTTCTCTCCCAGTCTTAATTGTGGTTTGAGATAACCATCCCATTGGTGTGTCACCCAAAGGAAGAAGGTTAAGATTCTAGACCAGGTAAGAGGTGAGTGTAACAGGTTCCGACAGATGCCTCTGGTGAAAAGCTTGCGGAACAGCTTCCTGAAGCTTGAGAATCAACTTGAATAAGCTCTCTAACGACAAATAAAGTCATCCGCTTGATGCTTTTGATTTTCTGTGGCGCTCTCTAAGCATCTTCATTCTCTATTGCTCTTCTCATTTTTTCAGCGATTTTTCTAACGGAATGTTCTCTTTGTCTCTTCCCAAAGCCATTTCAAGATTTTTTTTCTATAAATCTTAGCCTGAAGTGGTTCGCCCCTCTCCATTTCTATTTCTCCTTCCACATATGTTTTATGATTATTAAAAATTCCTTTTTTGAAATCTGTTTCTTGTGTAATAAGTACAGCAGTTCTGAAAGTTTCCCTTAAAAATGGAATAAAGGGAAATCAGAGAGAAAAAATTTGGAAGATTCATTGAATCTGTTTTTATTTTCCTCTGTGGGAAAAAACAGGTTCTCCTACACAAAATAACCACTAACGCTGGAGGTTTCCTCAATTCCCATGACAGATTTAAATCTTAGATATCTGCCTAAAGTTATTAAACTATTGCAAAAACAATTTGCCTTTTATTTATGCACTACTTTATTAATATCATCATTACTACTATTAATCATAATAAAGAGAAATAGTCAAATTACCTGCATGCTTGATTATTAAACCTTCTGTATGCTAGTCATAATTTTTTGACACCATAAAACTAAGATGTAAAATATATCAAAGCAATAATAAAATTATTACATTTTAAAATTAGATATCTAACATTTTGTCTACATAATAGAAAATTTTCTATAAATGTGTTATTGTAATATATTTCATAAGTATTTATAATGAAATATAGTAGATTTCTTAATGTAAAAACTCACTTTGATGTTTACATTATAAAATATATACTGTTGGATTATAAAATTTAGTCTCAGTTTTATAAAAATAAGGCAAAAATGCAGCTGATATTTACCAGAGGGACAGTAAAGTCACGAGGTCTGTTGAATGACTTTCAAGAAACAGCCTCTTGTCTCCAACTATAAATGCACTCTGGAGAATGAAAGCATAGTTGTTCAAGCTTCTGAGAATCAGCTTGTTGGTAAAAAGATTTGGGTGGCTATTGAGAGAGGTTTGGTTAATGCAATAATGAGGACACAGGGAAAGTTAAAAAATAGTTGGATTTTCAATAAATAATATGATTTAGGTAGAAGAGGCATAAGTCACAAATATCAAAAGAAGTAGACTCAGCACTTGGGGTTTAGTTCAGTGGTGCTGCTGCCTGCTTCACAAGCACAAGGTCCTGAGTTCAATCCCCAGTACCAAAAATAAATAAAGAAATAAATAAAAAAAGAAAAGAAAAGAAGAAGAAGAAAGAAATAAACTAGTATTCTAATGGCACAGTGGTAAAATGTAACAGGAAATAAGTAAGCACAAATGTGAAATAACCACCCAAAGTGCCAAAATGGTACTCATATTTGTCCATTAGGAAAGGTATCAAATAGAATGATAGAAAATCATTAACTTTTTAGGAAAGTACTGACATTATATATGTCAGTAAATTAATTTTAGTGGCAAAATCATTGAACACTGTTCTGATCAGAGGCTTAAAAGTCTGTTTTGTTTCATGCCATTTAGATCGTTATAGTACCCATACCTGGTTGATTGCTTGCAATGATAAATGCATTTATCATGTCTCATCTTATATCAACCAGCAACCTTTTCTAGATACATACTGCCCTTGAAGTTACTGAGGTTTAGTGAGGTTATATGGCATGGTAAAGTTGGGGCTCAAATAAGTGTCAGCAGATCCAAAGCACATGCCCTTCCCAAATGGCCTTCACAACTGTCATCTTGCAGGCAGGGAAACTTGTGGATGGTGAGAAAGTCATAAAATTGCTATTCATTTTCATACAGATCTATGTAGTTCTTGTAAGCTGACCAGTGAAAAACTAAGTTAAAGCAAAAATATGAAAGCACTGAAGTTTCAAAAAAAAAAAAACCAAACAATCAAAATAAGGCTTTCAGAATCTCAGCTTTGTCTGGCTTCTTTAAATGGTGGTGAAACATAGTTGAACTTATGAGCCTTTCAGAAAAATGGAGACATTTGTGGGGGAAAGAATGTAAAACATGATAATCCTTTGGACTGTTGTTATAAAATATAGCTGTCTCCCTCAGACAGCAGCTTAGTCATGACCTATACATTCTTTTTAAATTACATCACTGCATCCATTTAAAGTCTCAAAATGTATGACTCAGGGCAAGAATAGATAGCAGTTGTTGTACCAAATTAAGGGCTCCCTTCAGATGTCTCTTTATTGGTAGTATATTGGTGCATAAAATATTGCAGACTTTATTTTTTATTAAATTTATCGGGTACATTTTAGGTATACATTATGACTGCATTCCTCCTTGGGAATATGTACTTATGCATGGTCTATATTGGTTCATATTTTTCCCATTCCCCTTCTCTCCCTTTCACTCCTCCACTCCTCCCTATTTACAAAACCTTTGTTTCCATTTTTCCTTCTTTTTACATATTTTTATTTCCCTTCTTTCCTTTCCCTTACTCCCCCTCCCTACTTCCATTTTCCCTTTGGGCCTCTCCTTCCTATTTCACATTATCTATTATACATTTTTTTCCTCATTGACACTTTTACTTTCTCACACCACAGAAACAAGTTGGCATTTACACATGTGTATCCTATTTATTTCACTTAAGAATATGGCCTCAAGGTGCATTCATTTAGCTATAGATGTCTCTAGTTCTCATTCTTTATGGCTGAGTAATACTCCATTTGTTTTTTTTTAAAATCTTCTTTATCCAGTCTCCAGTTGATGGGCATTTGGGCTATTTCCAAGACTTGGTCATTACAAACTGTGCCGTTATAAACATGGGTGAGCATATAATGCTGTGGTATGATGCTTTTAATTCTTTTTTTTTTTTTTTTTTTTAG
>NW_022900950.1:18480474-18502983 GCF_012274545.1 Fukomys damarensis | reverse complement strand
GAGACAGGGTCGCACTATGTAGTTGAGACTGACCTGGAACCCACTATGTAGCCTAGGCTGGTCTCAAACTCACAGTGATCCACCTGCCTCAGCCTCCCAAGTGCTGGGATTACAGGCCTGAGCCACCACACTGGATTTACGATGCTTTTAATTCTTTCGGGAAGATACCCAGTAAGGGAATACCTGTGTCAAATAGAACTTCTAATTCTAGATTTTTGAGGAATCTCCATATTGACTTCCACAGTAGTTGTACCAGTCTGCACTCCCATCAACAATGGAGAAGGGTTCCATTCTCCCTACAACCCCACCAGTATTTATTATTAGTTGATTTCATGAGAGCAGCCATTCTTTCTGGGGTGAGGTGGAATGTCAGTGTTGTTTTCATTTGCATCTCTAGAATGACCAACATTACTGACTTCAAACAAGATATAATACTATATTTGGATTATGTAAGAATAACTTTTGAAATTGATGTTCTATGAAAACAAGTAGCTTTCTATTTAGTTTTTCCCTAATGGTTTGTATGGACTCTATTCTACAATTTATTACATTCCTGAGATTATTTGTTTACACCACTTTGCCTTACTTAAACTATGAGCCCCTGGATTGTGGAACTTTGTGTGTGATCCTTCTTTATATAAAAAATAAATAAAATAATAAAAAACAATCCATTTGTTTATAGTGAAACATAAGAAAGAAAAGAAAAAAAACCAAGAAGCTACTCTTTAAAGAAGAATGACAGGTAATGTATATACAAAGAATGAAAGAATTAATACATCGATATTTGCCAGACAACAGTATGCTAATATTCAGGATCGGATCATCAAGGGAATGCTAAAACCACTGAGTGGTTAAATATGTTGGGGGGAAAAGGATATTTATTGGTAAAAAGTCGACAGGACTCTTTTATAATAATTTATAATAAATTATAATAAATTATTCAAAGAAGAAATGCTCCCTTTATGATTGGAGAAATCCTGCAGACACACTCTTAACCAAGTGGTAAAAGTTAATATCAGCAATAATTGAAGAAAATTTGTCTTCCTGGACATTACTTCAGGTGAGCTAGGCAAAAGAAAGCCTGCTGTGTCTAAAATCAAACTTTCTGGATGGACTTCCTTCTTCCATTCTCCTATTTCTCTGCTTCCTTCTTCGTTGGGCTGAGGTTCCAAGGATCAAGGCCCAGGAATTTGGTTACATACAGGAAACACTGAAAATAACATGTGTGAGGAAATGAAGTACTAATATGGAGAGAAGAAATGCTGGAATAAATCTTGAGTTGATTGGATTTGGAGATACTTATGTAAACTCATTGTTTTAAATAAGTGGATATTTCAGGATAGATAGATATAATGGTAGAAACAGAAATAAATACAGGAGATATATATATATATATTTCCTAGCTCTATCCGTTTAGAGTTCCAAGAAGTAAAGAAATCGCATTAGCAATGAAAGCATCTAGTGCCCAGACACAATTTTCTGAAAATCTTTCTCCACTAAGAGAAACCAGGTGTCCTTGAAGAAATGGCTGGTCCCAGAGTGTAAGCAGGGACATCTTATTGTGTGGAGAACAAACAAGAGGCAAAGAATAATGGGGGCATAGCAACAGAACAGAGCTCCCAGTTTGAAGGAGCTTTACTCAGTGTGAGGCAATCTGACCAGCAAAATAAATGAGCTGAGGTCTGACTTTAGTTTCTCTGAGAAGCTGTGTAATCAACAACTCAAAAACCAGACCACAGCTGACCTCAATTGGCTCTGGAAGTGCCAGTCTCTTCGGGACAGAGGCCTTCAGCAGCTCTGTAAGAGCTAAAAGACCTGAGGATATACCAGAGGCACAAGAGGGAACTAGAAGAGATGATACCAGGCAGTGAGCTAAATACCAAACCAGCAAACAAGTAGTGATGGGAATGGATGGAAACATTCTGAGAAACCTTTGGAAGCAATCCTGAAGGTCCTCTTTCCTTTAGTAATGCTGTCGTAGCTCCTCAACATCCTGAATAAAACCAAAACACACCTTTCTTGGTCTTTTTGACTTTGGGAAAAAGCCAGAAGCTGCATAGTGCCAGATCAGGTGGGTGAAGACACACCATGATATTTTTATGAGCTTACCTTTCGACTAGATGACACTCAGCTTCAGCATTCACTGTATTTTTTCATTCTCACCTAGAAATGAAGCTTATGAAAGAGGACTTCCAGAACTGCTTCAGAAAGTGGCAGGAACAATAGGATTAGAGTGCTTAAAGTGAGGGTAATGGCAGTGTGTCTTTTACTGTAAAGTTTTAAAATTTAAATATTCACTGGACTTTTATCACTTTTCATATACTTCACAATGTATATTTTATGTCGTATCTATCAATTGATCCATCAATTGATAGCTAGCTAGCTAGATAGATAGATAGGTAGATATCGCCCCCCAAAGCTCATGTGCTCAGAGGTGGGGCTTTCGGGAGGTGGCTGGATCCTGGGTATGTGATGCTGTATTAAGGTTTATGATCACAGAATTAAGAGTGTGTGATAACTAAATTTATTTAGCAAAGATCTAAGTGTGAATAATGGAAGCCCTACTCTGGGTGTGAGTGAGCCAGTGTAAAGGCTGTAGCCTGGATGGGAAGAAAGGGAAAGGAAGTTTGCTTTACCCATCAGGTCTTCCTGCTTTCCCTGCCATGGGCTATTTCTCCCTGCGATGCCCCTTTGCCATGTCACCCTGCCTCGGAACCAATTGACTATAGACTGAAACTTCTAAAAACTGTGAACTGAAATAATCCTTTCCTTCTTTAATCTGGTGTCAGATATACTTTCTCAACAATGAGAAAAGAAACTAAGACATATACACATATCAAAATACCATGTTGTACGGTACAAATGTGTATAATTTTGATGTTAATTAATAAACATAGTTTTTGAAAAATAGAAAGTAACACTACAAACATAATTGGACAAATTAATTTTATATGCCTTTGAATGTAATGCATTTGAGCAAGACATATGATTTATTTTTATCAGTAAGTGTTTGTAGTGAATAATGTTTATATTCTTGTGTGGAGTTGGTCCACGCACATAACATATCTTAGTTCATTTTCAATCCATCCCTTCTGTCCCTCCGCTTCTCCCCATCTCTTGATCCCTTTTCCACTTAGAAAGATCTATATCTCTTCTTCCTATTTGCTATCTTTATTTGGCTCTATATTTTGGGTTTCTCATATAAGAAAAACAATGTGATATTTAACCTTGTTTATCTGATTTACTTCAGTTAACATTGAGGTCACATGGTACATCACTGCCATGCAAATGACCCTGGTTTATCTTTCTTTATGGCAGATCAGCATTCTATTATGTGTAAATACCACTTTTTCTCTATTCATTCATCTGTTATTAGATGTGTAGGCTGCTTCCGAGATTTAGCTATTATGAACTACACTGTGATAAAAATGAATTTGTGTGTATCGCTACTATACTATAATATCTTTGATATTATATTGCCTTATTATAGTATATTTTCTGTGATATATTTCAGGAAAATACCTAAAGAAAGAATAGCTGGATAAAATGGAATTTTTAGTTTTAGTTTTTTGAGAAGTTTCCATATTTGATTTCTTTTTGGTTATACTACTTTCCATTCTTCTAGTATTTTTGTCAAAATTATTCCAACTGATTCCAATCATGAGGAAACAGTCAGATAAATTTGAAATTTTAGGACATCCTACAAAATACATAGTTAGAATGCTGCAAACATATCTGTCATGAAAGTCAAACAAAAAACAAAAACAAAATGGAACATCCCGAGAATAAGAGTGCAGAGAAATTTATCATCTAAATGCAAAGCCTCATCCTTATTTGGATTCTAGAGGAAAAAAATCTATAACCTATAATGATTGTTATTTAGACAAGAGAATTTTGAACATATCACTATATAATATTAAATATATAGGTTGTGCTAATGGTATTATGATTATGCACAAGAGTAATTTTTGTCCTGTATGTTGCCTTATCGTAACATCAGCAGTGACATAGAGGAAGACAGATGGCGAGAAGAACAGATAAATGGATGGATAGATAGAGAGGAGGGGGAGAGAGAGAGAGAGAGAGGAAAGGGAAAGTGACAGGTGTTAACGCTTGTAGAATGTAGGGATGAGTACTCTGGTTGTTGGGTGTTGGTTATATAGTGAATTGTTTTCAATGTTTTTGAAAGTTAAAAATAAAAAGCCATCTATTAGGCATATTGAACTGGGGAATACAGAAACAAAACAGGATACCCTTCTCCAAGGAAACTAGTTTTGTGGAAGTAACAGCATAATCAAATCACTGTGCCATATGGTAATAGGTGTATAAATTTTAAAAAATAGAAAAAGAGAAGATACTTTTGTTGATAAAATAATATTATTCTATCCTAGTAATATAATAATAAAAATCAAGTAGAAAAATTAAAAAAACCAAAGTTCTTCTATGTCATGGTTTAGAGATAATTTTTGCTGATTTAAATTTCTTTTTTTTTTTCCTGTACTATACTTTCTCATTCTCTCTCTTACCACTGGAGGATGAAACTAAACTACCTTCACATAGAATTTTCAGTTTTGCTTTTTGGTGTTTTCGCTTGTATCTTGTGTAGTATTTTGTTTACCATTACATTTCTCTGAAACATCTGTTTTAATGACTGCATGCCATATTCCATTACAGCCTGCCATTGTTGAAGATATTGAATATTTCCAAGCATTTTTTATTGCAAATTCTTATAATGAAGGATTCAGAGAAAAAGGAACTGATATCAAGAGAAAATGCTGATGGTAGGAAAGTAAGTGAAATTTCAATATACTGAGTTTGATATATTCTTTTCATTTATTTTAATGTGAGATGCTATCCCTTATCTAATTAAGTTTTTAATGCTTTCATTATTTACCTAGATGATTTTGCTGTATTAGCTATTAATAGCATTTTATATGGTAAGGTGGGTTCCACTTGGTTTTTTAAACTTCTGAACAAAAAATTTAATACAAAATGCATTTCAAAGGAAATATAATATTAAAATATTGTTTCTTATCTATTATCCTTTTCCAACTATTCCTATAAGCTTCTCTACTTCCATTGCAATGGAAATATATCTGAAAGATAAATTACCTAGTAGTTTAATAATTGAAAATAATTATTCATTTAACTGTCATGAAAGTCACCCTATTAGGGGAAAAAATACAGTATTGTTCGGAGTTCATTCTCAGGCTCCATTTATGTGACATATAATTTGATGGAATATTTTGTTGGGTAACAAATTCAAATGTGCATAAATGTTCTTATTTTCATTTTAAGTCATTAAAAACATATCTAGACAACACCCAGTTGTCCTTGGGAGATGGAAAATATGGGTAATGGGAACATTAAAGTCCACAGACAATAGATTTCTATACATGCTTCAATCCCCTTTTTTATTAAAGATTTTATTAAATATTTTGAGAAATAGCAAAATGATTAACAATGTAAATCCCTCCTTTACTCTGTCCCCAAACTACTCTTGGCAGATGTGTTAATGATTAGTAAAATAACTACATAGTCAGCAATAGTGAGACAGAGCAGAAACAAAACGCTTTTATTATCCCCAGCGAGGACAATCAGCCACTGGATAATTAAGGTTGGACTATATAGTACATGTAAATTATGCCTAACAAATCCCTTCTGCTCAGCCCTTTCATTATATCATGAAAAAAATGGATTGTATAGAGTAATTCTTCCTACAAATGGTCCACAGGAGAGGATGTTCTGGCATTTCAATAGTGATTCTAAATGCACTAAAGGGGCTAAGTACAGAGAAGAGAAAAATGATAATTAGAAAGATGCTAATTGGTTCTTTAGCTCTGAAGTCTCTAATATCTCTTCAGAGACTCCCTTTGTGTTATCCTTATTCCTACAGAGAACTGTTTTTAAAGAAAATAGTCACTACATCCACAGAAAGCATTTTACATACTAGTATCTCTAAATGACAATGTAAAGAAAATAAATTAAACCTTTCTACCTCACATAGTCACAATCTACAATTTTCTTAATGAACAAAAGCTGCCTATTGGTCCTTATAGCTTAGACATGAAATATTTTCCTCTTTGTAGCCCATGAACAATTTTTCTAATATACTTTCCAAAATTTTTATTCTAAATATACCAAAAATATTTTGCATGTGTGTGTACATGCATGCAAGTGTGTGTGTGTGTGTGTGTGTGTGTGAGAGAGAGAGAGAGAGAGAGAGAGAGAGAGAGAGAGAGAGAGAGAAGAGAAGCACCTTTAAGGGGTCAGGAAGTTGAAAAGAAAAAGTTAGTCTATCTTTTAAGATCAATTTCTTCTAGCAGTTGTTTACAGTCAAGATCTCAAAAGCTGATGTGAAGAAATCAGTGTTCTTTTAAAAAATTTGTTTTCACTGTTGTCTTTTTGATGCTACTCTTTATACTTGAATTCATATCTTCTATTTTAAAATACAACTATTAATTTTTATTAACCTCGTAATATCTGAAAATATGTTTATCCCTTAGCTATTAATGTATTTTAATTTAGGGTTTTAGCCTTTATTTTAAAATGGGATTCTTCTTGAAACAACTTGCCTGTCTTCCTTAAATGAAAACTATACTGTTACATGAGAGAAATATATTCATGTTCAATCCACTGTATTTAGGGGTGTTATCTTCTGTAATACACAGAACTAATTAAATTTCCTTTCTCTTGGGACTTTGAATCCTGAGCAGATTGAAATTAAGGAGGAAAAAAGCTGTAACTTGAGTGCTGCAATACTGACCAGAGATTCTAGGATGTCCTATAGCCTAGACCACTTATTACAAAAAAATATTTTAGCTTCCATCTATTCCCATTTTTAGAAATGTTCCATGATCTGATTCTATACAGGGAATAACTTTGATTCTTTTGCATTTATAAGTTAGGCAGAACTCTTGAAGACATTGGCACAGGAAAAGACTTTATGAACAAATCCTCAGTAGCACGGGAACTAGGAGAAAGAATCAACAGTGGGATCTCATCTTATTAAAAAGCTTCTGCACTGCAAAAGAAACCATCAACAGAACTAAGATACAACCTACAATGTGAGAAAACATTTTTACCAACTGCTCCTCAGACAAAGGACTATTATCTAGAATATATAAAGAACTCAAAACAATCAGCGCCCCCAAAATATAAAGACCCAATTCAAAAATAGGCATCTGAAATGAACAGACATTTCACAGACAAAGAAGTAAAAACAGCAAGTAAATATATGAAAAAATATTCCACATCACTGGTCATTCAAGAGATGCAGATGAAAACAACACTGAGATTCCACCTCACCCCACAAAGAATGGCTGCTATCAAGAAATCAATCAATAACAAATGTTGGTGGGGTGGTGGGGAGAAAGGAACCCCTCTCCATTGTTGGTGGGAGTGCAGACTGGTGCAACCACTATGGAAATCAATATGGAGATACCTCAAAGAGCTGGGACTAGAGGTTCCATTTGACCCAGCCATCCCTCAGCTGGGTATCTTTCCAAAAGAATTAAAACAATCATATCACAGTGATATATGTGCACCCATGTTTATAACGGCACAGTTTGTAACAGCTAAAACTTGGAAACAGCCCATTTGCCCATTAGTTGGAGACTGGATAAAGAAGATGTGGTTTTTCTATAAAATGGAATACTACTCAGCCATAAAGAATGAGAAATTAGATTCATTCATAGGAAAATGGATGTATATTGAGGATATACTCCTAAGTGAAATAAATAAGTCAATTTGTAAATACCAAATAGTTTCTCTGGTGTGAAAAACTATAATAGTGCATAAGATCCTAATGAGATATTGACCATGTGAAATAGGAAGAAAAGGGCTAAAGGTTAAGGGAAAGTGGGAAGGGTAGGGGAAAGGTACTAAGGGAAAAGAAAAACATATAAGAAAATGAAAAAATGGAAATAAAGTGTTTGTAAATGGGGAGGGGAGGAGGGGGTGAAGGGAGGGCAGGGACAAGGGGAAAAAATGAGAACCAAGACCTGTCATGTAAAGGTACAAGATTCCCATAATGAATATAATTGTACTGTATACCTAAAATGTACCAATAAATTCAATAAAAGAAGAACAACAAAAAATGTTCCATGAGTTCTGTGATTTATCTGTTATCTTTTCAACAAATCCTCTATTTTCTTTATTTTGCCAGAATTTATCTGGTGATCTATGGCAATACTTGCACCCACACTTTTACATATTTTGAAATATTTTCTAATAGATTTTTTAGCATGAGATTTTTCTTGATTATTAAGTTCTTGATAGGTTTTCTGTTTTCTTTGATTTAAATACTTTTCTACATTATTTCAGAGACCAAAATTAAATAGAAAAAATTTCATACTCTCAGGAGATGCAAAAGTCACAGCTTTCTTTACAATGTAGATATTTTAGACAAAGAAAAGGGAGTTTTAAAAATTCATATAACCTTTCATGACAATGAGCAATTATTACTAGTTCTAATAAAATAATTATGACTAGGCCTTTAGTAGAAAATAGCTTTATACCAGAGGCAGAGATGTGCATGTGCGTAATTGTGGGGTTTAGCCATTGAGTAAAGTGGGAAGGAATCTGTTAAGGGAAGGCTAGGGTGACAAAAAGACAAAAAAGAGTTACAATAAAAACATTCAGGGTATTGGTGTATTGTCTGATTCACCTCTCAGTGGTTCATAATGCAAAGTCTATGATTATAAAAATGATGAGTGTTAGCCGGGCATGGTGGCGCATGCCTGTAATCCCAGCACTGGGGAGGCTGAGGCAGAGGATCCCTGTGAGTTCGAGACCAGCCTGGGCTACATAGTGAGTTCCATGTCAGTCTCAACTACACAGTGAGACCCTGTCTCAAAAAACCAAAAAACAAAACAAAACAAAAATGATGAGTGTTATTCTTTCCCTCTTGTTTTAAAACTAATTTGTAATTCCCTTTATAAATGTTAAAAAGTCGTTCCTGTTATTGAGTATTTAAGTTTATTGCTCTGATTTGGAGGACCATTTACCAACAATGTATCCAGCTGTGAATTTTAATAAACATTTGTTTAAAATTTTTTTCTATCCCCTCATTCTGCTTTGCCTGGGAACTTCTGTTAAACATTGTGACAAACACATTCTAATGGCCAAACATTGTTGGGGAACAATACCAGACTATGTTTGACCCTGGATGTCTTATTTCTTTGTAGTGTTGCCTAGCTTAAAGACTATAAACAATTTATCTTTGCAACATTTTGAGAATCTTTGCTTCAGGAGGATTTGAGTAAATGAATTATTCACTGTTTAAGAGTGACTTTATGAAATGTGGGAGGCTCAATTTACTTATTAAGAATGTAGCTTTTATTAAATAAAAAAACACATTTTTGACTTTTCATGAGGTCATTTCAACCACATTCTAAAAATCATTAGCTATGTTGCTTGGTTTAAAGAGTACAGTAAACCCTTGACTTATGAGTTCAATTCGTTCACAAGGGCTGGTTGTAGCTCAAATTCATCACTTGAAGGCTCAGGCTTCTCCACACAGCCTTCAAAGTCTCTCTTCTATATACAGCATATCTCAGTGTCCTTAGAGAGACTTTGGCTCAGTATTTCTCAATTAACCCCACTTAGGAAAGAATTTTGTAATGCTCCTTCCAGAACTCTTTAAGGGTTAAATATGTTTCTGAAAGCATTTGGAAGCACAGTGGCTGGCATTCAGGTCATAACTCAAGACTTTCTTCATAAGTTAAAACTAAAATTCTGGATGTAACCCAAGTTGGTAATATGTCAGGCCAGTCATAACTTCAGGGTGTGCTGTATAGTCTTTTTCATATTTTTTTCGGCTTTAATTGAGTTTATTGGTACATTTTAGGGATACAGTACAGTTACATTCATTGTTGGGCTCTTGTACCTCTACGTGACAGGTCTTGGTTCTCATTTTTCCCCTAGTCCTTGCCCTCCCTTCACCCCCTCCTCCCCTCCCCATCTACAAACACTTTATTTCCATCCTTTCATTATCTCACATTTTTTTCTTTTCCCTTATTATCCTTCCCCTACCCATCTCACCTTCCCTACACCTTTAGCTCCTTTCTTCCCATTTCTAAATGTCAGTAATCTTTTTAGGTCTTTTTCATATTTTTAAGGCAAACTATTTAAAAAGAAAATAGGACAACGTTTTTTTCTGAAGGCATTGAAATTTATACTTCATCTTCTATATAGATCTAATAAAAATTTGGCAAGTTAAATTTTTTAAGGGGATAATAAAAATACTGGGAAGGTTATTTTTTAGCTTGGGCTTATTTACAGAGTTTTCAGTTATTCAATACATTATTTTTATTTTATCAAATCTAAAACAAAATATCTCCATTGCTTATTCACTCACTATCCATTCTTATTGAGCATCTGCTAAATACTGGGAAGCCAAGAAAGTAAAACATGAGAGAAAGGCCTGCTTTCATAGTATTTTGAATTTAGGGAAGGATGGCATACAATAAATATAAAAACACATATGTATATTATAAGCCAGATAGTGATAAATAGGAAGAAAAATAAAGTAAGGTATAAAGACAGCACTCTGAAAAGGTCAATATGCGTGGTATATATCTTGCTCAGGACCTTCACTTGTACAGATTATTTCATTTTGAAGATCAATATAATTAAAGGGTCATACTAATAATTCAAATAGTCAGATCCTGTAAAGAATCTACCATATTTAATAGCTAATGCACACACACATTTATCTCTTTAAAATGACAGCATTCATGTTTGAGTTTTTGAAGAAATATATCTAAGAAGAGTATTATTTGGTAATATATGATTAATCAAACTCAAGGCTGAGTAAATACAGTTTACTTTTAAGATACTGGAAATCTTTTGTTAATAAGAAAATTATAACCTTGAAAGTATGTTTGCAGGGCCTGGATTTAGCTCAGTGGTGCTGCTTCCTGCCTCACAATTGTGAGATCCTGAGTTTGGTCCCTGGTACCAAAAAAAAAGTGTGTTTGCAAATATATATTTGGGTCTCTGAACATATTTTTCAATAGAAACAATATAAGGTATAAAATATAAGAATATTTAAGTTTATTGGTTAGCCAAATGGAGCTTATTAAAACTAGAGAAATAGAAAATAATAGTTTCCAATTATAGTGCACAAAATTGGATAATTCATATAAAGACATGTTTTCTTTTTCTTGAGGGATGATATAAAGGGATATCAAATTCATTTAGAGGAAAACAAAGCAATAGAAAATAAAGATAGTATTGAGGGAACTTGGGCTCCATGCATGGTCTTTAGAATTTTCTAGTCTTGATTGTCATGTCAAATTGTATTTTAAAGCTACATTTTTCTTCATTTTTTAGGAAGCCAGCTAACAGTGTTCATATTGTTATGATTAGAGCTATTTTTTCTCCTCTCAAATCTGATTAAGAAGAGAGACAAAATAAGGGTAACTTTTTTCTCAGACTTTCAAATAAAGGAGTAGAAAAATATTTGAGTCTTCTATTATGCTTTAACCTTAGAAATGTTCCACTATTTTTCAAAAATTGTAAGGTAATTTCATGCATTTCCTTATATTTTGAAGTTTCTTTAAATATGCCTCAAAAAGCAGTAAATTTTTTCTTAAACTTGTGGGAGGCTTTCTAAAAAATGTCTAAGACTCAATAGATTGCTTTGTTGCAAATATTGAAACAGAACCATAGTTTTCTTGTAATTCTTTCTCTTTCTATCTTTATAAATTGAAAAGACTGTATAATAGTAAGAAATTAGTTACAGTAAGGATGAAACTTTTAAAGCACAGTGGTTCCACAAGTACACAAAGAACAAAATGTTCCATTTGGTGGACCAGAATAAGAGAGGTGAGATTCAAAGCCACTACTGTCTCTAAAATATTTTTGCCTCAAGGGTATATATTTCCTTTCATGCTTCTAGAATATTCACTGGTAGTGAATCCTTGATGAGTTAATTCATCTCAGAGTTTGCCATCTGTTAATAGAGTTCTAAGACCTAACTGAGGTCTTGAGGGAAGCAAATGAATTAATACATTTAAAGTCTGGTGCATAGCTGCTAATTACCACATTACCAAAAGTTGTGGCTTGGATCTAAAATGGTCCCCAAAGCCGCATGCCTTTGAAGGGTGTTTGGATCATGGGGGTGATTTACTCATGGGTGGATTCGTCCACTGTTGAGTTTGGAGATAATTGTGATGTTAGCATAAAACCTTACCCACTATGTAAATTTTCCTGGTCAGAGTAGTACAACTCTGAAGGGTTTCATAATCATACTTCCCCCAAGATGCCCACATCATAGTCCCTGAAAACCATTAAAGTAATATGTTGCATGGCAGTTGAGGACTCAGCTTGCAGGATTTAAGGTTGCTAATCAATTGACAGATTATCCTGGTTTATCCAGTTAGGCCCTGTGTTATCAGAAGGCTCCTTAAAAATGAAAGGGGGATGCCAAAGAGAACAATCAGAGAAAGAGGTATGACAATTAAAGGAAGGTCAGAGAGATGTATGCTTCTGGCTTTGCAACTGGGGAAAGCGAGCCATGAACCAAGGAATGAAGGAAGCTTCTAGCGAAAGAAAATGCAAAACAATTTTTCTGTTAGAGCTTCCAGTAAAGACTATTGCCTTGCTGACACTCTAAGCCCATTGAGGCCCATAACACTATTAAACTACAGAACTGTGGTTATTTTAAAACATTAAGTTTGTGGTACTTTAATATGCAGTGAGAGTGCTATAGTTTAAAGAATGTTCCTAAGGGCTGGGGGTTTAACTCAGTGGTGCTGCGCCTGTCTTGCAAGCTCCAGGTCCTAAGTTTGATCCCTGCTACCAGGAAAAAAACAAAAGAGGGGGAGGAGGGGAGGGGAGGAGGGGGAGGAGGAGGAGGAGAAGTGGAGGAGGAGGAGGAGGAGGAAGAGAAAGAAGAAGGAGGACAGTGATGTATCTATATTAAACTAAGTTAGTGATGCCTTTTTATGCAGTGATAAGTGGAAATATTAGTCTTTTTATTTTCTTCTACTCTGTCAAAAAGTAAGGGCTCCCTATATGTACCAGGTGTTTTTTTTAGCATTATGTTAGATGCAGAAAACAGTAGTGATCAAACTGACTGTAGGAGATAGAGGAGAGAGAAACAGAACCTTTAATTCCAAAGCTTATCAGTCAAAGAACATTACCCTCTATCCTTTGCCTTATTGAAAGGAGACAGTTCTCTGGATCTCACACTTCTGCACATCTTTTGAGAAGTAGCACTGGCTGACTTTGCTCAAGGCTTTTTAAAAGATGTTTGTATTAAAGACATCAGAAAATACAAAGTAATCACGTTAAATTTAGGCTTGAAAACCACAACACAGACATAATAGCTACAAAAGAAGAAATTGCCAATATAACTGTTCTTTTTGGGAGGGGAGAGAAAATTTTAAAAGATTGAGATGTGTTATGGTCATGTACCAAGTCCCTATGAAAGATGTGATCATTATGTAATGCAAACACATATTGATAAAAGATTAAATTTGAAGGAAAAAAGTTATAGTGTATATAAATTAATAATCTTTATTATAATATATAAAAATAATTTCAGTAACAATAAAAACAAAAGAGGAAAAACTAGAAATGTTACTTAAGTTATACTGAAAACTGGTTGAGGGATTAACTGTTTATGGAATTTGTTCTGGAAATACATGTTGGTAGGGGAAAACAAAATATGTATATAAATGTATATACTCTAATCAAAATTAGAGTTAGCTACTTCTTTAAGGCTAAGAACAGAGCCAAAAATGATGAAATGAAAACTAAAAAAGCAGGAGGGGGAGAAAAGGGAAAGGAGAATGAGGGAGGGAAATAATAAAAATATGTTATGTGTGTACAGATATTTCATAATGAAAGTCATTTTCTGTATGTTAACTAGTATGCACCAATAAAGAGACTAAAATAAATTATAAATAAGTAAAATGGAAAAGTATATTTCTTTAAAAATATCTAACTAAAATACTTAAGTGGATGTTTTGAGGTGGTGTACTGCAATGATGATGTCTCACATAACCAATAAATTACTTTAAAACTATTCCTGAAGCACTGGAAAAAACAATGCCTTTGGGCTTTGAATGTGCTTCTCTACTCCCAGAAGTGAAATCGCTGAGTCTTCAGCAAAATAATCATTGAAAAGGTATCAAAAAATCTATTGCAACATGTACCAAGTAAGGGGAAAAATATTTTATACTGCTTTTTGTTTGTTTCCTTTTCTTGATTCCACAAATGTGCTCTTCACCTTATTTCCTTGTAAATGTTTCCTTACTAGTAAGTGATAAAGCAGATCAGGATATTAATTTCAATAACTTAGATGAAAGGTTTGCAAATATAAAATGAAATGTAAAAGAAAACTTCCCCTTATTTATCCAGGAGACTTATACATTCCTAAAATTGTCTTCATGTTTACTATACAAAAAAAAAAAAGAAGAAGAAGAAGAAGAAAGAATAAAATCACATGAAGTGCCACTACTCCAAGGTAATCATTGTTCCACTGTGCATATTCCAGTATTTTGGACTGTGTATTTTACATAATATCACATATCAAAATATAATAAAGAACTTTTTTACTATAAATGGAATATATTCTTACTAAAGAAATTTTAGGAAAACATTAATATATGAAAGGAAAGAAATCAAAATATACAATCAAGTGGTTTAATGATAAATCAAATGTACAATAAACTATTAAACATTCATTATGAAATTAATTAGTTTCACTAATTTCTAATGCTCCATTTCTTAATCATATCAGAAAAATTAAATATTGCAAATAAAAGTAACACTAGAATACTACCATAAAAACTACGCATAAACTCTCCATCAATTTTTTCCTAGAGGACCAAGAAATTCTAACTACAAGAAAGATATTACTATCAAAAACATATGAAATTTAGCTATATAAATTGTAAAAATTACTGATTGATTTGTATTAAACAGTAAGCATTCAAAAATACTGAATCAAGGTAGAAAATAAAAGCTACAAAGAAAAAGCACTTCCACTGAACCATCTGAAGTATCTATTACTACTATCAAAAAGGTTTTTTATAGGATTCAAGGTTAGTATATATCATTACTAATAGTACACTTTAAAGCAATAAGGCAAGTCTACTCTCAGGAAATATCTTCATGTTCTGGCAGAAGTTAATAAATGCTTTGAAAAAATAAAGTGTATGCATTTGAGAAAGGGCATATATTATACTTTTCTCCTAAAAAAAAACAAACAGCATTAAGGACTCTGAAAAACCAAGTATCAACCATAACTTTGTTATTCTAGAATTTCTCAGATTAATTTTCTTTCTTTATGAATAGCTTATAGAAATGTCCTGCATGGTACAATTTGGAAAATGCAGGCAGGCCACTAAGTAATTTTCTCAAGGTCTCATCTAGTGATCTCAGATGCTAAAAGAGTATCTGAACAATTCATGACTCATTGCTCTGAAATAGCCTCATCTCACCTAGTGTTTTACTGCTCACCCCATCATAACTTCCAAGTACTACTTCTTTTGTGCCCAGCACCTTCCTGTGCCTGCATGAGTACTCCAATTGCTATAGTACTGGTCCAGACAGACACTAAATCTGTGATCCCAAATATAAATGGTGCTTAACAATGATAGTAATAATAAAATAAGTGAGTCACAAGCCCTTCGAAGACTTACCCAAGTGTTGAATATTCCAGTCTTGGTAGAGACTTATCTTGCCATATTTTATTCCTTCTGAATTCTTTATAAGAGGGAAGGCGCACTCTGTTCTAGAACTAATCTCACTCCAAAGGCAGGAGAAGAAGGACCTTCTTGTGAAAAATTCCAAAACAACACTTCAAAATTTTCCATTTGGGTTGCTGAAGCAAATAAATTTGTCAAATGTTTTGGAAATTGTGCCCCCCTCAGACCTAAGGTAGGTGAGGCAGGAACCACAGATAGCCATTGACTCTGGGTACAAACAAACATTATCCTCACCAGGTTTAATCAGGGTGCCTTACAGAAATTATTATATTTTATGACAACAGGGCATGAAAATGTTAGAAACTATATTAATATGCTCAGAATATTTGTATTCTGACCCATCTTTCTTTAAACTGGGAATCAGGTACATTGAATGAAGAAATCACAAACTTCATAAAAAGAAACATAAATATTTGAATAGTATCACTAGGAAAACTTTAGATATGCTCTAAGATACTGTTTGCTTGTTTGTTTGTTCATTTGTTTGAGATAAGGTCTCACTTTGCAGTTCAAGATGGCCTTGAACTCACTAGGTGGCCCAGGCTAACCTTGAATTTGAGGCGATTCTCTTGCCTCATCCTCCCGAGTGCTGGTATTAGAGGTGTGCACTACCACACCTGCTTCCAACACTTTCTTTCTAAACCAGAAGAACATCTATGAAATCTTCCATTTATAGCTGGACTATTAAAAAAGGGAAAAAAGAGAACCAAGACCTGTCATGCAAAGGCACAAGATCTGAATAATGAATGTAACCGTACTGTATCCCTAAAATATACCAATAAACTCAATGAGAAAAAATGGTGACTTTTGAATAGTATTATCTACAGGATTTGCCCTTCATTTGATTTATGGTTAACATCACTATTATTTTTTAAATAGAATATGGGCCAAAATGATCAAAGACATTGTTCAAGAGTCTAACATAAATAGCAGGAGCACAAATATAATCAATGATGCAGTGTGTTAAACATGACAGAGCATCACTTAGAAACTACAATTTGTAGTTTATTGATTTTACAATTAATGATGGAATGCTATTGCCAAATGAGAGGTTTACTCAGGCAATAGGCAATGAAATTGTATGAACTGTCTATCTTTATTCTCAGTCAATTTATATTCTTTGTAGATTTTAGTGGTTCCTGCTTGCATATTCTGTATGTTAATCACTTCAGTTTTACACTTCGAAAACATCTTCCTCTACTGTAGCATCAGATGGAAGCTCAGTCTCTGGTTTAGCAGTTTTAACAAATCACTGAGCATATCAAAAGGAAGTTAAGCAAATGTAGTATGTAATAGTGTCTTGGATTGCCTGATTTTTAAAAATAAGACCAGAAGTTTTATTGACCTCAGTAACACTTGTTTAGAGGAGTTTCTGGTTTTGTTGTTTACCTGTGAGGACTTGACCAGCCACTTAGATTAACAGAAGAAGAGTTATTTTATCTATATTAATACTGGTAATATTTTAGTATGCACAGGATAATGGAAAGTCATAATCACAGTTAATCTGGTTCAATGTTAGCAAAACAGTGTCTCTTCACACCCTGGGAATTGGACAGAAGAGGATCCTTGGTTTCTCACCACAGCCTTGGAAATTTGCTTCAGGCTGGACACAGTGAGAACAACTCCTACCTCCTAGAAAATCATAATCTGTTAAACTTCTGAGTTTCTTAGTCACTCTGGTCAAAAGGATCTTAAGTAAATAACATGCTCAAACCACTGAATTGTCCTTATGGAAAAATTTGTACAGACCTGCTTTTTAATCAGGTATATATGCTGGATTTAACAGAGTGCTCCAGATTCATCATATTTCCAACACTAGAAGCACCAGAAGTACTTTCATCAGGGGCAACCCACTTTTCAGTCCCCCTTCTGACTCTCTTAGACAGAAGCTTTCTTTCCCTCAATAAATTTTTCCTACTCTTAATCTCTATTGTTCTTAGAATTCATTCTTCAATTTTAGAGAACATGAACTCACATTTCAGATATCTAGCAGGTTTGGGAGTTTCATCTCTTCCCCTTGTATTATTTTGGAAGTCTTCCTTCAAGATTATTGGTCAGAGGTAAGAGTTTTCTTTCAAAGGTTCTAACTTTTGTCTTTTTGCTTCATAGATTGTAATTTGTTTCATAGATTCTGATTTTCATTTCAAAAATTCTGGCCTTTGTTTCAGCTTTTGTCTCAAAAGTGTCTTAATTTTAAGTTGTGTGTTTTAAATGTTTGCAAATTTCTTGTTTTTCTTATGTATTGTGTTTTGTTAAAATTACATTTTATTCTTGTTTTATATGTGTTACATTTGCACCTAGTTCTTCAAAATGCTGTAAAATGGGCCTCTTATTAAATGTCTCAGATAAAGACAGTTCAGGCTTTTATCTGTTTCTTATAAAATGCCAAACAGTGGTTACTCTGCCAGCTAGTAATTGCCTTTAGGGCAGCTGCCACTCTCAAAGCAGAGGACAGGTTTCTCCACTTGCCCTCTGGAGAATCTCTACTCCCATTGATGCCACTGGTGGGTGGAACATTGACCAGATAGGCAATTGGGTTCCTTTCAGAGACACATCTCTGATTACACAGAACTAGTGGAAACTGAGGTGACAACTGAGGGGTCATGGCCAGGGCTACAGTCTAGCAGATACCCAAAGGTCCCTAAGAAGAAAATAGCTCCTGACAGCCTATCTGGGTAATCAGCAGAAAATCTCCACATCTTGTCCTATCTGAACTCCTCTGTGAGGTGAAAGGTGAACTCTGTCAGTGATCATCAGGTATCCTCTGTCTCAGATTGATTTGAAATGATGCTGTCAGAGCCCTTTCTTTTTTTTTTTATTGAGTTTATTGGTACATTTAGGGATACAGTACAGTTACATTCATTGTTGGGATCATGTACCTTTACATGGCAAGTCTTGATTCTCATTTTTTTCCCCTTACCTCTGCTTTCTTAAACCTCCATTAAGAGTTAAATTACAAACTGGGTGTGGTGGGGCATGCCTATAATCCCAGCACTTGGGAGGCTGAGGCAGGAGGATCACTGTGTGTTTGAGACCAGCCTGGGCTACATAATGAGTTCCAAGTCACTCTCAACTGCATAGTGAGACTCTGTCTCAAAAAAACCAAAAAAAAAAAAAAGAGAAAAGAGAGTTGAGTTACAGGTTTGAACTGCTTTCTCTACTACTAGTAAGACAGACCTCTAGACAAGCCTAAAAAACAAATATTTCATAGATTAAAAACTACCTGAACTTCTCCCCACATCCTAGGCATGGTCTTCATTATTTATGTGTGTAGGGGAGAAAAATGCCTTTTGGGCTGGGGATTTAGCTCAGCGGTTCGGTGGCCTGCCTTGCAAGTGCAAAGTCCCGAGTTCAATCCCCTGTACCAAAAAAAAAAAAAAAAAAAAAAAAAAAAAAAAAAAAAAAAAGAAAAATGCCTTTTCCTTAGGTTATGGACTTTGGGACATTGACTGTGGTTTTATAATATATTATGTGGTGATTTCTTTTATATTTAATGAGGTTGAGCTTTATTTGGACTTTTTCTCTCTGCTAGTCAGTTTAAAACTCCCCTTAATCTTTTCTACAACTAGTTAGGAGTTCATTTGAGAATCCCTCGTAGTTAGACCACTCTTCCTTCCAGAAAGTCAGACAAAGACAACTTGCAGTAACTGTTTTGTCTTACACTAGGAAAAATAGCAAACAGTAATTTGCATTTGTTTTTGCATGCTAACTAGAATATGGGACTTTTTTTTTTTGTCAGCCTGTATCTTCCTTCATGCGTGTGCTTAAGAAGTTGATAATCTTTACTATGTATAGATTGTGGCTGCTAGGAAGACCTATGTGTTTCAAATATGTAGTGAATTTAAAATAGACCTTAAAGGAGTAGCCTTGTCTTGCTGCTAATACAAAGTTGCCTAAATGACTGGAGAGACAACAGAAATTTCTCAGAGCTTTCTCTGGGCCCAGGGAAAAATCTCCAACTTACCATCTCTGGAGGTGATCTCTTTAGCAGGCAAAGTGGCCTATTTTCCTCTCTCTCATTCAAGGAACTAGAAAGCAGTGGTTTGAATTTCTTGATTTGCTAGCAATACTTCTCTAAACATGATTGTTATAGCTGAAGCCAATTATAACTTGTGCTTTGAGAGTACTTACTGGAGTAAGAATATGATTTACCTGAGGAAGATGAGATCGTGTGCTGGTAAAAGGTAGATAGTCCAGTCCAGTTTTATTTTCTGGGTCTCTCTCCAGTTGGTAGCTACCTAACCTGGAGTGGAATAAACCTTGCGGGACACCCTAGAGGGCACAGGAATCAAGCAGAAACTTATGGGATGCCACATTTGTTTCTCTGGTCTCAGATTAGGAACTCCAAATCTGAACTTCTCACTCCTTTTGAATGTATTAAGGAGCAATTTACTATTTCTCTACACCCACATGTGGTGTGCCTACCTCCTAAAGCCAGGTACACAGAGGAAAGTACTATGATGCTATCTCACAATTAGAATTATACTACAAAAGAGATAAGATGGTCAAAATCATCTTATGTTGAGATTTTCTTTTTTTTTCTTCTCTCATTGAGTTTATTGGTACATTTTAGGTATACAGTACAGTTACATTCATCATTGGGATTTTGCACCTTTACATGACAGGTGTTGGTTCTCATTTTTCCCCTTGTCCCTGCCCTCCCTTCGAGATTTTCTTTACACTAAGAAGTAATTTTTGCTTGTGTTCAAGTGTAAATGTAATGAGAGACAATTCACCCTTAAGACATTCAGTACCTCTAAGACTGAGGCTACTCCTAGCCCTTCAGAACCTGAGAACAAAGTTTCCAGGACAACTTTAAACCTTGACCACAGGTGCCGAGCACAGAGTATCTAGGCCAGCCATAATTAAAACCTCCATGAGGCTATATCCATCCTTAGATAAATTGTTCAGGTCCCTCAAAGACAATATCCCTTGCAGGAAGTAAATGGCAAATATGGGACTATCTGTGTGCATGTGTCTTTTTCTCAGTGACTTAAGACAGATTAAATGAGACCTAATAAAGTTTTTAGATGACCCTGATAGGTACATTGAGGTCTTTAGATAACATACTCAGACCTATGGACTAGATTAGAAAGATGTAATGTTACTCTTAAATCAAATATTGACTTTTAATGTGAGACAAATAGTATTACGTTTAGAGACAAGTATTATCTTAATTTTGGAAGCTCAAAAGACAGGCAGCCAGGGGAATAACTGGTTTCGACTGAACACAAGCAGCTCCTACACAAAACCCCTACTGGCCTGCCAATCAGATAGGAGATTAACATAGAAGACATTTTTCAGGCATGTATTCATAAGAAACATGAGAACTAAGTCCTTCGGTTATTTTAAATTATCAATTAGTTATCAGAAAGAGATTAAGGCATCCCTAGATCCTAATTTGATAAAAGGAAATACTATAGTTTTTCTCAAGTCAGCCTTACAATATGTAGATGGTATAGTTTATATTCCACCTCAGAAAAGCTTTCTAGCCAAGACACCTGTGTTCTGCTGAATTTTCTAACAGAGGTTGTAATGTTTCTTGGTCTAAGGCACAACTTTGCAGCCTTGAGGTAAAATACTTAGGCCTTATTATATCTAAGGGAATCCAAAGACTGGGGGAAGAAAGAATTAAACCAAAAACTTAATAAAGATAAAAAAGAATTAAGCTAATCCTTTTCTCTTCACAGCCCAAGACCCTAAAACCAGAGAGATTTCTAAAAATTACAGGCTTTTGTTGCCTTTAGATAGCAGAATGCAATGAGATTGTGTGACTCAACTTTCAACCTATAGAAAAACCCAAAAGACAGCCACATTTTAACTTGGGAACTTGGTCCCCAGATGGAATTCCAGAAGCTCAAATAATCATTTTTTAAGTGCCTGCCTACAGGATACCATTTCAGTTTGTATGTTAATAGAAGGTAAAACATGGTTTGGGGAATACTTCTACAAGATCAGAGGGCTGTTCAATAGCCTGTAGGTTATTCAAGTCATAAATTAGATATTATATATTCAAAATAATTTATTTAGAAAGAAAAGCCCTAAGCAATATAGTTAGAACAGTTTCATTCTCTTTCAAGAGACAAAAAAAAGCAACCATTTACGTTCTTTGATTATTGGTTTGATTTTGTGCTTGGCAATACAATTGGAGTCAATCATAGCTTCTGTCTCTAGAGATGTGTTTAGCTAAGGATTGCAGATCCATCATAAAAAAGCTCCTGATCTTAAATGTCTTTCTACACCTGAGATGGTTAAGATTTAGTTCCTGTGCCATACTTGAAGGCACTCTTCTTGTCCCTTCTCCACTGCCTGTCCCTGAAAATAACACATTTCTCAACAGTATTTAATTCAAGGCACTTCCCTCCTCCATGACTGCTGGAGTTCAAGACAAAGCTTCCAGAATGGTGAATTTCCCTTTCCTAGAACACTTTCAGAGTAAAACTGATCTTCACTTATTTCTGGGCCATATATAAAACTGGTCTAGTCTTAATACTGAAACTCTCAAAGCCTGCATTATAGTTGGGTATTCTAGTCAGATAAACCATCAGCAGGGCCCATCTTAAAACTGTTCTTGATTTCACAAGTATAGAGGTTTTCATTCCTCTTGATTCTTATTACAAGAGACCTCTGTTAATTGAACTATAAAGTTCAAACTATAAAGTTTTATAATTATAAACCTAAAAATTATAGGGCTGGGGATTTAGCTCAGTGGTTTGGTGGCCTGCCTCACAAGCGCAAGGACCTGAGTTTGATCCCCAGTACCAAAAAAAAAAAAAAAACTAAA
>NW_022900950.1:18475165-18480374 GCF_012274545.1 Fukomys damarensis | reverse complement strand
AAAAAAAAAAAAAAACTAAACTAAAAATTATAAATGTTATTATAATTCAACTTGGCCAAATACATCTGAGTGCACTCTGGTTTATAAAAAGTTGTCGTGCATGTGTGTGTGTGTGTGTGTGTGTATGTCTGTCTGTCTGTTGGCCTAATTTGTTACAATACATACAGTGGTTTTGTTTGCACTTTTTTTCTTTGGGCACTTTAGATTATTAAAGATGTTTGTGTGTAACTCAGGTTGGTTTATAGATAAATGTCTCTAAAGACATGATTCCCCCAGATTGCCAGATGATCCAAATAATATCAACTGGTTTTACAAATATAGCACATATTTTTAATATATAAAATATGTTCTTATGACCTGGCTCTCATGGGTCATCTAAAAATTTGTTAAGAAAATTAAATAAAGACTCTTGGGCTGAGGAAAGCACCTGGATGGACTCCTCTTGGTAAATAATGGAGTGACTGCCTGGAAAAAAAATTTATTCCAGCTTTTGTTCACAAAGAGGACTCCTGATAATTTCCATAGCCTTATAAAAATACATTGCTAAACATATTATTGTGCTATGTATAAATTGGTATGGTCAAATGGCTAAGTTTTCTATAGGAAAACAATAAGGTTTATTTAAAATGCCCTTGGTACAAAACAAAACTAAAGGACAAAGGATTTCATGTAACTGATACTCATTGCTATTTCATGGTGTAAATATTCATGCCTTCTGGGTATATAAGTCCTCTAGGTATTTATGGTAATGATCTTTTTGACTCAGGTGTCTGCCTTTCTTGCACTCCAGCTCCTTGTGATAAGAGATACATGTCAAGCCAGCATGAAATAACTAGTAAAATAATAGTTTTCTTAAAAACTTATGTGATGTATGTTATATGTGTCACCACACTTAGGGATGCTCAGTTGCCAAACAGTTGAAACAATGTCACACACTAAAATTAGAGGTTAGACATTATGAACTCTTAAGGTCATTTATAGGTCAATATGTATGTCCTCTTTAGATGGCATCTTACCAAAGGATAACAAATACAAATTAAATAAGTATTTTCTTTATGTCATTTAATGTCTTATGATCAGATGGAGGTGTTTGACTGAAAGATTATTCCATACTAATATGACATTGTTACAAAGAAAATGTCATCATGATTGTCATGCTAAAATACTATATGTGGCTCTTGATCTTAAATTTCTATAATATATAATTATTAACATTATAATATATAACTGTTAACATTGTGCAGGAAATAAACTACTAAACAACGATGGTTGATAAGAATTAACAGCCCCCTAACTATGCTTTATATTTTAAAGTGATTAATGTCCACACAAAATTAGAATAATTAAACTCACTGATCCTACTGCTCTACTGGTGTCAATGATCTTCTATTCTGGGTGTTCAACAACTAAAGTTTGGAGACCAAAACTAGAAAGGTAACTGGGCTATGAGGATAGCCAATATTTTGGTCCTGACCCCTCAAGGTCTACAAGATCCAGGACAAAAAGGCACCTTTCCTACAGGATCCTATGTCTTTGGTAAGTCATTCAACCTCCTAAGCAGGGAGATTGCTGGACACCAGAGGACAAATATGCTGTGTGCCAAAGGAGGGTCACTATGAAGGAAAAGTCTCCCATGCTTTCACTGGAAGCAACATGGTCAAGCAGAGCTGTGACCCATCCTGATGGCTGACACTGACAGAGGAGCTGAGGGGCTCTATGCATGGTTCCAAAACAATGCCTAAAGAGACTTAACTGACCTTGATAGATAGCAAGAGGTCTCACTGTAACTTGGTCTTAAACACCCAGCAGGAAAGAATAACCTAAAGAGGTATAAAATAATGCCATAGTAATAAAGCCAGATGTGAAAAGGGGATCCAATCACTGGCCACTTCCATTAGTTTCCAGTTCTACCAATAGCTGACCATAATTATGGACCATTAGGAAAAAAAACTATGGTCAAATCTATAAGAGCTCAGCTAAATTTTTATATTTATTAGAGAAATTTGTTCTTCAAATTGTCTTTTATCTTACAGCCAAAACTAGAGAGACTTATGACAAAGTATCAGACTTATAGATAACCTCTATCAATGAAAGAATCTAAGACCAGCAGTTTCAATCACTATTTCAGTTTCTAAGTGTGACTTTCTCCCCAACCTGCCCTTTCATTCTAGTGTCCCCATGCTTAGATGATGCATACTCTAATTTCTTTAAAGTTTTGTTTATTCTTGCCCAGTGGCTGCCAAACTCCAAGTGGTCATACAAATGGAAATAATGATAAATGTGTTAGACTTCTTTTGCCAGGATCCACCTGATTGATTTTGTAAACAGCTAGTAACTGCTAAACAATATGACTTCTATGTTGGATTCTGAAGTCTCCTGGACCCTCTCCTTTATCCTCTTTGTGGGCTAATATTCGTAGCAATCCTGCTGATCTTATAATTTGTCCAATGCATTCTGAACTGCTTCTTTGGCTTTGTCTCCTCCAGACTTAAAAGCTATGCAGCTACCAAGATGACAATGCCAGGCACCAGCCAAAGGCCTTTAGATAGAGCCTCTGTAGAGTAACTCTAACTACTGATCACAATTATGACCCTTTTCAGCTGGAAGTAACCAGATATGCCTTCATCCTTTGCCCCCCTCACAGCAGTTAGAGGTACTTCTTCGGGGGGGGGGGATATTGCAGATAGGTAAGTTAATTAGATATCTTGTAGGCAGTTATACAGTGCTGCCATCAAGGAGCCAATACAGCAAGGACTAAATATGGAGGACAATCAAGACACATTCACTGAAGGCCACAATTGTAAAAGGAGAGAACAGACAGCAACTTTGTGCTTTCCCTGGAGATAAGTAGCAATGACTGACATTCCAAATAGGTTTCAGTCACCTGGGTGGGGGGCTCAAGGTCTTAACCCAGCCTTTCCAGAAAATATCCCTGACCCTACCCTTACTGAAAATCCTTGTATGCTTGCTATGTGACTTGCTCCCCCATTTGATCAATATTACCTGGGTGACTATACTTGTAATCTTATTGGTTAGTCATAGTCCCCCCTCCTCATGCCCTACCTTGTAATTTTCCATTGGGTCTTATAGTTTTGTCTCACTTTGTACCCACCTCACTACATGGCTTTGCTGTATAAAACATCTTGGAGGAGTGGGATGAGTGGGAAACCCAATTCACAGTACCCCTTTGTCTCGGACAGAAGCTTTCTTTCCTTCAATAAATTCTTCCTACTCTTAAAAAAACAAAGAAGCACTTTCATCAGTGTCAGGAATCTTATCCTATAGACAGCCTTTCCAGTGATATTTTTTAGCAGCTCCAGAGTTTCATAATTCTCTATGATGTTTGGAAGAAAATGCCTCATCCTCCATGTAGTAGCATCTTTCCTTACTCTTTCTTAAGGACAGCTTATTCTTTTTTGTTATACCTCAGCTCAAGTGCATGTGGCTTTCTTGCAGTTTGTAGCACTGGCAGGAAATGATGAAAGGTAGGGAAGGTGTAAAATGCTGCATTGTGAGCTTGCTGCTGGCATAAGATCTATCCTTGATCACACTGAAAATTGGAGGTGACAATATGATATGTGAATAGCCAGATTGGCTGGGATAGGAAGCCCCTTGACAATAGTGTTCTTACATGTTCTCCTCTAGCTAATATGGAGAGCAGGTGGACTTGCTGGGATTATTTCCAAGAAGAACTATAAAATCTCATTGCAAGGGCAAAAACTAAGCAGATTATTTTTGATAGCTGATCTCTGTCTCAGGTATAAAGTCTTTATATCATCAGAGAACAAGGACATCCTTCACTTGCGGTATCTTGATCAGGAATAAACTTTAATATAAAAGGAACAGTATAATACAGGACATTTGGAGATGTATAGTGTCACCTGTAATGATATAGATAAATGAAGAATAGGTTGTGTTCTTAATTTAGGGAAGAGAAGCCTTAAATTTAGGGAAAATATCTAGTGACCTAGGACCCATTATTATCAGCATAAAAGGGCTGAAACCAAAGCTCAGATCAAAGACAGATCCAGGAGATGTCTTAGCTGCTTCTTGCTCCTAAAATAAATATTTAGAGAAGTGAATTCTATATTTCTGCTGATAGAATTAAATGAAAGCATTGTGGAGCTATTACTCTTCTTGTAACTGTGATTAACTATTATCCTTGTTCTACCCTCTCCCCCATCTCTACATGTCTACTTAGCTCTTTGGAGCAGTGTTCAGAGTTTCAGATTAAATACTGTTGTTTAGCACTCATCTATTTACTGTAGTGGTATGTCTCTGTGTGTGTATATATACATAATCCATTGATCTCTATTGTTGAGATAAGTCACCAAAAAATAAATAATTTTAAATAGAACCAAAAACTGTCATTGATGAAAATGATATGGAAATAATGATAAAGGAAAAAAAATCTCATATCGCTTAGCAGCAGGAAAGGGCAACATAACCTCTATCAGCTTTGTTAAGGCAATCCCAGAAAGTTATTACTTTTGATAGGGGACATTTTTTCAATCTTATGTAAAAAATGCATTCATATGTCTCCAATTTTAACTAGAAACTGGATTTAAAAATTACTATGTCAATTTTCTATATAGTATAAAATATTGGAAATAAATAGTAAAGTTTTACAGGATTAAATTCCTTTCCAAATATATAATTTCATGAGACAAGATTTTTTTTCAAAAGTCTCATGCATAGAAAAATGAATATAGAAAAAGATGAGAATTCATCAGTCTTTTATTAAGTTGGACATTCAACAACTTTGAAAAAAATGTAAACAATGTCACTCTTCTCCAAATAATTTTGTCTTGGAAAATACAGTTCTTCAGAAAATATAATACTTATGTTAACATGTAGTGGAACAATACATTATTTTCAGATAAATTAATCAATAAATATCTCCATTTTTTAAATTTTAATTTCTAATCTTATAAATAATAATATAATCCACAGTTATATAAACTGAACTTGGAGTTCTTCAGTTGTTAAAAGAGTAATGGAACCCAAATTTCAAAATATTTGTGCATCATGGAGATACTTAATTCCCTTTGAATTGCATTTGAGAAATCTGTGATACAGAAGGGTTACATGACTTGATTAAAGTCCATAAACAGTTCATTTTTATAACTCTAGAATTTTGAAGTCTACTTTATATTTGTAAGCCAAAATTTTTATTTTATAAATTATAAATATATAAAATTTATACAAG
>NW_022900950.1:18458921-18474747 GCF_012274545.1 Fukomys damarensis | reverse complement strand
AGTTAAAGTTTTATTTTATTGAATTCCATTCCAATAAAATAATATTGCTATTCATGCTAAGGAAACTAAGTGTCTTTTGGCTTTCTTTTTTTTTGGCACTGGGGATCGAAGTCAGGACCTTGTGCTTGCAAGGCAGGTGCAGTGCCACTGAGCTAAATCCCTGGCCCCCTTTTGGCATATTTTTAAATCCTTTTAAAAAAACTCATATGAAATTATATATATTTCATGTTCCAATTTCTTTGAGAAAGATAGATAGTATTTTTTCAAAATAAGTTACATCTTGGATAAGTTAGCAAGCCTTTTTCCAGTTCTGTCATTTTGTTGAATTCTACAGGGTCTTAATTAAATGGATATCAATAATATCAGAAAGGATTTGATTTTATAATTTCTGCAATACCATATGTATATAATTTTCTTCCTCATTTAGTTTATTGGTACATTTTAGGCATACAGTACAGTTACATTCATTATTGGGATCTTGTACCTTTACAGGACAAGTCTTGGTTCTCATTTTTTCCCCTTGTCCCTCCCCTCCCTTCACCCCCACCCCTACCCTTCCCACTTTCCCTACACCTTTAGCCCTTTTCTTCCTATTTCACATTGTCAATTATCTCATTACTATTATACTTTATTCACAGTATTTACACATGTGTGACTTATTTATTTCACTTAGGATTATATCCTCAATATGTATCCATTTTCCTATGCCATATGTATATAATATATACACACAATGTCCTACTTATATAATATGTGCACACATAAACTTTATGTATTTACCCAATTTCCTATTTATATTTATGTACACACATAAACTTCCTATATTTACAAAATGTTCTATTTATATATGTACACATATAAACTTTGTATGTTTACACAATTCCCTATTTATATATTATGTACACATAAACCTTGTATATTTACACAATTCTGTGTTTACATAATCTGTACACACATAAACTTTGTATATCTACAGAATGCCCTATTTATAAAATATGTACACATATAAACTTTGTATGTTTACATAATTCCCTATTTGTATATTATGTATACATGTAAACTTTGCATATTTACAAAATGTTCTATTTATGTAATATGTACACACATAAACTTTGTATACTTAGATGTTTATAAGTCATACTTCACTGAATTTCTAGTAATGTTTTGAGGCTTTTCTGACTTGTCTAAAATTCAAATTCTAAAAAATGAATAAAATGATTTGAAATAATTTCACAGCTTAGCTAAATTCTAAATTTATCTTTGGACTTAACTGCAACACAATACCAAAATTCTATTTGACATATGCAGAGTAATCCCTCTAAGAGTATCTCCAAGAATGTAGCATACTTCATGACACAAAGTCTTTTGATACCATCATGTAATAAATGTGTCGTTCCACACCAATATAGGCACAAAAATCACAAAGTACTTGGTAATAAATAGAAACTATTTTACATAGCATCTTGGTGAAGTAAGCTTATATCCTTTTCACAGAACAAGAAACTAAGCTGTGGAGACTTGTTCAGACTTGCCCAGGAGAAGTCACAGAACTAATAGTGAAGTTGATGATACAAATTTACAGTTTTTGGAGCTTGTAGAAATACAATAATGGCATCATTACCATTATTTATTCTGCAGTTAGAATCAACTCATGTTTGAAACATATTTTACTCCACATTATATTTTTGTACTTCAGACAACATGAATAAAATACATGATTAGGTAGTAGGCATTGAATTAGTCAGATACCATATCCCAGTTTTCTGTTCTAATTAGTTAACATTATTACAAATAGCGAATCTCTTAGTAACTGAATACATAAAAGAAAAATTGCTTCTGAAAAAGAAATGGAAATGTTTGACACTTAATAAATGTTGAATGACCTTGGTGTGCTCAGTGCTGGGGATATAATGAACATGACAGATGAGGTCATCTCTCTGATAGATTACATCTGAGTGGTGGCAGACAGAGTAAACAACATAAAGTCATGACATGCTATTATAAAAAAAACAGTTATTATACAAAACACTGTGAAAACAGTAGACTATTTTAAATTTGGCGATCTATGAGGCAATCTTGGGTTAGTTGACATTTGAACTAGTACTGAAGGACAAGAAAATAGCCCTGGAAACATGGTGGGATAGTGTACTGGGGTTGGGGGACTTGTAAATAGAAGACCTCAAGTGAAAGGGAGCTTGCTGAGTTTGATGGCTAAGTGGAAAGGAGTGTGACCTTTGTTTAAGGCACCAGAGTGAGAGGAAGAAAGGTCAGAGCTTAGCATACCAGGGTAAGATCAGAGATATTAGGTGGCTCAGGTGGGGCAGGTTCTTATAGATTGTGAGAGTTAGCATTTTACACTGAGTGTGGTGAAAAAAACTCTGGAGGACCTTAAGAGGCCACATGAGGTAAGAAAGAAAGACCAAGTAGGTGAGTAATGATGGTAGTTTGAATCTTGGTGGTAACTGCAAAAATAGGAGATGTAGAGATATTTTTGGCTGTATTTTGGAGATGGTGCTGACAGGATCTGAAAATGAATTGAACATCAGAAATTAAGGGAAGAAAGGATGCACTGATTTTTACACATAATGTTAACTATTATTTTATGCCAAAATCATGATGCAAAAAGTAAAACCCAAACTTCATCCAAATTAAAGCTTTCCTTCCACCAGACTATTAAGAGAAGAGGACAAAAAGATAAGCTACCAAATAGGGTAAAACATTTGAGAATTACACTTCCAACAAAGGGCTATATCTGGACCTTTTACAGAACTTGGTGATAGAGTCTTCTAAATCTGGATTGTGTGATGGTTCCACAAATGTATACATTTACTAAATGGGGACCTGTATATTTATTTGTTTAGTTTATTAGTAAAACTGTGCAGTATATAACATTTATATTCTTGTGGGAAAATGGTACACGTGCATAACACATGTTAATTCCCTTTATAATCCCCTTTCTGCACCCTACCACACTCCTCCACCCAGATCTTGGTCTCCCTTCTCTTTCCATTTTGCACACATTTGCAGTACAGTCCTTGTGTTTACATTCCTTGTGTGGAGTTGGCCCACGAACATAACATACCCCAATTCCTTTTCTTCATTTCTTATCCCTTGCTTCATTCCCTCCTCCACCTGTCTCATCTGCTTCCTCTCCGTCCTTATTATGTAATTTTCATTTTGCTCTTTATTTTTACTCTTCATTAGTTATATAAATTAAACCATGTGATATTTAAGCTCACGTGGAGACTTGTGCATTTCAAAAGAGCAAATTTTATGGTATTTAAGCAACGCTTCAAAAACACCATAAAATAATAGGAGAAAACATACCAAAATATTACCAATGGTTATTTCTGAAAGATACAATTTGGGAAATTTTATTTTCTATATTTACCTTTCTGAAACCTTTAAAATGTTTTATAATGACTGTACAATAGATTTGTATTTGAAGAAGGAAGAAAAAAGAGAATGTGGGCACGACTTGTCAAAGTTCATAATTGGCAGAAAAGAAGACTTGAATTGCAGTTACAATAATTTTCCAGCACTTCTCTGTCTAAGAAAGAAGTAAACACCACATCTATCTCCTGGGAGACAGTCCTATATGCTGAGCACCCTGCCTCCACATTCATCTCATTTGGGTTCGGAGGACCTGGAACTGCCCCTCTAAGCCAAGAGGCACCAAGGCAGGCAGGCAGGTGCAAACAAGAGGTTGCAGCTGGACTGTGATCCCAGCTGCTCCTGGAGGTGGCATAAGAAGAGAGGACACTTGCACTGGGCTTCAATCCCACTCCGACCTGCTCTAATGCATTGGGCAGTCCAGGCTGAGGATGTGTCTGTCCCTAGTGCTACCTTGAGGGACAAGCAGGACCAGGGCCCCACTGTTGCTGTACATTCTGGTTGTTGGCAAGGACCTCGAGGAAGAGGGACAGTGTCCTGGCCCAGTGGTCACCAGCTCTCTGCTGCTCCTGCAACCACTGTGACCTCCTCAGCCACCCATGTCCCCAAAGCCAAAGTGTGGCCTGTCTTTTGTCTTCCCATTTAGTTATCCTCCTTTTCTCTCTCTTTTTGTGCTTAATTTATTAAAATACTTGCTGTATAATTTATTTTCATAAACTATTAAAAAATGAGTAAATGGGGTAGGCCTGCCCCTTAGAACCAGTGCACCAGAGGAGCCCAGCCCCCACTCCCTGAACAAGAGAAAGAGGGCCTCTCAGAAGCTCCTAGACAAAAATTGAAGCCCGCTGAAAAAGTGAAGAAAATGTGCAATAAAGGCACACCACACCACTGTAATTGCTAAGTTGGAGGGACCAGTACCTCACATCAGAACCTGGTCTAACTTCAGGGGAATGACAGTTGGAACCTGCAGTAGAACCTTGCAGAGTTCAACCCAGCAGGGGTCAAAGATCTCAACTTGGGCCTTGCAGACAGAAATCAGCCTGAACCTAAGGAACAGCTGCTGGCTTGCTGAGACTGATTAACTTAGATCTGTACACTCTTGCCCATGCTGCCTATTGTGTCAATAGAGGCATATCCTGAAAAATGCCCTCTATTTCTATTTGTATATTTTATTTTCAAAGTAATATTTTTTCTTATCTTTGATCATTTAAAAATTTTTATCTTTTTCTTTTCTCAAAAATTTTCCTTTTTTAATCTTTTTTTATCTTCTTTTTTCTGTCTCTCACTCTCTCCCATCTTGATGTCCATTACTCTCCCTTATTATTCCTTTTCCTATCCTGATTTGAATTGCTTTATTTCTTTTCCTTTTCTTCTCTTTTTCCTTCTCTCAATTGCCATTAGTTTTAAAAGAAAGTGATTATGGTCTCTAGCCTCCCTATTGCATTAGTTTGTTCTGTTTTTCTGTATATCTTGTTTTTTATTCTCCTCCTCTTTTTAACAGCTTCCTAGAGTTTGTGTGATCTTCCTGTGTCCTCTGACATCAAGTCTAACCTTTCTCTGTTCTATCTATCTATCCCTCCTTCCCCAACTCCTTCTAAGTCCCCAACCTGAAGGGTAAAGTTGCTATATTGAAGAGTTCATTTACTATTAACATATTTTGGGCTGGTCCTCAATTTCAATTTAATTAACACAGCTAAAGGTGACAGATTAATAACTATCACAAATTGTCATTTTCTAAGCTGCACTTGATGCTATTGTGCTGCTGATTGTATCACTTGGGCTAAGGTGTTGTGATTGATCTAATCAGTTGTCCTCCCTGGTACAATGAAAATGACATTGCCTCAGAGTCATTAGAGACTCAAAACCTAAAGACCACCTATATCTGGAAGATCAAAGTATTAACCCAGGAATTAAACCAAGGACAGTACCAATGACAAAAAAAGAAATGAGAATACACTTAAACAAGACACAGACACAGACTTACACCTCACCAAAGGTAAACTCTGGGGAAAATGAGGTAGAAAAGTCTGACAGTCGACCATCTGGACACCCTGAACTGATAGCACAGAAAGTAAAATAAAACAAATAAATGAGGCTCTAGAAAAATTCAAAACAGAAATAATTTCCCAGATAATCACAGAGATGGTAAGAAGAAAGAGAGACATGGTTAGAGACTTGAGAACAGAAACAGATTTTAATGATGGAAACCATGAATGCCCAGCAAAGGAAAGAAATGAAATCCATGAAACAGATTCAGACAGATATCCAGGAGATTAAAAACTCTATAGAAAGCATTTGCTGCAGGATGAATGAATGTGAAGATAGAATTTCAGATACAGAAGATAGGATTATGGTCAATGACTATGAAGAGTGATCTCTTAAAAACAGTAAGGGATCATGAGAAATCAATCCAACAACTCTTAGATATCCAAAGAATAATAATATATTACTGTTCCATCTAATAGTAGGAGAAATTACAAATGACATTAAAAAAGCTATTTACAGAATTAATGACAGAAAGCTTCCTAAACAGAGGGGAAGAATTTGACATGAGATAAGTGAGGCACATAGATTCCAGCTAGCCATGATAAATCTACACCTAGACATATAATAATCAAGATCCCAGAAACCCAATAGAAGAACAAAAATACTACAAGTATTTAGAGAAAAGAAACAAATCACATGCAAAGGAAAGCCCATCAGCAGACTTTTCAACACAAGCCCTCAAGGAAAGCCTGGAGTGAGGTATTTCAAGTCCTAAAAGAAGACAACCTCCAACCTAGACTGTTGCATCCTGCAAAACTATCATTCAAAATTGATGGGCAAATAAGATACTTCCACGACAAATAACACCTGAGAAATTTCATCAACACAAAACCGGCACTTGAAACACTTCTAAACAATATCCTGGAAAAAGAAAATGAAGACCACAACTCCATAAGGACCAGCAGAGCAAATATACCAGGCAAGGCAAGAAATTAAAGGGAGAGAGGAAAAAATAAATAAATAAAAGAACCAGCGATAGGAAAATAACATGACGATGAAAAGTCAATGCATAACAGTATAACCGTCAACGTTAATGGCCTCAATTCACCAATCAAAAGAAACAGCTTGGCAGAATGGATTAAGAAGCAAAATCCAACTACATGCTGTATACAAGAAACACACTTAAGAAATTCATAGACTGGGAGTAAAAGAATGGAAAACAGTTCTCCATGTGACGGGAGCCTAGAAAAAAGTAGGGGTAGCTGTTTTATTGGCAGACAGAATAGATTTCAAACCAAAACTAATTAAGAGAGACAAAGAGGCCACTACATCCTTGTAAAGGGAACAATACAAGAGGAAGAAATGATAATCATAAATATATATGCACTAAATACTAACACTCCCAACTATACAAAACAAATATTAATGGATATGAAAAATGCAATAAGCACTAATGCATTTGTAGTGGGGACCACAATATTCCACTGACACAAATAGACAGATCATCTAGACAAAAAAATCAACAATGAAATAACAGAACTTAACCAAGTATTAGAATAAATGGACTTAATAGATGTCTATAGAGTGTTCCACCTCACAAAATTAAAATATACATTCTTTTCAGCTGCACACAGGTCATTCCCCAAAATAGAACAGATGCTTGCTCATAGAAGTTGCTTAAGTAAAGGCAAATGAATTGAAGTTAACACCTATATATTATTAGACCATAGTGCAATTAAACTGGAGATCAATAGCTTAAGAAACCGCAAGAACTTCACAAATACATGGAAATTAAATAACACCCTGCTGAACAACCACTGTGTCACAGAGGAAATTAAAGAAGAAATTAGACAGTTTCTACAATTAAATGATAAGGCCAATACAACACACAGGAATCTATGGGACACAGTGAAAGTAGTTCTAAGAGGGAAATTCATGGCAGTGATTGCCCATAATAGGAAAACAGAGCAAGCTCAAATAAACAACCTATAGCTTAACCTTAAGCTTGCAGAAAAAGAAGAGCAAGACAAACTGAAAGCTTGTACAGGGGAGGACATTATAAAGATCAGAGCAGAAATCAATGCAATGGAGACTAAGAGAACAATACAAAAAAAAATCAATGAATCAAAGAGTTGGTTTTTCAAAAGGATAAATAAAATTGATAAAGCCTCAGCCAACCTAATCAAGAAAAGAAAGGAAGGCTCAAACTCATGCAATTGGGAATGAAAAAGGTGAAATTACAAGAGGTCCAGCAGAAATCCAGAGGATCAGTAATACCTACTTTGAAGACTTGTACTCTAACAAAATGGAAACTACAGAAGAAATGGATAGATTCCGAGATACATATGAACTTATAAAGTTGAACGAAGAAGACAGAAAAAGTCTAAACACCCCAATTACATTCAGTGAAATTGAAAATGTAATTAAAACATTACCGCCTGGCGAGGTGGCTCACGCCTATAATCCCAGCACTCAGGAGGTTGAGGCAGGAGGATTGCTGTGAGTTTGAGACCAGCCTGGGCTACATGGTGAGTCCCAGGTCAGTCTCAACTACATAGTGAGACCCTGTCTCAAAAAAACCAAAAAAAACAAACAAACAAACAAACAAAAAAACAACAAAGAAAGCCCAGGTCCTGATGGCTTCACTCCTGAATTCTACAAGACATTTAGAGAAGAACTATTGTCATTACTCTTTAAACTTGTCAGTGAAATTGAAAGGGAAGCAATGCTTCCAAATTCATTCCTGGAAGCAAGTGTTATTTTGATTCCAAAACCAGGGAAAGACCCAACCAAAAAAGAGAACTACAGGCCAATTTCCCTAATGAATATAGATGTAAAAATCTTCAGTAAGATACTGGAAAACAGAATACAGAAGGTCATCAAGAAGGTCATACACCCTGACCAAGTCGGATTTATCTCAAGGATACAAGGATGGTTCAACATATCTAAATCAATAAATGTAATATAATATATTAAGAGTCAATGACAAAAACTATATGATCATCTCAATAAATGCAGAAAAAGCATTTCACAAAACTCAATGTCCATTTATCATAAAAACACTACAGAAAATTGTAATAGATGGTCTTTATCTCAACCTGGTAAAGGCTAACTATGAAAAGCCAATATAATTCTAAATGTTCAAAAACTGAAAACTTCCATGATAAAATCAGGAACAAAACAAGGATTTCTACTCTCACCACTCCTGTTCAATATAGTTCTAGAAACATTAGCCACATCAATTAGACAAGAGAAAGAAATAAAGTTACGAAAGGAAGAAGTTAAACTGTCACTATTTGCTGATGATATGATACTCTACATAGAAGACCCAAAAAACTCTGCCAAAAGACTTCTTGACTTAACTGACAGATTCAGTAGAGTAGCTGGATACAAAGTCAATACTCAAAAATCAATCGCCTTCTTGTACACAAATAACAGACTCAGTGAGAGAGAAATTAGGGAAATAATTCCTTTCACAATAACAACCAAAAAATGAAATATCTAGGACTCAATCTAATGAAGGAAGCAAAAGACCTCTACACTGAAAATTACAGCACTATGAAAAAAGAGATAGAAGAGGATATAGGAAGATGGAAAGACATCCCTTGCTCCTGGGTAGGAAAAATCAACATAGTGAAAATGGCCATACTCCCAAAACTTCTATACAGATTCAATGTAATCCCAATTGAAATCCCAACAGTATATTTCACAGAACTTGAGAAACAATCCAAAAATTCATTTGTAACCAGAAGAGACCTAGAATAGCAAAAGCCATCCTAGGCAACAGAGACATGGCAGGGGTTACGATTTCCAATTTGAAACTATATTACAAAGCTACTGTGATTTTAAAAAAAAGGAAAAAAGAAAATGAGCATAGCACTGGCAAAGAAACAGACCTGAGAATCAATGGAATGTATTAGAAGATACAAAAACAATACCAGACATACTCAGCTATCTCATCTTTGACAAAGGAGCCAACCATCCTCAATGGAAGAAAGATAGCCTCTTTAATAAATGGTGTTGGAAAAACTGGCTTTCAACTTGACAAAGATCAAAACTAATTCCCTATCTTTCACCATGCACTAAACTAAAATCCAAGTGGATTAACGACCTAAATATGAAAACAGAAACATTAAACTTGCTGGAAATTAAATTTGGTAGAACTCTCGAAGATATTGGCATAGGAAAAGACTTTATGAACAAATCCTCAGCAACATGAGAACTTGCACAAAGAGTCAACAACTGGGATCTCATCGTATTAAAAAATTTTTTCAGTTCAAAGTAAATCACCAACAGAGCTAAGAGACAACCTACAACATGGGAAAAATTTTTACAAGCTACTCCTCAGGGAAAGGTCTACTATCTAGAATACATAAAGAACTCAAGAAAAGCAGATGCCCCAAATACAAAGAGCTGATTTGAAAGTGGGCATCTGAAATGAAGCAAAAGCAACCAATAAATATATGAAAAAATGTTCCACATCACTGGTCATTGGAGAGATGCAGATGAAAGCAACACTGAGATTCCACCTTACCCCAGAAAGAATGGCTACTATCAAGGAATTAACCAATAAAAATGCTGGCGGGGCTGTGGGGAGAAAGGAACCCTTCTCCATTGTTGGTGGGAGTGCAGACTGATGCAACCACTGTGGAAATCAATATGGAGATACTTCAAAGAACTAGGATTAGATGTCTCATTTGACCCAGCTATCGCTCTGCTGTGTATCTTTCCAAAAGAATTACAAGAGTCATATGATAGTGACATATGTGCACCATATTTATAGTAGCTATTTATAGTAGCACAGTTCATAATAGCTATAAGTTGGAAACAGCCCAAACACCCATTAGCTGGAGACTGTATAAAGAAGATGTGGTTTTTCTATAAAATGGAATACTACTCCGCCATAAAGAATGAGAAACTAGAAACATTTATAGCTAAATGGATGCACATTGAGGCTGTACTCTCCCACCTTCCACTGTACTTCTCTGGGTAAAAAACTTAACCTCAGGTGTTTCCATTTTTTCCTGAAGCATGTTAGTGTGCTTGCTTTCATGTCCTTTCTTCTAAGCACTCATGAAGGAGGCCTATTACTCCTCCTATTCTTTCCATCTTATCTCCACAGGGTGCATCTTATTTAGGAAAAGGGACAGATACTGACTCTTCTTTGAAATAGGAAAGGGTGGGGATTGGATTTGATTTTTTATTTCTGATGGGTAGCGGGTAGATGTTTAGTCAGTTTTACCTGACATAACTAAGTATCACAGACCAGGTAATTCACAAAGACTACAAATGCATCTCTCACACTTCTGAAGCTGCTAAAACGGAGGAAGAGCAAGGTACCAAGACATTTTGTTGTCTGGTGAGGGCGCAATCTCTGCTTTTCATGATGCTTTCATCCTTGACCACTCCACCCTCCGGATAGAAAGAACACAGTGGCTTCACATGGTGATAGGTAAACGACTACGACTGGGAAACCTACTCCATGAAGCCCTTCCATAAATGCACCAAATCCTCATGACTCATAAGACCACATCCCCCAATACTGTTGTATTGGGGATTAATTTAAATATGAATTTTTGGATCATACATAAACATTCAAACCATAGTAGAGGTTTCGAGGGACATCCTAGCAAGATGTCAATAAGCAGTTACACAGCTCTAGGAGAGTAATTTTCAAGGAGCTTGTAGGGAAGTGCACAAATTGTTATGTGCATCTTTCCTTCCTCAAAGTAATGCCTAAAAGTGAAAATGCTCCTTCAAAGGGCATGAATTACATGTGAGGACTTTTACTGATTATTCTATTGTTAGAAACAGATATTACTGATGGGTGTACACAGTTCCTTACTGGTATGCTAATGTAATCTAGTAGTATTTTACTAGTATGCTAGTGTAGTTTTAAGATTCATTAAGGAATTTTAGAGTTATATCCTCTTTGTAAAAACTGCCACAATCCTCTGATGGATTTCAGTGGCTTTGTAAATACTGCAAGGTAGTAAATATGTGTTTCTTTCCCAACCCAAATTCAAGACAGAAAAACAGAAATCATTCAAAATATTTCAAATAGACGTAATTTATTATGGAGAAATTGTCACACAGGCGTTGAAACTTAGAAAAACAAAAAGAGAAAAGTACAATTAAGTCACAAACCCCTAAATGCACCAATCCTAGAGCTAGTGGGATAGAAAGTGACGTTATTGTCAGAGCCAAAGAACAAACTTATCGCTGGAGATGCCATGTGAGGCTGGGGAAAGGAGAAGCTGCTTTAACTGTCTCTGGGCTTTGCAAGGAATATAGCCCTTTCACTGGGTTCCAGAAGTATAAAAAAAATTTAAAACTGTGGCTTTCCCTGTTTCACTTTCTGAATCATCTGAGTGGACAAACGTCTATTTTCATCATTGGCCAATAGCTTATATTAGTATACAGTAGCACCCCCCCACCAAGTGGCAAGTAACTGATTTTTAAACAAACACTTTATATGCTCAAAAATACCCTACAGTATATGCCCCTCGGAAGTTATTATTTTCTCAAACAGTTCTGCCATTACCAAAGAGATTTTTAAGAACACCCCTTTTTAAAATCGCTTTTAGAGCTACTTCTTGAGAAATAAAGACACATTTCCAAGGCGGTATTTGCCAGGCGTTTATTCTTTCAGTTTTCTCAACTGAGAGGTAGACCCTCTTATTCCCGTTTTTACAAAACGCAACTGAGACACACAGGTGGTTAATGAGCCAACACTACTCAGCTAGTGAGCTTGCTGGGCAATCGAGTCAAAGTTTGTGCTCTCAGCAAACAACAAAAAAAAATGGCAATTTTTTAAAATGCTAGGGCCCGCAACTACGCAATTAATGGAAAAAGCAACCAACACCGCAGAAACAAGTTTGATTAACCTAAGGACGCCTGACACCCGACAAAACAGACCAGGCAAATGAGAACACAACCGGTCTGGAGCAGCCGCAGAGCGGCTTCCTAAACATTTCTGGCGCCCCAGAGCCTCTCATTGGTCCCCTACCAGGCAGCGTCATTCTGCGTGCTCCAGGAGGCGGGACTTCCGCGGTACGCCGAGCCAATTCCGGCTGCACCGGAAATTCCTGCTGAGTTAACGAGGAGGAATTCTTGCATCCGGAAGGTCTTGATCTGCACTGTGTCGCGTAGTATCGGAACAAGTATTGGACGATGGTTTATTCGTGAGTTTCAAGATTCGGGATAGTGAAAAACAGGATTTAAGACATGGATAGTCGTCTACAGGAGATCCGGGAGCGACAGAAGTTACGGCGACAGCTCCTCGCTCAGCAGGTCCGCGGCTCCGTGGCCTTCGTGGGGAGGGATCGCGAGTGCGCGTGCGCCCCCGTCCTCCCCAATTGTTCTAGCAGCCTACCGCTGTCAAGGTCTTCCTGGTCCTGTGACTCTTGATTTTTGGGTCTCCGGAATCTAGTGGCCTTTGTGCATCTTTATGGATCTCTCGCCAAATGTCTGGCACGGTGCACATTGATGAGAATACACCGTCTTTTGGTTTTAGTTTAAAAAAGCAACGTAGTTCATGCAAGGATAAGTGATTTGTTATCCCCTGAGTTGGTCTTCACTGTTTAAATGGTCTTCTGTGCCTTTTTCTTTCCTCTTGGTCTGCACCAAATCCTTGAGTATATTGCAAAACAGTATTTCCTTTGGGATCCCATCCAAAAATTGCACTGAAAGTGGCTTGAATGTAAATTTTATATTGTGCGTCTTATATACAGTACCCTTGTCATCGTCCGCAGTCAGTATTCTTACTCTGTATTAGTCACAACCTTTGAAACAGGTAGCACTGTCATCATTGAATAATGAAATAGGATTCACTTACACGTAGCCAGGAAATTGAACACAGGTGTCTTCTAAACGTTTGCCCTTCACTGCTTCTTTTGGTTGACACTTACTGATCAGAATACACGTGCAGAGAATACAGATTATTCCAGTTCTTAAAATCCGAAGCAGTTTCCCATTTTGCCATGTATATATCAATGAAAGTAGTGGGGAGAAATGTTCATAGGTTTTAATGAGGCATTTTGCTGTTTTTAAGATTAAATCTTGTTTTTAGTAATGGTAATCTGATTACAATCTATCCTCCTTTATGTGGCGATAAGTAGATTTGTGGTGTCCTTTTTAAAATGTGGGAATTTGGAATCAGATCTGTTCCTTGTCTTTTTGGCATTATGAACCTGGATAAATCAAGTATCTTTCTAAATTGTGTTCTCAATTTATTTTACCATGTCTTCAGAAATGTTTAGTGGTTCTTTGTTGGCATCATGTAAGATGTTTTACTCCTTGATTTTTAGTTCAAAGTTCTATTTGACTTAGTACATCATAGAACAGTTTTTCATTGAATATCTTTCATTGAGCAAATACCAGAGACACTAGCAGGTACTGGCAAATGAACTCCGAATAACACCCTCCAGGAACTTACAAAGTTTAAAATTGGTAAGGGCTGCCATTTATTAAGTGCCTTCTACTTATGTGTCAGACTTGACTAAACTTTGAATATTATCTTTGATCCTGTGCGTCGTATGTTCTGCCTTTTATAGACTAAAAAAGTGAAGCTCAAAAAAATTTGTTACATGTTCAGTGCTACAGAACTGTTAACGTTTGCAAGCTAAAGTTTTAACGTGGACCTGTCGATACTCTTTCTAGTAGAGTAGGTGCTTCCTGGTCTTCGATTTGGATATGAACTCCAGTAAGAATGCCTGATAGCATCAACAACAAACATCCACTTCGCCACCTTATTTTAACCTTTGCTTATTTTTGTCTATATGAACAAGGCAGACTAACTTACTACTTTCTAGAGCATGCTCTGTACCATGCATACATTATGATTTTAGAAATTTGTCCTCTTTCTGAATTCTGTGTCCTCTGTGGCATGGTTTAGAGCTTCATGATGAAATCTGTACTGATCTCCTTGACTTAGGTTCTTCCAAGAAGTCTGTTATTGTATGTTGATTGTCCTGTAGATTAAAAATGGTTTGCTCATACAGTCTTTGCCTTTCACTTCTGTTGGTTTAATCTACCCTAGGATTGCTTCTTGCACATAGTTAGCTCTTAATAAACGTTTGTTGATTGATGAAATGCCCAAGTAGAGCACAATTCAGTATGTGTCATTTGCTTCTCTCTTCCACATAAAGACACTTGTATTAAGCAGGCCCTGATCATGATGGTTGCAGTTGCTGCTACCACCAGCATTTCACACCAGGTTTTTATTTTAACTTGTATCTTAGTTTTTAAAAATCATATGTGCCTTTGATAGATACTGTTGGCATAAATTATTCAAATAATATACTTGGTATCACCATAATAGACAATCTGATTTGATCTAGTCATTGTACAACTTATGAGAAAAAGTTTGACTGTTTGATGATTGTTTATATATAATCAGAATTTTGACTTAAAGCATTTCTTTTGTAATGCATCCTAATTTAGATCATACTAGGAAATCTTGTTTTTTTATTTACATAAAGCATCTACTTTCAGTTAAGCATTATTTTGACTGTTGAACATTATATATATATATATATATATATATATATAAAGACAGGGTTCTTCCCTTAAAGGAGTTTATATTTTATTGGGATAATTTATACAAATAATTGGAAGTTATGATAGAGACTATGAAGTGGTACCAATAGAAAAGAGAAAGTAAGCCAGACAAGGTGGTACATGCTTGTAATCCCAGCTACTTGGGAGGAAGATTGCAACTTCAGGCCAGCCTGGACAACATAGCAGAGTTTGTCTCAAAATACAAAGGGCTGGGGATGTAGTATAGTACTCCTGAGGTTCAGTCTCTGTAAGGCTAGAAAGGAAATAATAAATGTAAAATCATTGAAAGTTGTATAAAGTGTTATGAGACAATAAGGAAATAAGGGCGAAGAAAGAATAATGAAAGGGGCTTTTCTACCCTAAATAGTGTACTAGTTATGAAAGGGAAATAATTTGTACTCTAAGATACGAGTTATAGAAAGAGGAGCTAGTCATGGGAAGAAAGAATACATCCCAACTAGAGGAAGTGGGTGTGTTTTCTCTGCCTGAAAAGAAAGAAGGAAGATTTTATGGAGAAGTTAAGATTTCCGGAAAGTTGATATATTGGAAGAGATTTATTGTTGGAGAAACTTGAGGGCATTCATGTAAAGGGGGTAGACTAAAAAGGTAGTTGGCTAAGGTAAGGCTAATAATTTGCTATTCTGATATTTCAGTATGCCCTTTTCTTCTCCTGTGCTGACAAGACTATTTAATGCAGATTTCCTCATGCCCTTCTTGAGTTTAAAAATATTAAATCATTCTTCATGGTGTTCCATACTCTTTAGTATAAATTTAAAAGTTTTCCATGACTTAGTCCTGATATTTTTGTTTACATTTGTTGCACTTTACAAAATTTCTCCAGCTGCCTACCAAAATTGTATTACTTTTTTTTTTTTTTTTTTGGCCC
>NW_022900950.1:18425311-18458779 GCF_012274545.1 Fukomys damarensis | reverse complement strand
TCTTTTTTTTTTTTTTTTTTGGCACCAGGGATTGAACTCAGGACCTTCTGTTTGCAAGGTAGGCGGCGGAACTACTGAGTTAAATCCCTAGCCTCAACATTACTGTTTTTAAGGCATTATTGAAGTTCACAATCATCAAAAAACGTAGCTTAAGTAAAACTGAATAGATTTTGTTAGAGCAAAGGATCAGTGACAGGATGTGAGCTTAATGTAGTACTTCATACAGCCTTATATAAACTCCACATACCATGTTAGCTGCTTTTTTGGGTTACTGCTACTACCGCTAAATCATATTTTAAAATTACTTTAAAAGTAGGAAATTAAGTGTTTTAATTTCATATGTACCCAGAAGTATAAAACATTTTCAGCTGTCAGAGTCATTCTTAAAATAACATTGTTTTCCAAGATATTTCTGATTTGCCTTAAAATTTTTTATTACTATAGGTTTGTGATATGTAGTGATTACAGTCAGCTTGGAGGATTAATGTGTATATACGTGGCACATCTTGATTATTTTTACTTATCCTGTCACCATTCTTCAGATCCCCTTCCTATCTCTACAGAGCCTACCTCCTTGTTTCTTGATATGGCTGTTTTGTTTTGCTCTTTAAATTATTTATATTTTGGGTCTTTCATATTAGAGAAACCATGTGACATTTAATCTATGGCTTTTTCATTTACGATTATGGTCTGAAAATTCATTAGTTTTCCTACACATGCTTCAAATTTATCCTTCCTTATGACTGAGTCCACTGTGTATATGAATCACATTTAAAAAAATTTATTCATCTGTTACTGAGCAGGCCACTTCCATGATTTAGCTGTTGTGAGTATGTATCACTTTGGGGAAGATACTCGGTATAGATATAGCTGGGTCAAGTGGAATTTCTATTTTTAGTTTTTTTGAGGAATCTTCAGACTGATTTCCATAGTGGTTTTACTAGTTTACTTTCTGACCAACAATGTAGAAGTATTGTTTTTTTTTTTTGTCACTAGATAATAGCCTTTCTTATTGGAATAAGGTGGAATTTGTATTGTTTTGATTTACATTTCTTTAATGGTCAAAGATGCTGAACATATTTTCATATATTTATTGGACATTTGTACTTCTGCACAGTTGCTGTTCATTTCAGTTACTGAGTTTGTGATTGAGTCTTTTATTTTTTGGGATCTAACTTTTTTTTAAATTCTTTATAAATTCCAAATATTATTCCATTGTTTGAGGAGTAGCTGGCAAAAACCTTTCCCATTCTGTAGGTTGTCTCTTCACTCTGATGGTTATTTTCATTGCTGACTCCTGCATTGCATTATATGTCTGTTGCCAGTTACTTTTCCGCTGTTCACTACTCCCCTTAGTAGATGTATTCTTCCCTTTGGGCTCTTTATTGGTGGTTATCCTTATTGTCATTGTCAAAGATTTCTTTTTGTACTTTGTGCAGTGCTGGTTTTGTGGTCATGAATTTTTTAAGATGCTCTTTGTCATGAAAAGTCTATTTCTCCATCAATTTTGAAAGATAATTTTGCATAATATATTAATCTGACTCAAAGTTGTTCTTTTTAAGGGATTGAAAAACTTTTATTCTCTCCTATGTTGAGAAATATGCTCTTGTTATGATAAGTTTGCCTTTGTGGGTGTTTTGATGCTTTTCTCTTAACAGCTTTTAGTATTGTGTCCTTGAGCTGAACTTCTGTGATTTTAACAGTGGTATTTTGTGGAGAAGTTCTTTTCTGGTCATGGGTACTTCTTGGTGTTCTTTATGTCTTGTTTACCTAGAAGTTTTTTTACCTAGTTGTGGAAAATATTCTGCTCTGATTTCAGTAGTTGATTTTTTTTGTATCTCTTATGTTATTTTCAAATCTTAGCTCCATTAATACTTAAGTTGGGTGGGGTATTTTTTGTTTGTTTGTTTGGATCATTGAGCATTGGATTCCATTTCCATAGTCTAAGTATCTTTGAGTATATGATCTGCTGCATCAACTTTATTTTCTAGTTTTCACACTCTTCACAGTGGTCATTTCTTCTGTCCATACTTTTAGTAATTTTTTATTTCCTGAATTTGTTTTGTATCTTTTCTCTTTGATATCTTGACTAATATGGTCATTCATATCTTGTGTGTCTTTGTTAGTTCACCCAAGTTTTTGTCTTTAAGCTTGCTAATCATTTTATCAGTTAAGTGTTATTACATGTTTAGTTACATTAGATCTGTTTCTTTTGCCCCTTCAAACATTTCTACCTTTTAAAAGCTATTTTCCTCTACATCAGTGCACATGGATTAGCTTTTGGGCAGTTAAGTTTTGGAGGCATTTTGTTGCTTTGTTTTCTCATGTTTCTTTTTGTGTGTGTATATGTGCAGGCATGTGTGCTGAGGGTTGAGGATCAACTAGAGTAGAAAACCTTTTTCACTAGTATGGGGATCTCTTCAGGTAGTGCATGTTACCTGTGTTGCGATCATTGCTTTGGTTATGTACCTCATCAGATTACTTAGCATAATAGGATTAGACCCAGTCACTGTGTTGGAAGAAGAGAACCACTAGGAGTTATATCAGCATCTACACAGCCAGCTATATATTAGTCATGTAAATTAAGCCTTGTTTTTAACAATGTCACCTTTTTTTCTGTGACCCATAAATACTGGGAAACAGTACGTGAGCTGGAAAACAATTTTTGAGCAAAAAAAGTTTTTCCTGTGGCTAGTTGACCTAACTTAAGAGCCACCCCCTGCTCATACCTGCTCCTACACCTAACACATGTCCTCCTTCATTGCCCTTTGTTCTCAGAAATTGTCTGTATCCAGTGTAGTTTTCTATCAAATCATGTAAACTAAGTGTAACTTCTTCAACGAATGCCTTGCTTCTGTATCCCCCCCGTATAAACCCTGTTCGCTGCCAGCTCCGGGCTGATTGCTTTGTGGAGAAATCCCCAGTTAGTCTGCCAGCTTAATAAACTTGCCTCCAACCTCTGGGTGTGTTCTTTGTTCTTCTTGGCCTGATCTCACTATACCACTAAGACCTGTGGACTGTAAGTCTGCCAGTACACTCCTGATAAATAGGTTGGGATATAGAGGATAAATGAGGAAGAAAAGAAATAAAAAGCAAAGAGATTTGATTTTTTTAAATAACTGAGGCAGAAGGATGGTGGAGAGGAGGTTTGAGAGAAGGATGGCAAAGAGAGGGAAGTAAAACTGGAGAGTAAGGGAAGCTGTGAGAATATCAGAACCTGTTAATATGTTCATAGTGCACTTGTGTTTGAATCCTCTGTACACAAATTTTGGGGAGAGTTATCCTAACTTGGCCAAAAAAGATACTATTTAGGTTAAAGCAGTGGTTCTTATTCTCCTCTTCACATATACAGACCATATATATATATAGATATGCATATATGTATATGCATGAGATATATATATATATGTATATAAGTATGTATGTGTATATATGTGAATGTATATGTATATTTATTACATGAAACAAAAGGAGAGAAAGAAAAAAAATACGCAATAACAAGACACAAAATTAAATTGTCCTGTCAGCCCTATTTATACTTCAGTCTGCATTCAACCGGTGTGCTCTTCCACTAGCTTCACAAATAGAGCTTTACCATGGAGAGGGTCTAGAGAGAATGCTGGGTCTGGTTCCTTTCACCTCCACACTACACACAGCATCCCTGTCCACAGTTTGTCTTTTCTTCTGTCCTTAACAGACCATTGCCCACCCCTGTACCTCACTGAACCAGCTCTCTTAGGATTTGTTCTGCCTGCCTGTGAGAGGCTTGGGGCTCTGCACAGACCTCTGCACACCCACCCTTCCTCTGCAGGCAGTGTTCTGCTTGGCTTCAATTTCTTTCTTGTGGGCATGGCACCTGGAGGTTGTGGCCTTTGTTTTAGGGTGGGACACTTTCATTTGAGTCAAAGTGAGGTGAAGGAATAGTGCACCCAGTCTTACACTGGTTTCCTAAGAGGTTTTCTCTGTCGGCTCCTTTCCTTTTGCAAATAATCTCTGCCTCTTTGGTCACTTTTTATAAGACATCATGTAAATGCCATGCATTTTGCCCTTTGGCTAAGCCACTCTTCACCAGCTCTTCGCCCACATCTCTCCACATTCCACAAAGCATCACTTTCTAGCCTGTGACCTCTGGTGCCCTGGGGCTTGCAGTACTTAGCAGCTTTTGGCTGGGGGTAGGAGGTTCCCATATGGGTGCCAAGCAATGTGTAGTGGGCAGCATATCTAGCACGCACAGAACTTGCAGTTGTTTGGGGGAACAGTGGGAGAGTGCCTGCTTTGGCACTGCTTGAACAACTTTTCTTAGGGAGGTTTTGCCTGTTGCCGCTGCTGCCCACACTTTCACCACCTTGAAGCATGTCTTTCCTAGCATCTATCTCTGTGTCACTAAATCAGGACTATGCCCGCATTCCCTACTTTCCTAAGGTCCTGCCACTCCGGCTCAGTCTCTGTCCTTTGTATGATTCCCTGGCTTTCAATTTCTCTGGTGCCCGCTTCTGTGAATATCTCTCTTTCTGGGCTCCTCCCAGAGGGAAGGGTGATTAGGCTAGGAGCCTGCCTCGGGTCTAAGCCAAACCTGCTCCCCACTTCAGGGTATTAGAGCCTCTCCCAGATGGCATGTTTAATGGACCTGGGGTGAAGAGGTGCTTTGATCCAGAGTCAGCTCATTTTCCTTTTCTGACCTCCCAAAATACTAAACTTGCTCAGGTGGTCTTCTCCCTCAGGTCACCTTTTTCTCTCTGGCTTTGCCTTCCCTGTTTCTGAATACTCACACTCCCCAGTGCGTGTCCTCCAAGCTTTGTACACCTCCTCTCTAGTCAGCCATGATGGACCATTTTGTCTGTTTAAATGATTAAATTCTGTAGAAAACGGCTATCCATTGCATTGTGATTCAATTTTTGATTTTTATCTCTTCTCAGTTGGGAGCTGAAAGTGCTGACAGCATCGGAGCTGTATTAAATAGCAAAGAGGAACAGAGAGAAATTGCCGAAACAAGAGAAACTTGTAGGTCAGTTGAATAATTTTTTAAATATATAATATTGTGAAAGGATCATTATTTTAGTAACAACACTACATATGCATATGTTGTTATACAAAGCATCAAAGATTTAAAAAACACTGGTTGGTTTTTGTTTTGTTTTGTTTTGTTTTGTTTCTGAGCTGTGGATCAGTCCCTGGACCTCATGCAGAATTTACTTAAGTAAATTCTGTACCACTGGACTACATTCCCATCCCAGAAACATTCATTTTTAGTGTCAGTTCATGAATGATGAAATACATATTTTAATGAATATTTTAATTTCCCCTTTATAAATAATTAGAAATGGAATGTTAGACTAAGAAATAACTTATGTACAAGAAATACATTTTTTAATTATAAATTTTAATTTTATGAATTTACCCTAAATGTGGTATTTAGTTAATAGTTCAGAAACCATTTCAGAAATTTTCTGGTATTTTAGTGTATCGACATGGACATCAATTTTGCTTAAGAAATATTAAAATAATACATAATGTAAAAGTTTCTTTTTATAATATGTCACGTATAGCATTTCTTATAAAGTACAGGATTGTCAATAAGGTTTTGTAAATGTTTGGGTAATTTATAAACTGGGTAATCAAATACTGTTTAATCAGGAAAAATTTACCTTGTCCTATGTTTATATTACTTAGTATTACCAGTAGATGCATATACACATATTGTATATGATTCTTATATACACATATTGTATGTGATTCTTCTGTTTTACTTCTCAGGGCTTCCTATGATACTGCTGCTCCGAATGCAAAACGTAAGTACTTGGATGAAGGAGAGGCAGATGAAGACAAAGTGGAAGAATACAAGGTAAGTAAAAAGTGAGATAGTTTTATGGTGAAGAAAAAAATAAATCCTTCCAATAAATTCATATCCAAGAAGACAAGTTTGATGGAAAGCTGAATATGAAATATGCTAAGATAATCATCAGTACTATATGCTATCAGTTAAGCCCTTTATCAGTTTCCTCATATTATGTGTTATATGGTTAAAATTAAGCACGTGCGTGCACTCTCTGTATTTGTATGTGTGTGTGTGTGTGTGTGTGTGTGTGTGTTTATAAATAGCATAATGCCTGGTAAACACTGGCAATAATACATATTTTTTTTAATGAATGAAGAGATAAGTATATCAAAGACTTTGGATAGTTAGATCAGATTTTGAGAGGCTGCCGTAGTCTTTTGGGCTGTATTATTCCATGATAACAATGTAGGGTGGAACATCTAAAACATTTTAAAAACTCATGAACACTGTTTCTGAAAGAGGCCCAAGGAGAACCCAACTGTAAGCTTGTAGTTGCAAAGATAGTTAGTTTGTTTTTTATTTATTGGTACCAGGGATTGAACTTAGGATGTGCCACTGAATTGCAATATTTTTTTAGAAGGAAGTTATGGAGAAAAATCTACTTCAGTTTTTTTCAAGTTAATTGTATGTATTTATTAGAAAAAGAAATGTAATAGGAAGAAAATGGCTAAAGGTGTAAGGAAAGTGGGAAGGGTAGGGGAAAGGTAATAAGGGAAAAGAAAAAAATATGAAAAAAATGGAGAAAAGTGTTTGTAAATGGTAGGAGGGGATAAAGGGAGAGCAGGGACAAGGGGAAAAAATGAGAACCAAGACCTGTCGTGTAAAAGTGCAAGATCCCAATAATGAATGTAACTGTACTGTATACCTAAAATGTACCGATAAACTCAGTGAGAAAAAAAAAAGAAAAAAACGTATAGTTTCAGTAAATCTCTAGCAAGTTTTGTGATACATAACCTAATCTCATATACTAAAATACCTTCTGAGGTGTTAACATTTTGATAACATGGAACTTATATGTAATTTAAATGTTTGTGGTTATGTTAGATTGAACCATATATAGTTGTATTTTTGACCTATAAAACAGCAGTTTTCTAATAGAAATAAAATATCCCTATTACTCGTCATACACTCGTGATGAAAGCTACATTTTAACATTTACAATATAATATGTGAAATACATAATTCTAGACAATTCAGTTAACAAAACAAGATTAGTTATAGGTCATTTTTATTCATGATAGTGATGACAACATTTTTTAATATCAAGTTAGATCTAATGATGAAAAAGCAAAAATTTTAACTTGAAACATTTTATTCTTTTTAACGAAATAAAATATGTCTTAACATAATTAAATAACCTATATACAATAAATGTTTTCTTAATCTTCCTTTTTCAAGGATGAACTAGAAATGCAACAGGAAGAAGAAAATTTGCCATATGAAGAAGAGATTTACAAAGATTCTAGTACTTTTCTTAAGGTAAAATAAATAATTTTCAAGTCTTAACAGCTCTTCACAATTATACTCTGTACCCTATTTGTCTTTAGGATCTTTTCAGTTATTGAGGGGTCACTATTTAAAAAATGAGGATTATTTAAATTATCCATGAAACATTCTTTTGATATTTGACTATTGGATAACGGTGTAATTTTAGTAGCATTTCAAGAGTAATGAGTCATTCTAGTTATGTTTTCAGATTTTACTACTTTTTAAGATCTATCATATGTTCTCATAATAAAAAACAAAGTACAGTATTAATGTATCTGCTTATCAGAGTGCATGTTGTCAATTTAATTTTGATTTTTTTCTTTAGGGAACACAGAGTTTAAATCCTCATAATGATTACTGCCAGCATTTTGTAGACACTGGGCATAGACCTCAGAATTTCATCAGGGATGTAGGTATGTCAGCCTTTTCTGGACTGTGCTGTTGCTACTGATTGATTACATGTATGTGAAACATCCATTTTGCAGATTATTTCTCACAAAACATTTTTTCTAGTTTTCTCTTCTCAATATTTCCAGTACAGTTTCTTTTTCCTTTGAGCAGTGTTACTTTTTTCTTTCCTACTTTTTAAGATAATTTATATACTATACAACTTGCCTGTTTAAAAGGGTATAACTCAAAAAGGGAGGGGTATAATTCAGTGTCTTTTAGTACATCCATAAGGTTGTTTGCAACCATTACTGTAATGCATTATAGAACACTTTCTTCTCCTTTAGGAAAGCCCTGTACCTTTCACTATTTATTTCTGATTCCCTCCCTCTCTTCTGCCCCCCCCCCAGGCTTAATCTTTCTTTATAAATTTGCCTGTTCTGGACTTTTCATATAATTGGCATCGTACAATATGTGGTCTTTTGTGACTGGCTACTTTAGCTCAGCATAATATTTTCAGCAGTCATTAATGTTGTAACATCTGTTGGTCCATCATTTGTTATTGCCAAATATATTCCATTGTATGTGTGGGTGTATATACCCTGTTTTGTCTACTTATTCATTTGTGCTTGCTCTTTTGGTACATTATGAATAATGGTTTTATGGGTTTTTTTGCGGGGGCAGTACTGGGGATTGCACCCAGGGCCTTCTCACTGAGCTGTATGCCAGTAACCCTCCCTATTTCTTTTGAGACAGGATCTCACTAAGTCACCTAGGCTGGGTTTGAAATTGTGATCCTCCTTGCCTCAGCCTTCTTCAGTACTAGGATTATAGGCATGCACCACCATGCCCTGCTCTGTTACGGACATTCATGCACAAGGTTTTCGGTGGAGATAGGTTTTCATATCTCTTTATGCTATATCTAGAAGTACAATTGCTGGATCATGTAGTAATTCTTGTTTTTTCATTTTTCAAATTTTTCTTCAGTTTTTAAAACTTTTTTGTTCTGTTTTCTTTGTTGCTTTTTTAAAGTTGTTTTTTCCATGTGGTAATTTTATGTTTAACATTTTGAAGAACTATCCAAATATTTTTCAAAGTAGCTGTGTCATTTTACATTCCTACCAGCAATATGTAATGATTCCAATTTCTTCATATCCTGATTATTGTTATTGTCTGTTTTTTTAATTATAGCCACAGTAGTGAATGTTAAGTTGTATCCCATCATGGCATTGCTTTGTATTTTCTTACTAATGATATATTTAGCATTTTTTAACGGGCATATTGTCATTTAAATATGCTCTTTGAAGAAATGTCTAAACATTTTGCTTTTTATTATTGAATTAAAAGAGTTCTTTGTATTTTCTGTGTGGGTATATATATTTATATATATTTTTGGTACAAGTCTCTTATCCGATGTATGATTTGCAAATATTTTCTCCCATTCTATTAATTTTTTACTCTCTTCATTGTATCTTTTAAAACCTCAAATTTTAGTTTTTTAATGTCATCCTATTCATTTTTTTCTTTTGTCACTTGTAAACAACATTATTTCTAAAGTAGAAGCTAATTTTTTCTAAGCAAAAATTAGGTGTATCCTAAAAGGTTATGAGAAATTTTACACCATATTTGGATATCAACCTTTCTATTCTCAAAACCCTTACCTAACAAAAAGAAAATGTATATATAAAGGTAATAGTGGTTGAGAAAAAGCTGTTGTATCAATGTTATTTTAGTCACATGGAGGTTTAAATTCAAAATTAAGGAGTAAAACACTTTAGATGGTAGCGAAAAAGAATCATTGAATATTGTTGAAGATAGCATGGTAAGGCAACTTAGGAAAAAGACTCAGAATAACCTGATTTGTCCAAGATCTTAATGTCAAAGGGACAAGGAACAGAGCTGGTTGCAAATTTCTACACTTTAAACAGGGTATTACAATCCTATTCATCTTATGATAAAGGAACGTAGATTTCAAATTTTTTCAGGTTGTACCTTCTGTTTTATAAATGAATGCTGTTAACTCTGTTGTGTTGGAACTTGATGATAGTACAGTTTTCAAACTTTATTAGAAATGTGATCTGTATTACTGATTGAGAAAGACTTACAAAAATGTTCACATTCTTGTTACTAAAAACTTTGAGCCAAGTGTGTAGCACATACCTGTAATCCCAGCACTCTGCAAACAGCTGAAGCAGAAGGATTGCAAGTTCAAGTCCAGCCTGGGTAGCTTAGCAATGTGATGAGATCATCCCTCAAAAATTTTTTAAAAAGTGTGGATGTGATATGAGGGATACACTTGAGTGCAAAGACCTTAGGTTCAATCCCTAGTACTGGAAAGGGAACAGGGAAGAAAAAACTATCCCCCAACCTGACTTTTAGTTTTTAAATTAAGAAATTTAAGTGATTTATATTGCTATGAATATATTTTTGGCAGGGGTGGTGGGATAAAGAAAAAAATATGGTAGAAAGGAAGTAGTCATTTGTTTTTGAAGATGTGAAAGTAAATTATGTGTACTACTTGTTTTCTTGGGAGGAATCATAATTTTTCAATTCACTGCTGTTGTTTAATTGAAATTTAGAAGTTACTGTTTTTTCCCCACAGGTTTAGCTGACAGATTTGAAGAGTACCCAAAACTAAGGGAACTCATTAGGCTAAAGGATGAATTAATAGCTAAATCTAACACTCCTCCTATGTAAGTATTTTTTAAAATTACTTTTTCCCACACTGGGCTTAATACATTAGCCTTTTTTTTCTGTAACTTTTCTTAAAAAAATCAGCACCTATAAGATTAAGCTATTAGTCTATTCCTTCATTTCTTCATTATAGTAAAATATATTAGTTTGAAACTGTGGTACTGAGAAATAAGTAGGTTCTTACTGAATTATTTTTCAATTTTCCAGATAATTTGCTTAAAGTACTTCTAAATATTTTTTTCCTTAGAAAATGACTCATGTTTATTGAATTCTTGATACTATCATTAAATGACTTCTCATAAAGTAATTTGAGGTATTGTTTCATTTTTAACCTTTGCTAAACAGAATATTATTTTTTCTTAGAAATATGAGTTAAATGCCCTTGAAATTGGAGAATGTTTTGTATTTAGCTTACTTTGAATGTTTTGTTCATTTAGTGATTGAATAAAATGTATTAGTTTTTAGAATACCATAAATAAATGTCAATATATGAGGAAGTCTGAATGTACTTGAATATTCATACTACTTTAAAAACATTCTTAGCCAAGTATGATGACACATGTCTATAATGCCATCACTTCAGGGAGCTAGAGTCAGGCAGATCACAAGTTTAAGTCCTGCTGGGACAACTTAGCAAGACTTTGTCCCAAAACAGAATAAAAAAATAGAAGGAGTGGGAGGGGGAGAAGGTAAAATGTTTCCGTTAAAAATATTTTCAGATTATGTGAAAATAACTTCAGTAAACTATATATTAGTATGAAAATACTATTATAAATGTTTTTACTTATTAGTAAACTAATAAAATTATGTGCATATTTGGAAGCTTTTAGAAGGAGGATTTAAAATTTAGAGAAATAGTTTTTTTATCCTAAACATTTGAGGTGAAAAAAATAATGCAATATTGCTTAGAAAATTGAGATGACAGTAGAAAGTGATCAGACATCCTCATCCGAGTATAGATTTTTTTAATGTAAAAAGAATGTATTCTGGATGTTCATGTGGAATAATACAGTTTTCTCTTTGCAGTGCAGTTATGTCCATGTCCTAGGGAATAATACGGGTACATGGTTAAATGTCTGTAGTGAACAAAGATGACCCCTCTACAAACAGACATATCGTAATTAGCTCATTGTTACTTTGTAAATAATGGCTAGTAATATTTGAGAAATTTCTTTCATTACCATCTGCAGATTATTTGAAAAAAAATTTTTTTTTCTTTAATTGAATAGGTACTTACAAGCAGATATAGAAGCTTTTGATATCAGAGAACTAACACCCAAATTTGATGTGATTCTTTTGGAACCTCCTTTAGAAGAATATTACAGAGAGACTGGCATCACTGCTAATGAAAAATGCTGGACTTGGGATGATGTATGATGAAACTTTCTACATTATAATGAACATAAGCCTGGAGTCCTTGGCCATAAGCTAGGAAAATCTAAAAGCAGCAGAATGATAACTTAATTTGCAATTGATCAGTTTTAGTAAACATCAGGAAAGAAGAGAGAAGAGAGAGACAGAATGAGAATGAATATGAATGTGTCACAATTCCTTCTTTTTCAGGAACTTACAATATGATATAGTATGGGTGAAAAAAGCATAAGTATGTAGTTTTAGTATAATTATTGTGATAAAGTTACATTTTCCTAAATAAAACTTAAGTAAGCTAACTTCAGTTGGTTACATAAAGTATTGATAAAGTTACATTTTCCTAAATAAAACTTAAGTAAGCTAACTTCAGTTGGTTACATAAAGTATTGGTTTTTATAACCAGTTGCAAAAATAACACTACTATCGATTAGGCAGTGTATTGGATTCAATAATAAGGGAGTGCAAGGGAATGGGGAAAAAAAAAAAAAGAACCAAGATGGATTATGTAAAGGTACAAATCTCCAATGATGAATGTCAGTACATTGTGTATCTTAATTGTACCAATAAAATTAATTTTGAAAAAATAATGAGGAAGAGATAGTACTAACCCTTAAGGAGCACACAGTTTAATGGAATAAACATTGACCTAACCTAATGACTCAGTAGTGGAGGGCTGCATAACATGATACGAGAGCAGCTGAGCAAACCAAGGAAGATGGCACTTAGGAGCATAGAGATGGTGACACCGGAACAGTGTAAATAGATGAGCTAGAATTGTTCAGGAGAAGAAAGATGTGGAACAGGCAGAAGCAACAGCAGGAACAGAAGGGATGGAGACAAAAGCCACTATCAGGTTTGTGGGTGTAGGAGGTCTTTTTGATGGTTGTTACTGTTCAAATGCAGATTGGAATTGTCTTGAGGTGATGTTTTAAGGAGCTTGATTATTCTGAAAATATTACAAAACCTTTCTAGATTTTAAATAGTTTAGTAAGAACAACAAATCAGTGTGTGGAGACTGGGCTAGAGGGGAAAAAAAGTCTGTGAAAAGGTGACATTTAGAAGACTCTTGCCATCACTTATTTGCAAAAGAAAAGTCATACAGATACCCAGGCTTAAGTGATTCTCCTGGTTCAGCCTGCTAAGTACATAGCTGGGACTATAGGGGTGCACTGCTGTACCTGGCTTATACTATATTTTAATTCTGCCATTAATTTTTGGCTCGTTTAACCTCTTTCTATTTCAGTTACTTTTTATGTAAACAAAAATAAAATATGTTCGCTATAGAATGTCTCTCAAACTCTTATAAACTTCCATTATTCTGTAAATGTAATTCTCTATAAGTTCTTCCCTTATAAACACAAGTGTTTATATGTATCTGTTTGCATATATATAGAGTTTGTATTTAAAAATAAAACAGCAATCTAGCAAGTTATTTTTTAAGGCTAAAAGTTTGTTTTCCATTATAAGTGGATGCAAAGAACAGTTTTACTGATAATTCTGTTACATCTCAATGGCTGTTCTTTTGGATATAGGATGAATGGGAAACAGTTTTATGCAACATTGTTTTGTTTTATTACAGATAATGAAGTTAGAAATTGATGAGATTGCAGCACCCCGGTCATTTATATTTCTGTGGTGCGGTTCTGGAGAGGGATTGGACCTTGGAAGAGTGGTAAGATAACTTTTAAAGTGTATTCTTAAAAATCATAGAATAAAAAAATAGCTATATTACATAAGAAGCTTTAAGATTAATGTTATTTTATACCTTATTCTTGAATAGTTTTAAAATACTCAAAAGTAAAATATGTCCAGGAAAAGAACATAAGGAAGTACGCTTAAGTCAGTTACTAGTTTTAGGGATGAATGTACATCTTTCAAAACATAACTTGTTACAACTGCAAGAAGAGAACAGTTTAAACATTTGAAACTCCAAATTACATTGTAAAAATGAGTTGCTTAGTGTCAGACATGGCTTACTTTTATAAGGTGATAAAAAGTGTTATTCTGAATAGCACTGACTCTTGAGTTTTACATGGAAGCCCAAATCAAATTGGAAAAGGTACAGCATCTGGAACACATAGTTTGAATAGATGAGAATGAAAAAGAAGTTAATAATAGCACAGCTTATTTTTTTAAGTATCTTCAGTTATATTTCAGAGCATTTTTCTTTCTTTCTTTTTTTTTTTTTTTTTTTTTTTTTTTTTTTTTTTTGGTTAGAGTATTTTGCCAAAAAGAAACAAAATAAAGTATTTAAATGAAGAATAATGGGAACATTGTAGCTGGGTATCTAAGTCCCAATTTAGCTATTATCCAACAGTTAGACTTGCGGGGAGAAGGTGTTTACTCTGTGAGTCTCAGTTATGTCACATGCTGAATGAGAATTCCCTTTTTTAGGACATAGTACTTGTTAAATAGCAGATGATCTCATTTAATCATAACTAATCTGAGAGAGTCCATTTAACGTGAAGAATTTTTAAGGAGGATTATTTGAGATAATAAGTGGGAAAATAAGAAATTTGTGCTTAAATATTTAAATTTGACAATTACGTTGTATTCTTTCTATAGTGAGTTTGAAACTATTGTTAACATCATTGCTTCTGTCATTTGTTAATCCCAAGAAAAGATTATAACTGTATTCCATTTGAGTACTGCCAGTTTTTTTGTTACTGTCTGATTTATAGATAAAGCTTTATCATAAATACACCTATATAGGAAAAAGCAGTATATATAGGATGCAGTACCATTTGTGGTCTCAGGCATCCACCAGGGGTCTTCACATGTATCTTCTGTGGATAAAGGAGTCTCTGTGGTAATCTCAATCTTGAGATTTTAAAGTAAAACTTTCAGTCATTTTAAAGTGTTTCTCACCTCATACAGTAAGAACCTTTCTGGAAAACATGTTTTTTTGTTTGTTTATTTTTTGTTTTTTTATGTGTGATCAATCATAAAGCCAGCAATATTGTACAAAATTTACTCATCTTACCATACTTTTGAGTTTATTAGAGGCAGGAACTATATCTTATTTATGTTTTTATTTCAGAAGATAGAAATCGAGGGGAAGGAATCAAATTACTTTTTGGATTATCTTGTGATTCTGTTGGATCTGAGTATTATAATTTAAGACCCATGATAGTTGATGATAGTAGAAAGTAGTACAGGTTGAGTAACCCTATCCAAAATGCTTCAGACCAGAAGTGTTTCAGATTTTGGAGATTTTCAGATTTTGAATATTTGTATAGACTTCATAGGTTGAACATTTTCAGTCCAAAAATTCAAAATCTGAAATGCTCTAACATTGGAAATTTTTTGAGCATTCTGGTGACTTTGAAGCATTTCAAATTTTCTGATTAGATGTGTTCACTTTGTATTCAACACTTCGTATATAATGTAATTTCAGCATTTTATCTTCAACAGTATTGTTATATTAATATCAAACATTTATACAGTCTGTATTATGGCTGTATATTTAAAGACTGGTGTTTCTTCTGTTTCTGCACGAAAAGAAAATTATCATAACACTCTGGAATTTAGTGTCCTATCAAGTTTTTTAATTATTTTTTTGAATTCAGATTTTTGTTGTTAATTCTTTTCTAGTGTTTACGAAAATGGGGTTACAGAAGATGTGAAGATATTTGTTGGATTAAAACCAATAAAAACAATCCTGGGAAAACTAAGACTTTAGATCCCAAGGCTGTTTTCCAGAGAACAAAGGTATTACCTTTATTATTTGCTTTCTTTCTTGTTTTTTTCTCAAGATTTTCTAAGTCACTATATGCATTTGAATTTTGGTGGAAAGGTCCTTTCTAAGACTTATCTAAATAGCATTGAGCACCTCAGGAATATATCTAAGTTAATTTTAAAAGTTTTGTTCACTATCTTGGATCAGCTCCCATTGTACTTGGAAAGAGAGTATATATTCTTCTTTGTCCAAGCTGCCATGTGTCTGGGTTAGGTCTGGACTTAAAATACTCTGTAGGCTAAGAAAGAAGAAATGATAAGATTCATAGCCGACCAACTCAGGCATTTCTCTCCTTTTCTTTTTCTACTCAAGAACTTAGAACTTCTGTTTCATAGGACTCTGTTTTGCCAGTTTCAGGCTTTGGTGGTTTTTGTTCTTTACTCTTGAGGGACCCACTGAAGGGAGGGTCTCTCTTGGGCTGGAATCCTGCCCACATAAGGATGGGGTGTGAAGAGTAGCTTCTGAGTATAAAGCTGTGGGTTTGCTGAAGGGTGGCACCACCCAGAGAAGGCTGGAAGCTCTATGCCTCTTGCCACATGCCTTTCCATAAGCATCTCTTCTGTTCATCTATTCTGAGTTATATCCTTTATAATATCATCCTGGATTCCATGAGCCACTCTAGTATGTAATCAACCCAGGAGGGAATCACTTGAAGCTCCAGTATACTGTGTAGCCTCTTGATCAGAATCATGGGTGAAAACCTGGACTTGATTGATATTTGAAGTTAGGAGTCAGTCTGATGGGACTGAGCCTTAATCTATGGGGTTCTGTGCTAATGAAGTAAATAGTATCACAGAGATTTGGAGAATTGCTTGATGTGGGAAAAACCCACATGTCTGCATCGGGAGTGAAGTATTTGAGGTATTGGATACTATGAGGGAGAGTGCAGAAGAAAACGGCTTGTTTTCTTGTGTACCTTACAGTTTTCCCACATCTGGAGATCCAGTTGCCCTTTCATGTTAATTGCATCTCAAAGATACAGAGAGATAAAGAGGAATTGAGGACATCAGAAATGTAAAGTGTTGTGACATATAACTACTGATGAAAGAGACTAATGTGTTTTCTCTTATTTAGGAACATTGCCTTATGGGGATCAAAGGAACTGTGAAGCGTAGCACAGATGGGGACTTTATTCATGCTAATGTTGACATTGACTTAATTATCACAGAAGAACCTGAAATTGGAAATATAGAAAAACCTGTAGAAATTTTTCATATAATTGAGCATTTTTGTCTTGGTAGAAGACGTCTTCATCTATTTGGAAGAGATAGTACAATTCGACCAGGTAGGAGGACTTCAATTTAAAACAAAGTCAGCTTTATGATTCCTTGTGATTTGGATATTAAGAATGGACTTGGTTGTAAAAGAAAACTTTTGCATGTAAAATAAAATTCTTACATATTTAATTTCTCTTCTTGCTGTAAATCTTATGTGAGTAGTTGTACATTCACCACAAAATTCAGGGGAAGATACAGAGATTTCCTCTGTGCTCCCAGCCCCTACACATGCATCACTCCTCACTGTCATTATTCCCCCCATAATGATATATTTGTTGTAATTAGCTAACCTACATTGAGACGCCATAATTATCCCAAGCCTGTCATTTACATAGGTGTCATCTAGTATTGTATGTAGTGTGTGGGATTGGACAAATGTATAGAAACAGATATCCACCATTGCAGTATCATACTGAATAGTTTTACTGCCCTAAAAGTTCTCTGGGCTCTATTTAATTTTAAAATATATATTGTTTTCTATTTGACACAGTAATTATATGCGTTTATATAGTACAATGTGGTATTTCAGTAAATCTGTACAACACGTGATCAGATCAGTAGTGTATCACCTCAGACATACTGTGTTTCTTAGTATTGGGAACATTCACACTCCTCATTACCAAGCTCTTTTGAAATAGTCAAGTAATTGTTGCCCACCATAGTTATCCTACTGTGCTATGTACAACATCTCTCACTCCCTGTTTCCTTCCCATGCTTCACCACTGTTCTATTCTCTGCTTCTTTTAGATCAACTTTTATAATGTCCTCCAGTTCTATTCCATGTCGCTACAAATAACAGAGGTTAATTCTTTTTTATGGCTGAGTAATAATCTGTTTCTATACTGCAATTTCTTTATCCACTGTGGACCCCCTGCATGGATTCCTGATCTTGACTGTTGTGAACAGTATGCAGTATATGCAGTAAACATACAAGAGCAAGTGTCTTTCAGCTAGACTCCGTTTCCTTTGGATATATGCCTCATACTGAAATGGCTGTATACAAAGTTGTAGTTTTTTTGAGGGATCTCCATATAGTTTTATATAATAGCTATATTTACTAACATTCTCTTTTCTCCACATCCTCATCGAGCATTTGACTCTTTGATAATAACCATTCTGTGGTGAGATGATAGCTCATTGTGGGTTTTTTTTTTGCATTTTCCTGATGATTAGTGGTATTGAGCATTTTTTATATACTTGACTATTTGTGTATCCTCTTTTGTGAAATGTCTATTCAATTCATTTGTCCATGGAAAGGTAAGAATGAATAGGAATAACGTGGTGGTTGGAGTTCTAGGGCCTATCAACTAAGAATATTTGTGGTTGGGAATAGTAAAGCAATAATTGGTTTTAGATTTGAATCAAAACAGTGGTACCATTTTCATTAAATAGGATAGTTATGTATAATTTTTCAAATTGTCACCAGCCCATACTCTGTGTAGTATACACTATTTCTAAGTGCTGTTATCATAGAATGTAGACCATAAATGGAGGAGGACATATTATAAATGTTATGATCTAGGAGAAACAAGATATATAAAATTAAATCTTTAAAAATATGACCATGATTAAGTACTGTACATTCCATAAAAGTGGTCAATATTGGATGAGTGCTAAGGACATCTTTAGGAATGCATTGGGCATCTGAATTGGCCCCTAGAAGATCAAAGAGAAAGAATACAAATAAAAGAGATTTTTTTTTTCCATTTTAGGCTGGCTTACAGTTGGACCAACACTAACAAACAGCAACTACAATGCAGAAACATATGCATCTTATTTCAGTGCCCCAAATTCGTACCTGACTGGATGTACAGAGGAAATTGAGAGACTTCGACCAAAGTCGCCCCCTCCCAAATCCAAATCTGATCGGGGCGGTGGAGCTCCCAGGGGTGGAGGTAGAGGAGGAACTTCTGCTGGCCGGGGTCGAGAAAGAAATCGATCCAACTTCCGAGGAGAAAGAGGTGGCTTTAGAGGAGGCCGTGGAGGAACACACAGAGGTGGCTTTCCGCCTCGATGACTGTTAGACACTGGTGCTCCTAATGCTCCTCTGACCTTTCTACTGTGGGAGACTTCATTCTAGCTTGTGCTTTGCTAGTTTCTCTAAGCTACCAGGAATATAACTTTGCACCTTGCAGTTGTCACACACAGTGGCTGGTTTGTTACAGGATAAATGAGTGATCCTGCCTTTTGTCATGTGCATCTACCTGACCAGAATGGAACAACCCAAGTAGCTTCATGTTCAGGAACTGAATTTGTTCTAATTCCAGCCAACTGCAAAGGCATTTGCTGTGTAGAAATAGTTGGGAAGTGCAGATGACTTGCTGACAGAAGTTGATAAGGCACATCCTGCCACTGCTGCCCCAGCAGAGTGGAAACTGGGAGCCTTGGTAGAATGGAGTTGGGACAGATGGCCAGCTTCTAGCAGGGCTTTTACCAGTTGCTTGTTGAAATGATAAAAACAAGTAGACTTTGTGTTTTTGGTTTTTTCCTTTAAAATTTTTTTAAAAATCCAAATGTAATTTGAATACTGAAGAAATGGAGAGATTTTGAACAAAATCCCCTCCTTTCATATATTGATCTGAGATATTAATCTGGAGCTTCCAAGGATGGTTAAGAAAGCTGGAAGACTTAACAGGCCGACTTAGAAAAACATCATAATTTTAGTTGTGTAGCTGGCTCTTAATTGTGCCTCTTAAGAAAAAAATGAAGATATCCAAGTGTGAGGATTTTGGTGTAGATGTGAACTTGACTGACCTTCAGTGCAGTCTCATATTCCCCTGTTATAAAAGTAACGGAAGTATTAAAATAGAGACACCTCCTTATCGGGTTTGGCCTAACCATTTTGAGAAACAAGCACTTGGTGATGAGGAATGGCATATGCATCTTTAACCTTGATAACTTTCATGTAAAAGCAGTTTATTTGAAAATCCTCAAAGAATATAACTTGGAAAATGGAAATGCATTTCACTTTTATTAAAACCACAGTGTGATAACTTGTTTTTAAGGGGCGGATGGTGTGGACCAGTTAGTTATATATGAGCTCATGCTGTTATTTCTCTTCCTATACTGTTAACTCACGTTTAAATGCATTTAATGAGATCAGACCATTATTATTCTTAATAAATGCTGCTTTATTTTGTTACAGTTTTTCTAATGAAACTTTAAACCTTTGAAATTTGAGTCTTGGTTTTCCCTATCTGGAATTACTGTTAGTACATTAAACAGGACAGGAATTTGTTTTATATTAATTTCTCTTTTAGACACATTTTATTTAAACATTTTATTTTAGACACATTTTATTTACTGGTTATCATGTATCTATAGTGCTGTTTCCTAATTTGGTTTTCTCAGTTTATGTAAAGCAGAGTAGTGAAAGAGTACTGTAGTAAATAGCTGTTGACTTTGTTCTCAGAGGTATCAAGCCTATAGAGAGAGGATGGAAATTTGAAAGCGTTCCCTGGGTAAACTGGACATCACTTGTGAGCCCCAGCCAATTGTCAGTACAGGGGGAAGGAGTCAGTCTGAGATGTTCATGTGAAATCTTTCTAATTTTTAAGAGATTTTTAATTAGTTTGCAGCCTTTGCTTACATTTTCCTTCCGAAAACTAAAATTTCTTAAACTTAGACTCCCTAAACACTGCATGCATGTTTTAGGTTCTGTCCTCTAAATACTACGTGACCAAATTTACTAAAAGACGAAGGAAAAAGTTACTCTCTCGGAACAGGAAATCATCACATTTTTAAACTCTAGTCAGCTTACTTTGGAACAAACACCATTAAGATTTTGCAGACATGGATGATAATTTAAATGGGCTATGGTGGTATAACTGCAAACTATCTGCTCAATGGGAAAAAGTGTAGATGTCTAGGCCTAATTGTCATAAAATATACCTCTCTTAGATAATCCTATACTTGTACAAATATGTAATTTACAGTTGTTAGTATCATGAGGGAATGACTTCATCATTATGTTGCCTTTGTGTTTATTTATTTTTGTACCAGAGATCGAACTGAGGACCTTACACTTGTGAGGCAGGCGTGGTGCCATTGAGCTAAATCTTCAGCCAAAATGTTTATCTTTTTAAAAGCAGAGAACAAAAAAGTCAAAATAATTTTTGAGATATATACAATTTAAAAGCACGTGGTGGTTAAATAATCCAGGTAGTTGTGTGTAAATGTTTTGTGGCATTGGCTATTTTATAGTTTTATGCATTTCAAGACGAGTTCTGGGTTGTCTTTAATACTAAAATTTTACTAAAAATTTTTAAAAATTTAATAATATTGCCCATAATTTAGGTAGTTACATAGATAGATGGGTTGTTTGGCCTTGTCTAAGAAGTGAGGCTTGGGCCAGGGATTTAGCTCAGTGGTGCTGCCGCCTGCCTCTTAACTGCAAGGACCTGAGTTCGATCCCCAGTACCAATTAAAAAAAAAAAAAAAAGGCTTATAGCATGGTAAATACAAGCTCAGTTTTATAGCTTACTTTTCTCCTGTTAGCCTTTATTGGTTAAAAAGAAAATACGCATGCTAAATATTCAGGGCTGGGGCTTTAGCTCAGTGGTAGAATGCTTATCTAGCAGGTAGAGGCCCTAGGTTTGATCTCCAGGAACACACACATAACCTACAAGAATATTGTATTTATAAAAATAGTTCCAAAATAAAATGTAGAAAAGTATGAATCTTAAATCTCAACTCCTTCCTGAGATGATGGTGACAAGATTGTGGTTAAGGATGGCATCAGAATCTCTTCAGGATCCATTTCCAGATCTGGTTGCTTTCATTTGTCCTTACTCCTATAGTTTACTGTTCTGTCTGATACCATTCTGTCTCCTTTTCTTTGTTTAGTCCGGAATTTATTATCCTGCTGTCTGGTCTCTTGGTTTTTGTTATTTGCTTTCTAAAGGCAACAGTATGCTTTCTCAGCTTTGAATGTATGGCTAGTTAGTGCTCTCTAGATAGCTCCTTAGTCTGTTTGCTTGCTTAATAAGTAGGAGAAATTCCCAGGAGCTTTTAACCTCTTCATTTTTCTGTTCTGATGCTTTCTTGCTGCATAAGGGGATTGTATTTTTCTGAATTTTTTTCCTAGCTAGGAGAATGGGGGGAAAAAAAATCCATTGAATTACCATCTATCTTGAGCAGAGTCAAAACTTCTTTGGTCTCACTTTATTAAAGGAACCTGCCTGTCCTCAGGATACAATTTTTTGATTACTTTTTTGTGAAACACAACCTTTTAAGGACTGTGATTTAACCTGTGTCTCCTTTATAATACCTGACATGAAAAAAGTAGACTATATTCTTATTGTAAATATCAGACACAGTAGATTGCCTGAAAGTAGAGGAAGCAAGATGGTGGAGGATGGCACCCAGAAGTTTTGGGAAGCTACTGCTTGCCAGTAACAATGCCCCAAGGAGACAGGTTCTCACTGGGGAGGAGCTGAGGGGTGTACCTAGCAAAACAGTCACCAGACCACACACTTGTTTCCCCCAAGCATGGTGTGAGTAGACACAGGTAGTAAAGCTTCCCTGTGGATAGAGGTGCACATGCAGGTTAGATTTTGTATAAAAACAATACTTTTCTATTAGAACATGATTGTCTTGCACACTAATTTACTATTAGTAAATCTTCCCTAATTCATAAATCTAATAACCTTTTTGCCACAGGCATTTTAGATCTCAAAGCATTGATAAGATAACATTAATCTAAACCCTATGGGATATTGTAATACTGTTCTTCAGATGTGGATGATACATATTTAACAGTTTTTTTGTGGACACAGGAACTAACTTAGCTTGAAAAATATCGGTCTTGCTCTGTAAAAGGTTTTAAAATTGCAGATTTTCGTTGCAAGAGATTTATTTTTTATAACTAGTAATAGCTTTAAAATATTACCATGTAAAAAGCATAGCCTAAGAATTCTTATGCAATTCATGCATTCTTGAAACTGTATTAAGTAGTCATTATTGTAGCTTCCTTACCTAGACACTCGTAATATTACTTCCCAAAACTTTGTTCTTCATGTTGTGAAAACTGGATTTTCATGTATTAAGTTTGGATGACAGTGAATTTGGAAATCATGTTTGTGAAGCTGTATGTGGAGAACTGGGAGAGTTTAGCCTGAATAAGACAACAGGGACACGTGATAGCCTTTGAACTACCTGAAAAACTATATATAAAGTGAAGGAATTCTCCTTTGTCCACAAAACAAAGCACTTGCATTCACCAAAAGAATTTTCAGAGAAACTGCCTGCTAAATATAATTTTCTAATGGAATTGTTCATAAATGTCTGCTAGGGGAAGGAGTACCTTTCTCCTCACTTTTTCAACTGAGTCCAGGAAGCATGCCTAGAGATGAAGACTAGGGAGTTCTGTTGCTCTTGTCCATTTTGGTCAATGTTCCATTCCCACCTTTTTTTTCAGCAGTTAAAATTTGTGTGTTCAACACAAGCTCTATTCTCCAAAGAATTGCTTCTCTGGAAGTTTACTGGTTTTCTGGAAGATTTAAACATGTTAGTGTATAATGCCTCCTAGTGGAACTCAGATTCAGTTTCACTTCATCTTTCCATGGTCAAATATCAATCTAAAATTTGATCTTTGGTCTTCATTATTTTAGTAGAAAAACATTTTCCCATCCGGCTAAATATTGTAAAAATTAATAGGCCTTTCTTAATTATTCTCAGTCTACTATCATTAGGTTAGATTTCTGGGGGGAAGTAAAGGTCATGCCATTTAGTGAATTCAGAAATGTACCTGAGTGAACTATTTTTTCATAATGTTCCTCAACATTTGAAATAAAAGTTCGTACATACATACACGTGTGTATATATATATAAAAAAAAATATATATATATATGTATGTATGTAAGTTCTGGTTTTTATCACGTCTTAAGGCATCTTAGTCTACAGGTTTCTCATATTGGTAAGTTTACTTTGATTTCTGAAACTTATTTGACATTTTTATTGTATTTAAAATATTAATGACAGCAATAAACAGTAATCCTAGTTTTCATAACCCTTAGCAAGTTTAATTTAAAAGCCTTAGTGAAACAACAGCAGTGAACACTTAAATAATACTCACTGTGAGACACTAATTGTGAGTCCTTTGGTTTATTAACTTACCCTTGAAACAACTGAGCAGGAAACTGGCATACACAGGTGTTTTTAGCTGTTTTTGCCTGGCTCAGAGAGCCCGTGGTGGAGCAAATGCAGGAGGCTATGTTGATTCTGGAGCCTGTGCTCTCAGCCGTCCTGCTTTATTGCTTCTCATGGTTTGGGGCAGGAGCACTATTTCAGGTCTCATGGTCACTGAAACATTTCCACTATTAGATTTTTCCTACTATTGAAATAAAGTAGCTTGAGATTGCATTTGCTTTCTCATCCCACTATTGACAAAATGAGAAACAAATTCTGTAATACTTGTGTGCAAGAAGCGTCTCCTACATGTGCATTTGTTTTTTGGACTCAAGTGAAAAGTCTTGAAGCTTTACAGTTGTTAAACTCATCCACGCTGATCTGAAGCCGCTTGGCTAATGTGGGGAGATTGTTATTGTCAACCTCATGACATCTACTAGTTTATAAATAATCCTCACTAGCCAAGTAATCGTATAGTACTTAACTGTTTCCAGCTGTTTCTTCATGTGTAAAAGGGGCTGGTAGGATTACTTTTGCTGTAAGGACTAAATATAAAAATGACACAGTTCTTGGGTCATGAACTCGATTATACATCAGCTATTATTATTTATCCATACTCCTGATAAATTTGAATAGTACAAACACAGGACAGATGATGTGTCACAGCTCTAAAAAGCACTCCTCAGGGTATATATATCCACTAGTAGTGGTCCCATGTTGCCAGCTTATTTTGCCCGCAAGAAGATACTCAAGAACTGTTTAACTACCTTTCTTAAGTTCACTGATACCTCCTAGATTTATTACCTAATACTTCTCAACCTTGAAAAAAAATTTTTATTATTGTGATTTTGTGATCCATCAATTTTTTTTGTCAAACATTTGAGTGTTATTTTTAAAATCACAAAATACATAAAAATGAGTACTTCTACACAAAGTATATGAAGTGATTTATTGATACTGGTTAAGATCCATTATGTACAAGTAGAAATTGTAAAATTGTACAAAGAACTATTAAGAATATTGATAAAGACAGTTTTATAGACAAAACAACTGGAAAAGTTTTGACAGACAAAGTAGAACTAAAACTGTTCTATCAGATTTTAAGGTTACTAAAGTTTTGCTATGTAAACTTTAGATTGAAAATATATGTTCAATGGGTTTACATAGCTTAAAACTTAGATATAATGTAAAAATGATCTCCCCCCTTGTGGCAAATGGGAGAGGAACCAAGACAACTTTGTACCCCAAATCTACAGTTCGAAAAATATATGTCTAGGAACAAAAAAAACTGAGAATGTAAGGTATGTGCTATGGTTTGGATCTGAAATGTGCCCCCAAAGTCTCATGTTTTGGGGAGGACACTAGACCATGGGGGCACTGTACTTACTGCGGGGGCTGGTCCACAATGGGTTCATAGCTCCTGCTGTTAGGAAGTGGGATCCGGCTGGAGGAGATGGGTTATTGGGAACATGACCTGGCTTATCTTTCTCCCTGGCTTTTCCCTTCACTCTCTTAATTCCTAGCCACCATGACTCCAGTATGCCCCTTTATCATGTCATGACCATGATCATGAACTGTAAAATAAGCCTACCCTCCTTTAAGATATGGGTGTTGGCTATCTTGTCCCAGCAACAAAAAAAAAGGAACTAAGACACCAGACTTCATGAAATGCAAACTGAGGGTTTTTTTTTTCTGGTACCGGAGATCGAACTCGGGACCTTGCACTTGTGAAGCTGGCACAAGAACCACTGAGCTAAATCCCTGGCCCCAAACTGAATTTTAAAACTTAAAAATTGTGCATTCAGAATAGGCCGTTCTCTTTAGGGCACAACTGTACCTTCATTGGCTTTATACCTGAGCACCAAAGCTGAAGTTCTAAATGCCTTCTTGAAAAGCTATTCTGAAAATGATCAAGAAAAGGAAATTACCCCACTATCATTGGCAAAATTAGGCACCAAGAAGGAGACTGTCTCCTTAAAAATGCACTATCAACAACAGAGATGATTTAATTAAGCAGCTGAGATATTTCCTTGTGAACACAACAAAGGAAATCCACATAAGATGATCCTCCATAAAGTCCTTTGTCTTCTACCAGGAACTGTCGAAAAACCATTTCCGGCTGTTCTCTCTGCTTTACTATTGTAAGCTAGGAAAACAAACAGCATTGGTTAGAAAGATTTTCTGAATGTGGCTCAATTTTGTTTGTTCCAGTTTCACTAAACATTGGAGAATGTCCACTCTGTGAGAGGCCTTAGAGGATGATGCGGAAGTACTGGCTATCCAGAGTGGAGAGACATACTGACTTCAAACCACAAGACCATCACGTACAATTTTAAATGGCAAGAGAGTGCTTTGGGAAAGACTTCCTACTGGTAGCGACTGTCACCTAAGCCTCAAAGCATGGGAGGAAAGGTGGTATTAAAGAACATTCCGTATTGGAATACCATGCACCAGTAATATAGACGTGACGTGTGTAAATTATCACAGGCTTTTGTTAGTTTTGCAGTGTTAGGGATCAAACCCAGGGCTTAACACATGAAGCAAGTGCTCTGCTACTGAGCCATATTCCTAGCCTTATCACAGGCTTTTAAAAGGTGGTGAGACATTAAGGACAAATTAGCATAAACACGAGTTTGGGCTTTTGTAGGATGTGATACAGTGAAAGCACAGAAGAATGAAATGAGACAGCTGACTGATAGCAGTAGGCATACACAGGTGAGATGTGGAACTGGGCAGAAAGTCACTGAAGTGACAAGGGGACAGCTGACTAGGGCCAGAATTAGGGTACTGCAGGTGGGAAGGCGTAAATTTGTGAGGCGCTGCAGAGGTCAGCACAGGTAGAACTGTCCTGTGCTTGTCATGATTCTCAGGACTGCTATCCAAACTGCAGCCACGGCCAGTATGCTGCCAAACCCATGAAACGTGGCTCCTCCAAATTCAGATGTATCACAAATGTGAGATACACAATGGACTTCTAAGACTTCATAGGAAAGAGCAAACGTGAAAAAGCTCAGTAAACCATGTAAACTGATTCCAAGTGGAAACAATGACATCTGCTTCCTGCATGGATAGCAGGGTCACCAAAGGGCCTGCAGTGGGGAGGTGACTGCAGCCACCAGCCCCTCCCCCAGAGTCAGGACGCGATGTCTCCTTTTTGAAGGGAAGGCCCCGGTCTTCCCATTTTTGCGTCATGTTTTCTAGTTATGGAGTAGTTCTATCAGCACCACTTGCTTTTGTTCTTTGGCACTGGCCCTTGGCTGATAGGCTTTAAACTGTTCCTGACTTAATACAAATTGTAATAACGTGTAACAATAACTGGCGGGGCTACCACTGCACTCAGCTAATTCTATGTGAATATGCCTTGATTTTTTTTCTTTATTGTTCCGTTCCTGATGTTTCTCCTATTCAATCTTGATTCTGTGTCTTCATTTCCTTTGTGTGATCAAATTTCAAATGTCAGAGAAACAGACATAATGCTAGGTACAGAGGTGTAACGTTTCAGCCCCGGGTACAAGCCGCATGCCTTGGCCTTCAGATGTCAGCACAGGACGCTGGAAGTGGCCCTGGGAAGGCTGTAAGCACAGGCAGATTCCACTCCTACAGGGCAAGTGGCTCTAACCCCTTAATGGAAATTTCTCCAGAAGAATCTTAAGAGTTGCATCCTGAGGCCATATTTTTAATATTTTTGTTTGATCCCCCTCCTCTGTTGTGCTAGTCTTTCTCAAAACACAGGTGGCAGCAATATGGCCCATCCTCAACGACACAATTCAGGGATGGGAATGAGACACTGGAAGGAAAGACTGAAGTTCCAATTTATTTAGAATTTACTTTGTCTATGGGAATTAATGGGAGGAAGTTTATATTGCTTATCTTGTGGGATAGTTTCTGTTGCTGTCTTCACTTGTTTTGTTTGGAATTTCACATGGTGCTCACTGTACAACTTCCTGTGTCTGATTTTACCATCTGAACTATGGTAAAGAGAACAGGGAATGAATTTCAGCTCTGGGGAAACAGATTTCAGATAAGACAGCTTTCATATCTGGGGCTACCATCTGAGTCTCTACAATGTTAAACTGCCTACCACCTCTGCCAGAACGATGTGGGAAGTCACAGGAGAGTGGATTCATGGAAGTGGTTTGGTAGGCTGTCTTGACACACTTAAACTGATGCTATTCTCCTGAAAGGGTCTATGGTTATTTTCCTCCTTTAAATTTCTGTAAGGGGAGACATGGTCCTGAAAAGAGGAACAGAATGTTAAAGTGGCTGTTGATGGTCTCTTTCCCTACTTCCCATGTGCCCTTTCCAAGGAAGTCCTGACTAAAGAAAGTGGCCCAAAGGTAATGTTCAGTGGGCCATGTTACCAGAGTCCACAAATAATCAAAGTGCTTCAAAAACCAACCTCATCTCACTGCCTGACGTGGGGAACAGCTAAATGATGACAGTGATCACGATGGCCTAGGAAGAAGATACTGAGTGGGAAAAGAAGTGAGCCATGGACACATCTTAGAAAACATCAACACTTAAGGGGAAGGTGAGTGGAGAAAAAAAATGTCAGCAAGAAAGAAGAATCAAACATAAAATATCTTGAAAGCTGACAGAAGAGGTAATTTGAAGAAAGAAGTAGTTAACCTTGTAAATGCTGCTAAAGATACTAGGACTCAGTTAGCAGCAGCATTTAGGCAGCTTATATTGAAGCAGAGAGGGAAAGGGAGATAATTAGCAGAGACAACTCTATCAAGAAGCCTGGTGGTAAAATGTCTGGTATGTTGCACATGTCCAATAAATATTTGTAGAATGAGTGAAAGGAAAGGGAAAGAGAGTTTTAGAGAAGCGGCAGCTTTAATGAAACTTGTAAACTACGAAAAGAGCCTGTGGGAGGGATTAATCCAGAAAAGGAGAGATTAACATTTGGAACACAGAGAACTGTGAGCAGGGCAGGATTATACTTTATCAGTAACGTCCTTGATTTCATTCTTCTGGGAACACACTGGGATGGAAATCTTTGTTCCTTCACAAAATGAAAAATGAGGTCTAAGGTTAGTGCTCTGAAAAAGTAATTAGCCTAACTTGGAAGATGACAGTGCCTTCTAGATTTGACTTTGTTAGTTTTGATTATTCCATTTCAGTTTTGTTTTTTGTGTTTTGTTTTGTTTTGTTTTTTCTTTTCTTTTAAAAGACAGAATCTTGATAGGTTACCCACGCTTGTCCCAAACTTGCAGGCTCAAGCAATCTGCCTGCCTCAGCTTTCTGAGGACCTAGGAATACAGGCATCTGACACCATGCCTGGCTCAATTTGAGTTTTTTTCTCCTATTCAGTCTTGAATCTTTTTTTTTTTTTTCTCTCAGTACCAGGGATTGAACTCAGGACCTTGTGCTTGCAAGGCAGGTGTGGCACCATTGAGCTACATCCCTGACCCCAGTCTTGAATCTTTCAATGTATGACTTTATTTATATGGTCAGTTTTTAAGCATCAAAGAAAAAATGCTAAGCAGATAGTCCTGTATCTACCATGGTCCAGCTGTGAGACACTGGCCAAGTTAAGAGGGCTCCTCTGAGCCTCATTTTCATGTCTGTCAGATGGAGGCAGAACAGCTAAAAGGCAAGAGGGAGACTAGAGACTGCATGTCTTAGATTCCCTTCAGTCTGAAATCTGTAGATTTTAGATATTTTAGAGAATTTATAGAGAGGGCACCCTGGAAAGTCAAAGGGATCTTACAAATAACAGTAGATGAATCTGTGGGTGGTACCTAAGAAAATCTGATTCTTTAAGTATTCCAGCTAAAATTATTTTATCATACAGCTGCTTCTACTTACTTACATACAGTATTTGAGATTTGCCCTTATATACTTTTATAACCACAGCTGTTTTGATCTAAGTAGTTGCTGGAGCAGGTGGGAGAAAGCAGAGGGGAGAACAGTCCTCATTTTCTTGGAAGGAGACACACTGAGCTCAAGGATGAGTGCCACACTGCGGTCTGCCTCTTCCCTGAACACGGGGCCAGTGGTAGGAATTAGGCTCCTGCAGCTGGGATGAGAGGGCCACCACTGTTAAGGCATTCTAAATCCCCCTCTTCAGGTTGTGTTCTTGGCAGGTCTGTCTCCAGGATTTTCATGGAATTTATGTGGAGTATTTAGTTTGATCCTTCTCTGCCTCCTCTAGGTCCTTCCCTTAAAATGAATCCAAGTATATAAAAAGCAGTTCTGGAACGGTCCTATGTTCATCCAGACAGCTGTTCTAGATTGGAAAGCCATTCATTAATTTAATGATATAATCTATACCTAAAGTCAGTGTCTACACGCATGAGTTACTTTCACAGTCAAGAATGTTGATTTAGATTGATATAAATTTACATTTCTGGAAATAAAATTGGCCTCATGATATCCTGTCTCTATTAGAGGCCTGCCTCCAGGAGACATCATATACATATACAGTAAGTAACTCTATATGGATTATCACCTGAAAATTCCAAATCCAGGAGACTCTTAATATTGAGCTTGGGGAGGAAGAAAGGTAAGCAGATGGGACTTAGTAACAAGGTGTAATATTCTTGGGTTCTAGATGTTTCGAATTATTACTTGAACAGAGAAGCCTTAGCAGGGCTAAGGAGGACTAAAACAAAACTTTTAAAATAGTATAAGTAAAAAATTTAAAAAGTCAAAATTTATAAATTAACTGATATTTCTAGGTTTAATTTTAGGCACTAAGAGAAAAGCCATTTTAAAATCTGTTAGTAAAACTGGAAGATCTTCATGATTACTAATACTAAGTTAACTCATAGTAATAGCAGTTTATTTTTGTGTTTGTGACTGATAAGTAGGTAAATATACTTAGAGGTTATTATGAGTTTTCTATTACATATGACTGAAAAATATGGTGAATCATGAATTTTTTAAAACACGTGTTACAACAAAAGATGCATTACCAGTAATCCCTGTCAAAATATTTGCCTTTGCTTCAAATACATTTATTGCATCATTCTTGCCATTTTCTGAAGCAGTTCTGGAAGACTTCTTTCATGAATGTCTTTAGTTACATCGTTGTAGCTGCCTCCTGTCCTGAATCAATTCAAAATGTTTATATGTCATGATCATTTTGACGTTGGGGAAGAGCCGGAAGACACCCTGAGGTAGATTAGGGCAAATCACAGCTGGGCAACCAGCTAGGACCTGTCAGTTACGGAGAGCTGTCAAATCACAGCTGAGATGCGTGTGTAGACAGCTCAGATATGAAGTCAAAAGAGGATACGAAAGACATGAAAGACAGGGACGCTTGGGTCTCCTTGCCACTGTCCTCTTTTTCTTGCAGTGGCCTGTCCTGCGTGCATGATGTATGTAACTTCTCTTTTCTCTTTCTACTTTCCCTCTCCTTTACTTTCTTTTTTTCTCTCTCTCTCTCTTTTTCCACAGTAAACATTCATCTGTTGGGTTCCTCAGTTGTCACCATCCAGTTCTTTGAACAGGACAAGAGCCTGGAACCACTGGACACCACACCAGGTGACAACATGGTGGCAGATCTGGTAGACAGGGTGGATGAGGACCCCCAGTACTGTTTTCACCAGCCTGCCATTCCACTGGATTGAACTGAGCAGCAGCACTGACTACATTTTTTATCATACCTCAGTGAACACAGTCATAAAAGTGGACTTTCAGAACTGCTTCATAAACTGGCAAAATAATGGGTTAAATGTGTTTGAAATGAGAAAGTATTTTGAGGGGGATTAATGGCAATGTGTCTTTTACTCTAATACACTTTTTAAATTTAAACATTCATAGTATATTTCAATCACAACTTGTATCTAACACCTATTAGATCACATAAAATGCAGAACATGCATTTTTAAAATCTTTAATGAAATAGTAAATAAAAGGCATAACAAGAATGGGAACAACAAAATCTCACTTTTACCTTCATTGAATATGGCTTCTTTTGTTGGATAATATTCATTATCATTCTGAGTTGTTGAGAGTGTGGATTTCCCACCTCAGGCAGTGATGTCTAAATTTAAGAAAATTAGTTTCAGTACAGTCTAAAATAATTAGATGGAAGCAGAAATATGAGATTATTAGACTGTTAAAAACATCCATCTTTACTATCTAGACTACTGACTTAGATCATTTATCTAAAAATTGCAAATGTAGAAAAAAATGAACTAAAAATTACTCATTTTTCCTGACATATATTCCCACCAGTGATCTGTTTTCTGAAAGTAAAAATCTTTCTCTGCAATTTGACACATATACATCACTGATAAGACACCACAGGTATACATTTTACACAAAGGAAGTCTTTGGACAGTTTCCCATGATGAATTACTCCATTTTCAAGCTGTATATTCCAAGGCATTGTTATGAGAGAAAAGGATGCACTTTATCCCTTCAGTAGATCCGTTGCAAGATTCTGACTCATTACCTTGTTTGGAAATTGCTATCCAAGTATCACTCTTTTAATATTAAAACAAACTACTAAAATGCTTATTTGTCAAGGGAAATGTGTTCTCTTAGATTTACTTGAAATCTGGTTAGTAGTTTATAAAGCAGTCTAGTTACATATGGCCTCCAGGAGATGTGAAGGAGCTGCACTTTAGTTTCCTCAATTAAGATGAATAAAATGCTAATGCTTACTTCTCAAAAAGAAGAAGCCAAGATTCAGCACATCATCTGGGAGTCAGCTGCTGGAAGGCTGAGTTAGAAGACTTTATTGTAATGACCCAAGTTTTAGGAAGATTATAACCAATACATTTCACAGAGGTTATAAGAAAAGCAGGGTATTCAAAGTCACATTCTGTCCCTTTTGAAATTAAGTGGGTTCTTTCATCAAATTAATAACATAAATTGGTCTATATCTGGTTTCTGATATTTATGTATTTATTTATAGGAAGGTGAAGGAGAGGTATGTTGACATAAGCATAAACCTACCAGTTGGTTACTTGGTGGTGGAGAGACTATTATTTTGTATCTATGTTAAGCTCAGAAAATATGTATTCAATCTTTACTATGTTAATACATAAAGATATAAAAAGATGCTTCCTTAAATTTTATATAAACATTCTCTCAGATTCAGTTCTTTGCCTAATGAACTTTATTTGTAATCTTTTAAAAAATTACATTTCTAATAATTTCTGAATTTCAGCCAGGAGCAGAAATCTTAGCTGTTTCAAAGCTTCTTAATTTTAAAACTAGTCTCTTAATAAGTTACACATGTGTAAATACCGAATAGTTTCCCTGGTGTGAATAATCTGCAATAATACATAAGATCCTAATAAGATTACTGACATTTAGAAATGGGAAGAAAGGAGCTAAAGGTGTAGGGAAGGTGAGATGGGTAGGGGAAGGGTAAAAAGGGAAAAGAAAAAAATGTGAGATAATGAAAAGATGAAAGTAAAGTGTTTGTAGATGGGGAGGGGAGGAGGGGGTGAAGGGAGGGCAGACGTAAGAGGAAAAAATGAGAATCAAGACTTGTCATGTAGAGGTACAAGATCCCAACAATGAATGTAACTGTACTGTATCCCTAAAATGTACCAATAAACTCAATTAAAGCTGAAAAAAA
>NW_022900950.1:18412043-18425275 GCF_012274545.1 Fukomys damarensis | reverse complement strand
CCAACAATGAGTAACTGTACTGTATCCCTAAAATGTACCAATAAACTCAATTAAAGCTGAAAAAAAAAACTAGTCTCTTAATGAGACATAGACACCCTTAGTTCCTTTACAAATATGCTTTTGACATTCAGAATTGATATGTAGGTTTCTAAACTGACCACTTAACTTTGTTGCCTTAAAATTTATTCCTGTCCCTTTGTACAAGATGCTGTAGATCCTTCTGTCATACATTCATACCAGAAATTAGGTAGAACACCTAGACTGAAGCCATCCTGCCATGACTTAAGGCCTTGGGGAGCCCTACTGTAGATTCCTAAGGAATCTGCCTTCAAGCAGAGGAAGACGATTACCACCACTGCAATGGTGCCCACACAATAAAGTCCTACAAGAAGTTTTGCAGTAATTGTTGACCCTCAACAGAACTATTGCTGACTTTTCCCGTGACACTTTAAAAAGAAGTTTTTATTCATTTCCACTTTAAACTCACACTTAATCTGTTGTGCTTGCCACAGAAAAGTATATAGCCTGTTTTTGTGAGATTATTATTTTGTAATTCCTCAATCTGATTTAGTCCAAAGCCAAACACCTAAGAAAGACTTCTGAATTCTTCTAGGTATTTAGCTCAGCACCAATGATGAGCTCTGGGCTTAAAATCTAAATCCCGTTCCTGTCTCTGCCACCTACTGTCTGAAGGAACTTGTCTTTCAGCCTTAACCAGTTCATCTATAAAACACTGGCAATATCCATGTCATTGATTTGTTTGAGAATGAAATGAAATCAAGTATTGGTATTTACCGCAAACTGGCATAGAGTAAATAATTTGGAAGTGTTAGCAGTTTCTATTCAAGTCATGTATTTTGGCTACCACTCTATGCAAATAATTTTATATTAGATAATTATGATTTTTATTCTTATACAGGGATCTATAAAACACTGGCAATATCCATGTCATTGATTTGTTTGAGAATGAAATGAAATCAAGTATTGGTATTTACCGCAAACTGGCATAGAGTAAATAATTTGGAAGTGTTAGCAGTTTCTATTCAAGTCATGTATTTTGGCTACCACTCTATGCAAATAATTTTATATTAGATAATTATGATTTTTATTCTTATACAGGGATATATAAAACATACTTACCGTATCTGTGTTGATATGTGCAAAAGATGGAACATTAAATATCCCTTGGATCAATTCTGGTGGGCTACTTACTCCCAACCACAGGAACATGTTTAGTCCATTGGCCAGAAGGAATATTCCTTCCTCTGAAAGTCGAGACTCTGAGCAACGAAGAGCAGCAGGTAACGTTGTACTCTTTACATCTAATGTGTGCTGTGTGGGCAAAGATGAGAATTAGAGATTTCTCCCCTCCCTCCTTTCTTTCCTCTCTCTTTTACTTTCTCCCATTCTTTTTCTTCAAATGCATTTGTAGTTAATGCTTACTATGTGCCAGACATTGTTCTAGTCATGAAATACAAATCTCTGTGCCTTGTGCAACTAGTGGTTTTCTGAAGGCAGGAAAAGGTGGAACATAAAAGAAATAAAATACATAGAATTGTAAGTGCTTTTAGGAGCTATGAAGGAGCACCTGTGAAGATGAGGAGGGAGACTGTATCCTGAGTTCAAAGCCAGCTTGGCTACATAGTAAGTTCAAGACCAACCTGAACTATACAGTAAGACTCCCCTGCCCTCCAAATAAGAAGAGCCATGAAGGGTAGAAACAGAAAAGTGGGATGGAATGCATCAGTGGTGGGGGAGTGGTGTTTTCTTAACTGCGAGTTTTAACTAGGAAAGTCCAGTAAGGCTGAGTGGAAAGGTAACTTTTGAGTAAAGACCTGAGGAGGAGAGAAAATGAGCTGTGGGGATCTTCAGGGAAGGGCATTCCAGGTAAAAGAACAGTAAAGGGGAGAGAGACTAGAAGCCAGGGAAGAAGGCATTTCAAGAGAGAGTAATAAACTGGGTCAGATGCTGTGACGGGTCAGCAAAGAGGCCAGAATTTCAAGCACACACAGAGAAATAAAGAAAAGATGATTGGTAGCTGCTTATTGGATTTAGCAAGAGGTGAGCAGTGGTGGTTTTGTCGAAGAATTCCAGTGAAGTGGTGATGTTCTTATCCTTTAGAGTTTGGGTTTCTCTGGCCTACAAATTGCTGGTGATCTAATTTTATCTGCAATCAATTATTTTAACTTCTAACCTTCACATTGAAAAGAATGAATGACTTTTTTATTTTCAACCTAACTTAAGACTGCTTAAGACGTGCCTTATTCTTCCTAAGAGCCTGAGGAGGATTCTGCGTACATCCCAACAGCCTTCCTCACTCCCTTCCTTCAGCTGTAACCTGTCAGGTCCCAGGGAAAAAGAGCCTGGTCACAGAGCACAGGGGCACTTGAGGCATCAAGGATTGACTTCAACAAAGTAAAGCACATTGCCATATCAACCCCCTGAGAAAGCGCAGTCGATCCTCTTGTACAGTATGGATATCCTCAAACATATGCTCATCTAAACCCGACTCCACTGAAGCAAGGCTAACTCTAAGCAATCTGATTAAATGTGGTGACTGTCAGACATTACTGTATTGTATAAACAGATACATGTGTGCAGATGGGATCCCACCCCACAAATGTAGCCTTTAATTATGCAGAGTTCATCAACAACTGAAACTTAGTTTGCTCCAATTTGTTTACAGATCTCCATGTGTCTACCTAATTAAAGTCTACCAATTTGGAAATGAGGAAAGAGAAGCCATCCTCTGAACAATTCGTTGAAGTAGGAGCTCCTGATTCCTTCTCCCACCACAGTGACTGCATGTTGGTGCACACACACTGCTTGTTCAGGGGGGCTGGGCTCTAAATCCCATTTTGAAGTCATTTATGACTCTGACTTTCTTAAGAACAAAAGGTTTAGATACAACGTGGAAAAGCACAAAAGTGGACTCCTTTCCAGACTCCTCTAGGAAATGCTCACTATCGGCAGGAGTTGTGGGTAGAAGAAAAGCTGCGAGTCAGCCACACCCATGGTCATGACCAGCTGTCTCTGGTACGCCCGCTCGTCTGTGGAGATCTCTGGTCTACTGAGCAGCACACAGTTTTTTAACAAACAATTCATGTACACTGGAAATATTTTCATGGAATCTGGGAGAATAAGCTGAAAAAAAAAAGACATTTGTTTCATATACTTAAGCTTACTAAGAAAGATCCCCTGAATTTTGAATTTGATCTATAAACATCATTTTCTTTTGCAGTTGTGAAGATATGCGCTCCTCTCCATCCCACTTTAGCTCACAGGTCCTCATACAACTGCCTTGAAGTGCATCCCATAATGACACACTACAATATTACACAATGAGCAAGTCTAAAAGGCAACTTGACAGTTTAAAACATGCTAGACAACAGCCTTCAGGTTGGAAACATTCTAGACAATAGCCTATATTATTAATCTTTGGTCAAGTCCATGTCCTAAGAATAGCTAATAATCAGATCAAGTGTTACTTCCTTCCTTTTAATAGCACAGGTCAAAGAAAATATCCTCTCAAATACACAGAGAATCTAATGATACTTTGCAAACATTCCTGAACCACTAGTGTATAAATTCATGATTTCTTCTTAACTGTATATTTCAATGATGAAAAAGAATGTAGACTTAGCAGAATCCACTCTGAAAAAATTTTCATCAAGGCTCTACTGGATTTATTCATCGTCTTAAATCCCTTTACATCATAGGTCTTTTATCATGATCTACTAAGTATAAGGTACATGTAAGGCACAACTTGCCAACTGATTCCAGCAAACATATATCCTCTCAATTTTTCATTTTTTGAAGAGTCAAAGATTAGTCAAACACAAGGGCCGGGGATTTAGCTCAGTGGTTCTACCACCTGCCTTGCAAGTGCAAGGACGTGAGTTCCATTCCCAGTACCAGAAAAAAAAAAGTTGTCAAACACATTTCCTCATAAAAGAACAGTTTTTCTAACTAATTTTTTCTCTAGCATAACATAGTTTCATTTGACAACATTTAGTACCATATTACTTTCTCATCCAAGGATAACTATAATCCACAGACATGTAATCCCCTAGTTTCTCTACAATTAAATTATTTTTGGAGAGGAAACGTATAAGTTAGGAGGAAACAGAAATCCATGTCTCATTTGATTGAATTTGGAAAACTGTGTTTTGAAATGACAGTAGTAATAAACAACAACACTCTTACTTTGTTGTTCAGTTGTTTGAGTTGCCTCTTGAGGTCACTGTACTCCCAAATAATGTAATAAGTTTAAGCTCACAACTGTGAGCTATTAGATTTAAAGTAAAAAACTAACCCTCCTTATCTGAGCCTAAAATTTGGTTTACTGTTTTTCTGGTCAGGATATAACCTAGCATCTACTGTGTGATTCTCAGAGTGGGCGCTTCATTAAATTGTGTACCCTAAGTGCCTTCTCTCGCCTCCCCCAGTATCAACTCTGGCAGCTCTGCTGAGGGCCAGCATCACATAATCAAAACATGTGCCTCCTGGATGGCCTTGCTTGGGTCAAGGAAACTGTGGGCTTTATGGTAAAATAGTGGTTGTCCTTCAGGAATTTCTCCACAGATATTATATCCCTTAAGTGAACTATAGGAAGGTATTTGGTTTGTAGTTACATTTTCTGAAGAGATCTTAAATTCCAAGTATCCTATGTTTCAATTCCTGATTTTAAATATAGCATTATTTCTACCAACTCTAAATTTTTTAGATCCCACAATGTCATCTAAGTCATATCATTTAAAAAATATCATTGGTTGAAGGTGTACTTGAAATGTGCTAATGGAGAAAAACACTCTCACTGTAAGAAAAGAAATAATTTCTATTCATTCATCAAGAAAGTCTGCCACCATGGTTTTGCTTGAGAATAATTAAACCATATAAACAGATGGCCTAGTTGTAGAGACAACACTTTTAACTTTTGAACCAGAAGGAATTGATAGATTTCACTATTCTTTCCCTTAAATAGGCAACAGATCTGTTTTTCTCTTAAGGTTTTGAGTCTAATCATTTTAACATGAACAAACAAATTTCCAGAGAAGACACAAACTGAACCTGTTCTACTTCAACTAATCCTTCTGAAGGGTGAGACACTCCAGAGACAGAATAATGTCTTCCAGAACTCTAAAGCAAATAATAATAAAACAGGGAGCAAAATCTTCTGATTGGGTGATATCCAGGCTGGACTCCAGATGCACCTGGTGGGCTCTGTGTACTTTCAACAGCCCACGGTGTGACAGTACTGGTAGTTGGGTTTACTAAAGTGGCACATTTTCTGAATAATAAAGACAACAATACAGTACTCCTATAGATTCAAAATTTGCTTAGAGAATTATCAACACAGAAGATGAAGAAATGGAAGACATTTGAACAGCACAGAAAGGAACATTTATGAAAAGTCCAATTAAATAAATGCTTTTATTTTTCTTCTGTTCCAGGATTATGAATTTGGACCCTAAATTTATCTACATTCCTACTGAAGCCTTCCTTCTAGTTGGGCTTTCAGATGTCTTCTCAGTAACTGCTTTTGACAATGAATGGACCAGAAATATTTTCATTGGTTGTTCACCATCTTCTCTTTCAATCAAAATTCAATACTTAGATATTCTATATGAGACTATGAAAAAGAGCATCTACTTTTATTAACATAAGAAAGAAAATGAATAGGAAAAGGTATGCAAATATAAATGTGGATTTCAGATTTTGCATTGTTTTTTAGTAGTTTAAATGAGGCTCATTTAAAAGTTTTTCTAAAATTTCAAATCACTACATGATGGCCAGACACAATTCATTCATACCTATTCATAACTTTTAAATACATAGACTTCCAGTATTTATATTATATTTATGTTTATAAAATACAATGTTATTACTGCCATCAGCTCATCAAATTTGTTAATATGCCTAAAATGTAGCTAAGCATATACATTTCACAACAAAATATCCATGACTATATATAAAAGAGAATCTTGTTTTGACACTTCTTACATATAACATACTTTTGTTTATACGGAATGTAATGACTGTCAACTGAATATGTATACACATTTTTTGGTTCAGGCACTTTGTAAAACCCAGGTTTTTAACATCAGCTATAAAATATCACAGCTCCCCAAAAACTGTGTTCTCAATCTTCTTGGCTGTATAGTTGGCTGGAAAGCATCTGAGTGCCTGCAGCACCCTCAGCCTCACTAGCTACGTGCTGAAACAACATGCAGTGGTTTTTAACATTTTAACACAAAGTACCTTATGGAGCTCACCTGGCTCACAGCAGATGGACTTGCGCAATTTTTTCGGTAACATGCCAACATATGGGCAGTCTGATTAACTAAAATTTCCCGGATGACCTTCAAAGGCTGGTGTAACACCGCTTTAAAGGCTGTGTGCACAAAACCATTATTAAAAGAACATCAAAAATTTAGAAACTGATCTCTTCAAATAAAAAAAGAACAAATTACTATTATGTTCAGGCATTCCAACAAGAATAGCAGGACTTAAAAGTGTTAAACTTATTTGCTAATAGTCCACTATTGATGAAATATGACATCTGCCAGTGGAGAACAATGGCCTACCTATAGCAAAAGGTTATACTGGCTCAGATGTATCTTTATGATATTAGATAAGGAATTCTACAAACAAAGAAAAGAAAAGTATCTTGTCGTTTTCTGATGTTCTGAATTCCTAGAGGCTGATGTACTACTTCTTTCACATTTTAGTGTAGAATCTCAGAAGGAAAGCAAAGAAAATTCTGCCTTGGGACCCATCCTATTTCACACTTACCAAGGTATGGGTAGTTGAGGTCAATTCAAGGTCATGGATAGTCTCCTTCCATTTTGCACCTGTGCCCAGGGGCACACTCATATGCCATAATAATAGCTTAGAAGTACTTTCCTAAATTTCAACTCCAACTCCCCATTAGGAAATAAATTTGTATAGTCTGGTACTGTATTGTACTGAATCATTCTATTTATTAATCTAGTGTTAGAGACTTTAAAGCACCACAGTACCTTTTAGACACTGACTCAGTTAACCAACAAGTCTTGACTGAATTTAAGCAAGGTTTACTTAACTACAAGCTTAGCAAAGTGTTACCTGACTTGGCAAAGAAGTTGATAAGGGCATCTGTCTCACAGCTCTTGTAAAGATCAGCTAACTGGGAACTACAGTTTAAGCCAAGATTGTGAATTCGAAGTCTTCTTTGGCCACCAATGGTTGTGTAAAGCACAGCGCACTGCAGAAATGACATTGAGGTCATATGATTTTCCTGGTCAACACCAATGCCATATCCAACCAGGCTAGCCTGATCTTACTTGAATTTACAAAACAGTATGCACAGATAAAAGATCTTTAAATTTTTCTACAGACCTTTTCCATTATTTATTATCATTGAAGACTGAACAACCACAAGGAGTAATAATGATCAATTCATTGGCTGGGTTTCTATGTAGCATTTCACTGGTTTAAATTATTGGGCTACTCACATGCAAATATCTGTTCACAGATTCACTTATCTTAGATTTTACTACCACGGATCAGGTCCAGAAATAATACCGTAAAGTATTTATAACCCTACCCAAGGTCACTTCCCTTGAAAACATATGACTATTCTTGGTCAGATACTGAGGTCTTATGTTGACAACATATACATTTAAAGAATACAGAGACACAATCATTATTCCAAATGTCTGTGGCTAAAATATACACATTAACGTTCTCAACTTACAACCAACCTCTCTCCACCGTTTAAGTGTTATAAATTAAATCTGAGGTTTTACCCAAAGCCTCATGTGTTCAAAAGTGGGGCTTTTGGAAGGTGATTGGATTATGGGGTGCTGCACTCATCACTTCATTGAGCCACGGAAGAATCAAAAGCTGCATGTGGGTTAGGATTTGGGGCTGCGTTCACAGAGGCGAGTCACTCCTTCCCTCTCTTTACTTTCTGGCTATCATGCCTTGAACTTCTTCTCTTTTTTTTTTTTTTGTACCTGGGATTGAACTAGGGACCTTGCACTTGTGAGGCAGGCACCAGAACCACTGAGCTAAATCCCTGACAGAACAGCTTTTCTCTGCCAGACTCTTCTATCATGATGTTTCTACCCCAGAGTCAGCGACTATGGATGGAATCTTCTAAAATGGATGAGCGAAAATAAACCTCTCCTTCTTTAAGTGGTGTGTGTTGCTACCAAATAGTTTCTCTGGTGTGAAAACTAAAAATGTACATAAGATCCAAATTGTATAACTGACAATGTGAAATGGGAAGAAAAAGGCTAAAGGTGTAGGGGAAATGGGAAGGGTAGGGGAAAGGGAATAAGGGAAAAGAAAAAAATGAGAAAAGGAAAAAATGGAAACAAAGTCTTTGTAAATAGGGGAGGGGGAGGGGGTGAAGGGAGGACAGGGGCATGGGGAAAAAATGAGAACCAAGACCTGTCATGTAAGGGTACAAGATCCCAATGACGAATGTAACTATACTGTATACCTAAAAAGTAAAGTTGTGTGTGTCAGATATTGTATCGCAGCAATGAGAAAGTGACTAAAATGGATACTGATATCTAAAAACTATGCCCAGTAGAAATATGAATTACTGTTTTAATTAAAAATCAACATGGCCAAAAAAAAATTAGCAGGGGATTTAGCTCAGTGGTTCCACTGCCTGCCTCAAAAGTGCAAGGTCCTGAGTTCGATCCCTGATACAAAAACAAAAACAAAAACAAAAACCAGCATGGCTTCTCATTAATTTCATTTATTACAAAGCCAAATCCTATTCCACTTGCTTATGATATAATGAAGTGCTTTATATGATGTTATGGGCTGAATTGTGACACTCCAAAATTCATGTTGAAATTCTAATCCCAAGTTCCTCAGAATCTAATTGTATTTGGAGACTGGGTCTTTAAAAATCATTAAAATGAGGTCATGGAGGTGGGCCCTAATCCAGCGTGACAGGTGTCCTTATGAAAAGAAAACTCTTGGACTCAGACATATAACAGAGGGAGACCATGTGAAGACATGGAGAGAAGACGTCTTTAAGCCGGGAGATACCTGAAACAACTCCTTCATTCAAGACCCCAAGAAACCTTAGTCTTGGACTTTAAGCTCCACAACTGTGAAAAAATAGTTCTGCTGTTGAAACTGTCCTTGTGTGGTAAGGGTGAATGTTCACCAAAAGAAGTGAACAAATATGGAAAACCCGCTTTTCCATGCTCATCGTGCCTAACACAAGCTTTCTGGGTCTATGTGCAGTGACATTACGATTGTTATGTCACAGGGGTGGCACATTTGCATCAGATACTGGGAAACCACACACAGGAGTTCTCCGACCAGTGACTTCTGCCTTTGGAGAGTTGACTTTTTCATGAAAAGACCAATATCTTGGTAGAACTGTTTTAGACTAGCCACAGATTACTGCAAGAAACTAAAAAGCAAAAGACGAGAATAAATATGAAATCACCTGGATTAGGGCTCCACTGTCTTCATTCAGCTTGTCATCATGCTTGAACTCTACAGTCACTGCCTTGTCACAATCAATGGCAGCCATTTCCACATCAGTGGTGTTGTTCATGAAAACCCCACCAAAGAAATCAGTGGCTCTGAAGCCTAAAGAAAAGGAAACAGGGGAATTTTGTTTCTCCAGAGTTTGCTTTTATTTTCTTTCTTGTTTTGTTATTTAATTCGAAGAGAGAACAAGTACACAAAGAGACCTGAAAGGGGAATAAATGATAATTACCTGTGCTGGTACGAACTCTCATAATAGCATCAAAGCCTATTTTCTTTTCAATGTCATTTCTGAGGTCGCTCAAAAATTGTTGGCTATCCAAATGCATCTAAAAAGTAAAGTATGATCAGTGCCCACCAGATGGCAGTAAAATACTTACAATAACAATTCTTATTTTTAAACCTGACAAAATCATTGTTTTTTTTTAAATCTCAAATTAGCATATTATATGCATAATCTATGTTTCTTTGGCTAAGAAAAATACTGACTCTTTGGGCAGTGATTCTTAAATTTCCAAGTGAAACACATCTTTTATTTTCTTCCATTTTCATAACCTTTGACTGGGAAAATAAGGACTGATTTTACTTTCCAACTGAGGAAACAGTATAAATTGATCCCCTAAGAGGCTCAAGGTGATAGACAAGACTAATGGCAACCCAAACAGCTCACTTAACAAACCTGAAACTGCGGGTTCTTTCATCTGACCACGTGCAGAAGCCGAGTCAGAGGACAATTCATGCACTAGTAAAAGCCCTTTCTCTCTGCCTTGTTTGTTAGGTACTCTGCTATCACTGCATTCCTGAAAGCTGCTCACAACTATGTCCCATGTGCAGCACTGCTTATCTGGGCGAGAAGACCCACTAGCTCAGAAGCAACTTCTGAAGCTGCTGGTAAGACCTTGTCAGGGAGTTTCTTGCTTTTTTTTCTTTGTGGTGGTACTGAGGATCGAACCGAGGTCTTTCACACCAAGCTATATACCCAGCTGGGTGGGTTTTGCTAAAGTGCCCAGTCTGGGCTAGAACTTGGGATCCTTCAGCCTCAGCCTCCCAGGGTGCTAGGATACAGGTATATGCTACCAAGTCTAGCTTGGGAGGCTCTTAAAGAAATTCTCATCACACTTGACAGTAGGAGAAAGGCAGATACACACATCCGTTTCAGTCCCCCAAACACAAAGGGAAGGAAGGAATAAACAAAACAGGGAAAAATAGTCTTTATAATAAACTTGAGTTGTTTACATCCAACTGGATGCCTGCAAAGCTCTTCACCATCATTTTTCTCATTTCTTCCTTATTATTGAGAAAACATTATTAAAATTTTTGCTTTCAAAGTAGAGAAAGAAATGCCATTGTAAGGATTCAGTTTTACGACAATGTGCGGTAAATGCATAGCCAAAATGAACACACTTAATACTCTTGGGTTATAAAGTATTTTACTCCCTGGTTTATATCTTAGCAAGTTTTCCTCTGTTAGATTACAACAGCATTTTTTAATAGTAACACTGAAAAGAATTAATAATAACCATCAATGTTGAAGTGCAGTATATCTGTTGCACTAGAAACTACACAGTATTACTTTGTAACTCAAAGACTTCAAAAGTTTCCCTTGCTGGGAAAGGAGCTAACACTGGTCAGCATGGAAAGACTCTCTGTGCCTCAATATATAAGATTTGGGCAGAATGGGGGAAAACACTAAATTTTATGATTATTAAGAGCTTATAGCATACTTAAAAAGACACGTTTATCCAGAAGTCTTGGGAATGGTTCTTAAAGCTTTATTGTAAAAATTAACTCATAATAGGTTTCAGTATGCCATTTCCTTCTATGTATATGTTGTACTTTAAATCACTTCCATCTTCCTTATTACCTTTTCTTGCCCTCCCCTTTAAAACTTGTTCCTTTTTTTTTTTTCATTATTTTTAAACTGGGTCTTGCTTTGTAATGCAGGTAGACTTTGAGGTAGCTGTTTTAGGAGTCCAAACTGGCTTCAAACTTGTGATCCTCCTGCCTCAGTCTCCAAAGTGCTGGGATTACTACCCACCTGGCCAATAATTTTTTGTTATTGGCAATGGTGGAGATTGCACCCAGCACTGTGCATGGTAGATAAGCTCTCTACCACTGAGCTATATCCCCAGCCCAACTTTAAATCTGTTTTGAATGTATTTCATTTGATATCTTTGGTCTTATTCTTTTAATTAGTTTATAATGTAGATACATATAATTTTATCTGATAATTAAAAATAGATAGTGATTAAATACTAGTCATTTACGTTGGGTGAGTGCCCCTTCTGGCTCCTGAGCCACATGGAGATGCAAACATAGGAGGCGCATGTTAGACTATTGGATTAGTACGTCTGGGGAAAGGAACTGGCTGGGCGTAGCTCAGTCTCTTCAGGTCCTCTGTCTGGGGAGGTGGCCTGCCTGCACTGTCTGCCCCTCAAGATGGTAAGCTTTCAAGTATTGTCTGTAGGAGAATCAAGTGACTGCCCACCCTGGATCGGGCTGTCTGTTTGTCAAGTTCAGGAATGACACATTAGGAACCCACTTCCTACAGACCGAAGTTGCTAGAGCACTGACATTCTGATCACCTCCTGAATCTCTCCCTTCATTGAAAAGTGGAATAGAGGGGTGTAATGAATTATTCACCCCAAATTCCAATAACTTGAAACAAATTATAGCTACCTTTTCAAACATTATTTTAAACTTACTTTATATGTAATGGCAGCTTACACTGCTAACTCTCTGGCTGAATGAGACTCTTAGCCAGCGTGAACCCCCTAAACACATACACAGGGTAAGGTTTCCAGGGCTCTTAAAGTTGAATTTGTCAGGTGCTCAGAAGGGGGCACATCTTTCTTAACTCATGGATCTAAACATCAAAATTAACACTGGACAAAACAGAGAAAAATAAATGGCTATTGTTTACCTGGAAATTGTTGTATTTGTAAAGCGTTCCTCCAGTGAGCTGAGGGACAAGACCCAAAGATGCCACATCCACATACTGACTGGGGAAGAGGAAAATAGTCACAGAGCAGCCGTGGGCCACACACTCCTTTGCCAGAGAGTCATAGACACTGGTTTGGGGCTGGAAAAGTATCTGAAGCAAAAGGTGCAAGAAAGGAAAATGAAAAATTACAAAGTACTTTCAGTTTAAAATGAAGTTTCAAACTGAGTTCTCATTGAAAATTTAAAATGGCAAAACATACATTTTCCAGTTAGGTGAACAGGGCTAAAGAAATATTCATATGCATTTCATTTTATTTGATCCTCAGCAACCATAATGGAGCTGACATTTCTATGCTGCCTTACAGAGCCAGAGGACGACTTGGTGTGACACCTCAAGGCCAGTGCATGGTCTGATTCGGCCTGTGGACTCTCCACTTCCGCTCCACTGTCCCAGGTCAGAGCAGAGACACATTGGGAGCCCTGAGCCTGTACTTTGTGCTACAGGTCTCTGCCTGGAGGGGATGTGGTCATAAAGCTGGACGGATGATGTTCTCCTTCCACACCATCTTCTTTCTGCACCCTACCTTCTAACTTCTCTAACATTTTCATCACTCAGTATCTCTCATACAAATTATATATTAGAAAACATGGGGCTTTTATTTTAATTTAGATATTCCCAGTATCAGTTTTTCTAGAAATATAAAATTTCTCCAATTATTTAAAACCCCAAACATTCCCAGATTTGGCCTCCCCCTCCTTTTTTTTTTTTTTTTTTTTTTTCT
>NW_022900950.1:18388979-18411876 GCF_012274545.1 Fukomys damarensis | reverse complement strand
TTTTTTTTTTTTCTGTACTGGAGATCGAACTTGGGCCCTTGTACTGGGGAGGCAGGCAGTGGAACCACTGAGCCAAATCCCCAGCTCTCCCTCCTTTCTTAAACAAAGGACACACTGCCTTTTTTCATCTTCTCTTAATAATGGATATACAGACACTTCAAAGGGTAATTATTTTTAAAGTACCTTCTCTTTGTCTGTATGAAGTAGTTTTTTGTCATCTCTGTTTTTGAGCTTCCCTGGTGCTTCGGCAGTTGGCAAGGAGGAATGGAAGATGTACAGCTTCCCTGGACATTCTGCTGCCTGAAATAAAAACAAACAAAATCACAGAAAATGCTTGGGTGGAAAGATTGTAAGGCAATGAGAAACACATTAAAATATATAAGCCAAGCACTAATTTAATCTTCATAAAAACCTTCATGTTCTTGGGCAGGTGCTTTCTCTGCATTTTACTGTTAACAAACTGAGGCTTAGCACTGAGAAGCCTAAAGTTATGCAATTTTAAAATGAAAATTAATATTTAAATACGAATTTATACAATATGATGTTTTAAAAAGTCATCAAAATAAGTGGTAGCGGGAAAGACACTCTGTTTAGTCTGTGGTATAGCCCGGTGGGGCAAATCTATGGCACACGGTGTCCGCAGGCTGTTTACCTCACGGAACGCCGACCCTTCAGGACCAGGCGACTTTCATAATGCAGAAACAGATGACAGAATCCGCAGGCTAACGGTACAACAGAAGTGTTGATTTCAAGCCTTTAGTGAACATGGGTTGAAACTAAATGAGTTTATTTCCAGAAAGAAGCACAGGAATGAGGCAGTGTCCTGCCTGTGGTGGACACCGGGAAACAGCTACCAGGCACAGGGTCAGAAGAAAAAATGTGTGATCAGGAGTGCTCATCTGTGGTCTCTGAGAAGCAGTCAAAAAAGCTTCAGCCTCCAAGAAAATCAATTCAGCGTTAAGAAAATTTAAAATCACAGGAAAGGAACTCAATAGCAACCTATCAAGCAAAATGTATTGAAATTGAATGCAATTTGCTCTACCAGCCCCACCCGCTGCTTGGCTGTCTGACTCATAGTCCGCACTGCTGCCAGTGCATAGCCCCAAAACAATCCCCATATTTCTGCTCAGGTATGCACTTTTCTCTTCCGGAATCCTAAGGGGCTTTGTGGTCCAGGGTAAAGTCCACGGTCCTTATCTGGGCAACAGCAGGCAGAGCAGGAAAGAGCTATTGCATGCAGCTTGGAGCGAGGCCCTTTTTGAGTGTTTCCCTATTTAACTCAATCACCTGGTGCAGTAGGTACTGCTGCTTGCGTAATAAGGAGGCACAACTCATCTGTTTGCCTCAGGTCACATATCTAGCAAGTGACACTGCAAAGCCCTCTGGAGTTCGCTCCGAAATTATCTTTCCAGCCCAACAACCAACCTTTCCTCACCCCTGCCATCTTTCCCACTGTAAGTTCCAGCCACACTCATTTTTTGATTTCCTGGAACACACTGTGTGTGTACACACCTGTCTTTTTGTATACCCTGTTTCCCAGCCTGGAACATCTCTCTCTTCTCTATCTGGGGCTGCTGTGGCACTCATGGCTCTGCTGGGTCGGCTGTATGATGTGATTTTAGCTATAGGCTACTTATAATGCGAGGCTTAGACCTATGTGACTAGCTCCTTTAAAAAACAAATTGAGAGAATTCAGGATTTCCCTGTTATAATGTGTCTCTCATCAGTGACATGCTGATATATTTTGGATCACAGGAATGAGGTCACAGTGGACACGTCAACTGATGTGGCCAATAGTGAGGAAGAATTTGTGAGCTGGAATTTTAACGTTGGATATGTCCCCAGCTGAAAGTTACACAGAGAAACAGCATTAATAAGAAAAAAAGGTTGCTGGACATTGAGGCATGTACGTGCAATTGTAGCTACTCAGGAGGCAGAGGCAGGAGGACTAAAAGGTCAAGGCCAGCCTGGGCAACATAGTGAGTTCTTGTCTCAAAATTTAAAAATGTTTAAAAGGGCTGGGGATGTAGCTCAGTGGTAAAGTCATTGCCTAGAAAGCCAAAGGTCCTAGATTCAATCCCCAGTACCTACTAAAAAACTAAGAAAGAGGAGGAGGAGAAAAAAGAGGAGGAGGAGGAGGAAGTGAGGGTGGAGGAGGTGGAGGAGGAGGAGGAGGAAGAGGAAAGTGAAAATGAAAAATCTAGGTAGGAACTTAAGCATGTCAAACATTTTCAATTCTATGACTATAATTTTAAAATATCATTTTTATTACTATGAAAGCACTGTTTAAATGTTTAAATAGTAGAAAATTTATAAAGTTAACAAGAGCCTAGTTTTTCTTTCTTCACCTAACCAATTCTCCTAAGGAATTCAGTATCAAAAATTCTTCTATAAATCCAGATAGTCTCTTACCATGGAAGTACTGTAACTTGACACTACAGGTTTTAAGAGTGTAGGTCCTACTACCGACCTGCCAGGTTTAGAGTCCTAGTATTTTATCAGTGCAGAGACATCGAGAAATACTTCTATAAGTGAATATGTGACATAGGGGAAATAATAATTGCAGGGAAGACTTGATGATTGTCTTGTTAAATGGTCCAGAGAGGAAACCGACAGAAAAACTCAAGACCCATTCAAAATAAAGTTCAATACTGTCAAAAAACTCCAAAGAAGTTACTTTTTACTTACATCATTGCTGTTAGTTTTAATCTAGAATTTCATTAATCACATACTTACATAATCTTTTATAAGAAGCAAATTTAAACTAGTAAAGGATCTATGGTATTGTATATTTTATATCCTCATAAAATTTCTTTTGACCTATATCCAACTGTTCCCACAGGAGCAAGTCCTAGGACTCAGGGCTGTGGGAAAAAGGAACCCTTCTCCACCATTGGTTGGAATGTAGACTGGTACAACAACTGTGGAAATCAGTGCACAGATTTCTCAAAAAACTAGAGGTTCCATTTGACCCAGCTACTTCTAAAAAGAATTAACAGTATCATCCAACAGTGATATATACACACCCATGTTTATAGCAGCACAGTGTGTAAATCTTCCAAGATAAATCTCAGAAACAACTCAAATACCCATCAACCGATGAATGGATAAAGAAGGTGCATATGCGTGTGCGTGTGTGTGTGTGTGTGTGTGTGTGTGTGTGTGAGTGTGTGTGTTTAATACAATGGAGTACTACTTTGCCAAAGAGGATAAGCTTCAGGCATTTCTAACTAAATGGATGCACCCTGAAACCATATTCTGAAATGAAATAAATCAGACACACATGTTTAAATATCACATGATTTCTTTGTGTGAGAAACTGGAAGTGCAAATAAGGACTAAAATGTAAAATAGATATTGAGAAATGGAAAGAAAATATCCAAATCAGACGAGGAACAAGTGAAAGAGGAGTGGGAAAGAAACGAGGGATAAGAAAAAAAAGAATACAAGAAAAAATGGAAAGAGCTTTTGCAAATAAAGGAGAGGAGTTGAAGGAAGGGGAGGGAAAAAAAGAAGCAAGATATATCATGTACAGGTACAAATTCCTTATGTTGGATGTTATCATTATATATGTCTAAAATGTACCAATAAAATAAAAAGAAGAAAATGTATTAGATGAATGACGTAAAATCAATCTTATGGCAGAAAACAGGATGAGAGAGACTGTCCTTAAGAACACAAGGATTGAAACTCAGCTCCAATAGCCTTTCCTCTGAGGGAAATGCCACTGACACCCTTGGCCTGGCCTGGTGCCTCCTGTGAGTTCCACTCTGGTTTCAACACAAGACTCTCCCAGAATTAATGATACTCTTTCACAACTTCAGTATTTCACTATCTTCACCTGCAGGTCAAGGGCTCCCAAAAGAGGAAGAGACACTAGTTTTGTGTCTCTCCAACCCCACCAGCTCTACACCTCTCACTCTCCACGTGCTACACACATGGTGATGTCTCACTCTGAAACGGAATTTGGGTACAGATTATGGAGAATTTATAGATTAAGTTCTCCCCAGGTAATGACATAATTTAAACATAACCATTACAGGCCAATTGCCTCCAACTTTTTACCCAATTCTTACTCTTATTTATCTAGTTTTATTGTGGAAGTCATAGCTAACACAAAAAATTATTCTTTGACCAAACTCAAAGACAATATCAGTAGTTTACATACAGTTTGAGTTACAAGGGTCAGATTCTGGAAGAACTGCAGATTTGGAAAGGTTATGTTAAAAAAAAAAAAAAGAGGCTAAGATTACAAGATGCTATGGACCTGGAAACATTCACAGCTCAGAAGACTCTATCTTTTAGCTGGATACTTCAAGGTCTTGTGCAAAAGTATACAGAACAACATTCCAGTGGGTCCCTGTTTATCTCTGTGACAAATTAACACATGTTTTTTGTTAGTTTATGTCTACTCTGTTTGCTTTAAGAAGCTTATAACTGATGTTTATATAGAGATTTTATTAGCATCTATCTGACTGAAAGAAAAGCTGTAACTCCAACAGGGGAGTCCCGTTTTGAGATATACCTTCACCTAGATACACAATGAGAACACTTTCACTTTGTTGTTTTTTCAGTTTCTACTCCCTGTCCACAGAAGATGAGACACCCATTTCCAGTCTCCCATGCAGAATATCCTGAGCTGATGGACCGACCAGCCACAGTCTCATGTTTTCCAAAGTTACTCTCTGCCTTCCCCCATTCCACTTTTTATGAATTTGTGTGTCATCCTTGCACAGGGACCATGCTAATCTCTGTATTATTTCAATTTTAGCATATGTGCTGCCAAAGTGAGAACCCCCAGTTCCTCTTTTAAATGCAGACAACAAAATTATGTCTTGTATTACCGAGTAACCTCTCATCTGCCACACTAGGTGGAATTTAGGAGCAAGACAGTAGTCCCTAAACTTCCTTACAAAAACACAGACATTTAATACATTCCTATTGGTTGAAAGGACAAGTGAATCAATAACAGGACCTTTTTAATATTTTGACACTACCTTGCAAATTCTGAAACATGCTAGCTCATAGCCTAATAATGACTTCAGGCAGGAATATTAGTGCCTTCCTATAACAGTGACACAAATTTAAGTCTGATTTTCAGCTACAGAACTTGAAGATATAATGAAATAATATGACTCTGCCAGAGGTAACTAAACATATACACACGTGTGCATGAGAGAATTGTTATAAGGGAAAAAGCATAAACTGTGGGCAAGTGTCAATTGCCTTGCAGCAGTTTCTGCTCTTCTGCAATGAGTCAAAATCACTCAGAACTTTCCTGATAAGATGTTGGAGACATTTTTTCTTTATTATTCATATTAATAATCCTTTACAAAAGGATTTAGAGGAAACATGATTAGAAGAACATAGAATTACTAAGGCAAAAGTAAAACAAAACAAAAAAAAACAAAAAAAAACCCCCAAAAACTAGAAGTCAGTAAGAAGGTCAAGGAAGAGAAATCCTTATAAATTTGCCTTAAATTTTTCTTGGTAGTTAAGGTTAAAAGAAGCATTATGAGCTAGAATGGTTATAATAAGTGACTAAGAAATCAGTGAATCTTTCTACTCATTAAGAAGTTGAATAACACATGAAAGTCCTGAAAAAACATTCTGTAAAAGAAAGACAACTTTCCTCATGAAGATATTTGTTATTTTAACCATAATTAGAAACAGAGGGCGAGAAGGTAAATTATGATAGTCAAATAATTCCTAGAGCAAAAGTAGCACATGGAATATACTTCTCCCACACTAAGGGAACTCTCAGAGATTTCAGAACAAAGTGATTCTTCATGCTGGTAGTTCCCAGGGATAGATAAACATCAAAATGATTGAGGCAGTAATGATCAGAACTTCTGGGAGCTGACCAGAAATCTGCATTTTTACAAAGCAGTTCTACTTCACCATGTGATTCTATGACTAGTAAGTTAAGAAAAGACATCACTGAGCCTCCGTATGAAGACAGGTATAGGGAAAACAGCATCATCTTGCTAGCAGTGATGTAACAGTAACTCCCATTGACATGGTGTCCAAAGCGTCGTTTTATAACATTCTACTTTGCAAGAAGAGCGTTACTGATCAGCTTTGTATTTATGAAGTTTTCAGCATTGCTATATTTAGACAATGGTTTCTTCTTATATTCAAACTTCAAGGTAAAAATCTACATTATATAACAAACTATAAATGTAACCAAAAATAAAACGCAGAAGAGATGCAGATACACCGACTGCAACGAACTTGACTCTGGTAAACTGACTCAGAGCTGGGAGTACTGACTGCCACAGCCATTGTATAACACAAGAGACCTCGGAGAACACTGTGGTTATGAAGAACACTGGTTTTTCAGTAATGTATCATAATTCAGATCAAATTTTAGATACAGGGAATACATGTACACACATTTGATGTACATATTTTTTCTTTCAAAGCTTCCAAGCAGTCTCAAGACCTCTCCTGGACTGCTCCTGTGGAAACCATTGTTACAGGACACTACTTACCATTTCCCTTTCAAAAATGAGTAAGGGTTGAGCTGGGATTCTGTATTTGGCCCACTCCAGTCTAGCCCCATATCCTTCTGTCCACTTCCCTCTCTTAACTGAGGGGATCGATAGCATATGCACATGCTCTCATCCTTCCTTTCAGACAGGAGGACACAAATATAGTATTATTTCCAGGCCTAACTTAGAGTAGAGAGACTTGTGGACTCAGGTATGACTAGCTTATGGGGAAATTTAGATATGAATTTCTAGGTACATAACGGAGGAGAATAACAACAACAAAACATTAACACATTGAAAGTGAAATATAAGATTTGATTTTAGCAATGTGGGATAAAACAGAAATCCCCAAAGTTTTCTGTATTCCAAAAAATTTTCACTGTTGGATTCTTGTGAGTTCTAAGATCTTCAAGTCACTTTTAGATGTAAAAGTTATCATTAATTTAATGTTAAACTGACAGCCACTCTGAGACTTTTTAAGGGACATCCAAAACAGTGCATGATTCACTCACTACTCTACAGATTAAAAAAAAAAAAAAAAAGCTAGGCAAGAATCAATGTATCCTAGAACCAAACTATAAAATGAGATACACAAAAGTTATGTGTGAAACAGTCCATAAGCTCAGTCCTACATTATTGTTGTTACTCTCTGTTATCACTTTTACTGCTGTTATTAGTATTCATTTCATTTTGTTTTTTATCTTTTATTGGTACTGGGGATCGAACTCAGGACGTTGTGCTTGCAAGGCGGGCATGGCACCACTGAGCTAAATCCCCGGCCAGTAGCCATTTTATTTTAAAAGTTAATTTGAAGTAAACTTCAATCATAAAATTTAAAAACTAATTTTAAGAATTAGCTGTCGGAGAGAAAGAAGCGGCTGACTGTCATGCTCAGGTAATAATAGTCTAAATCATTTTGCCTTCATCAGCTTACTGTTTTTATTACTCTGAAGATGACTAAAGCCATGTGGGCTCAGCTTCCCAAAAGGACACGTGGCCAGCCAACCTTTCATCCACTCTGGCAACCACCAATGCCCTCGGCATCATTTCCATCTCTGTCACTGTCTGTCCGAGGCCTTGCCCTTGCGTGTTTAAAAACCCCAAGGAAGAGGAGGACAATGTGGGAATTACGTTTCTCTTATCTTAGAGTTTAGATCCTGTTGAACAAATTTTAAAATAGATTATATAAAGTTCATATAAAAGCCAAAGGGAGGAGCTGAGCTGGAAATCTGCACAAAATCAGTTGCTCAGATGCAAATAGTGCTGGAAAGTAAACACTAGGAGCAATCTCTGGTTAGGACCATGTCCTCCTCAGAGTCCTGGGGAAGTTTGGAATGGCTTTGAGCAACCACAGGCCCAAGTGGAGACTACATTCTTTCATAAATAAAGCCCATCTACCTACTTATCTTTTCATCCCCCCTCCCTCCCTTCCCTCCTTCCTTCCTTCCTTTTTTCCTTCTTGCTTTTTTATCTTTCTGTTTTATCTACTAGCACATACAAGTGACTTTTTCTCACCTTTAATGCTTCCATGCCAGCCTGGATGACAGGAGCAAAGACAGTTTCATTTTCATTTGAGTCTGCAAACATCTCTGGAATCTGGTCCAATAAACTATAAAAAACAAATGAGCAAAAGTTTTAAATCTTTAGTATATTTGTCATAAACTTCAAAAAATAAATCACTGACATTTCAAGCTTGAACACATGTGGTACTTATTTTGGTCCAACACCTGTGGGTACACTTCACAGGCATATCTTAGCATAGCTTAGCACTAAAATCTAGAATTTAGATTTAACGTTTATGAAATCACACTTTGTAGGTATTTTTCTGTTCACTATCACTGATCTCTTTTAAATCATAACTTCTTAATATAGTAGTTATATCTCATACAGAAGCTGGATCTTTATTAGTATCATCATTGAATATGTTCATTCACATGCAGGAAATAACTCCCTGGAGTCATCTTTTCTGCAAAGAAAAAGAATTCATAGGGCTGGGAGCAAGTAAAAAAAGTTCTGCCTCTTAGTTACTAGTTTATATTAAAAAGAGATAGAGCTCATATAAATGATAGAGTTTTACAGTCTATGTCTTAGAACCCTCTTGTTAATGACAAAACTATGTAGTTGAATTAAGAAACAATGCAATTAAAAACAGACAACCGATTTGTATGTTAATTATAAAGCATATCATATTTACTTGTGAATCACAGAGTGGGATTCTTGATAGTTGACAAGGAACCCATCCAGCAACGGAACAAAGACTTCCCCTACATCAGTCACCACCATCATCTGAGGCTGGGCCAGATTACTCTTCACATTGAAGAAATGGAGAACTTTGTTGTATGTGATAAAACCAACTCGGATTGCAGATGTCTCTTCTTGCTCCTCCCTATGAGAAAAACAATGTGTTTGGGGTTCGTTTATAAATTTAGACTGAGAGGACAATTCCTGTCTGAAATTGATTAAGTGTGTCTTCTGTAAAGTATAAAAGCCATGTTTAAAGTACTGGCCTTAATTTCTGTTACCAGAACTAAACAATTCTGAGTCACAGCAGTGGGGGATGAGGAGTAACTATAAAAATAAGCAAGCTGATAAAGAAAGAAAAAAGTTCTAAAAAATTCTAGGTAAAAAAATCAAATAGATATTATAAAAACATTTTCTCATATTTCTTTAATATATTTATTTTCAATCCACAGTGTGTTACAAGTTTTTTCTTTTATTTCCATAAACAAGCTACATTATTACATTCTTTATATAAACAAAGCACCCTTAGAAGTTACCAGAAGGTCAAAGAGCAAATGGAATATCTGAAGTAAGAAAAGACAAAGAGAGAGGCGCATTCATATTACTACCAGGACAGCTTTTTTTACTTTATATCAAAAGAGGATCCCTTACTTATACATCTTAGAAGATCTTAATAGATGGGCTAATCAAAGAAACAGAAGAAGGAAGGAAGAAGAGAGGAAGAAGAATCAAAGAAAGAAGAAGAAGAGGAGGAAGATGAAGAAAAGGAGGAAAAAGAGGTGGGGAATAGAAGGAGGAAGAGGAAGGGAGAGGAGAAAAGAGGAAGAGGAGGGACAGGAAGAGGAAGAAGAAAAAGAGGAGGAGAAAGAGGAGGATGAGAATGAGAGAGGCCAGGTTTTGAGAACTACATAATATTATATAATATAAAGAAAATTACATTTACAAATTGACAATACAGTTCTTATTAGGGGACCATTTGTGATGGTCATGACAAAGCAATAGAAGTTCTAAAACTGTAACAGAGTGCATTTGTTAAGAATTCTAAAACAAGGCCTCAATGTTCCGAAAAATATAGCACCATTAATGTTCTCATGCCAGTCTACAGTAAACATATTCAGAATGGTCTAGACTCTACTCACATGTTACTGAGTGCATTATTGATTTTCTCACCCCACCCCTCTCTCTCCCTCACTAAAACAAAACACTGAGATTCTACAAGTGCTGTAATTTTTAATAGTGGATGCTACATAGTGCTCAGTGGTTTAAAGAAAGCTCCAAAAGATGTGTGACCCTTTCTTTGACCTTTAATTGTCCATAAAAGTTATGCTGTTTAGGGGACAACTTTTCTGAAGAACTTGATATACTCCTAAATTTTCTACACTCCATAGACAGCTGCTTGAGAAGAATTTGGGAAAACAGAAGATCTAGATGAAAGTATCTTAAATTCCAAGATCTGATTCCATTGTAAGCTTTTCAGTTTCTTTGGTATTGTAGCAGTGTACAGGCTGGTAATTATAATTTTAACTCTACATTATTTCTTCTCTACTCTGCTAAATGAAGGGTAATCTTCATTGTAACCTTGATAAATGGGTGACTGAATAGTTAAAATAGATTCTTAAAATCTTTTCCAAAAGCATCGGTGAATATTTACATTTTCGATACTTGGAATGCTTTCAGAAGTGAGAATCCTTATCTTTGTGAAATATATACATAGACATTCATATGACCCCCAATATTTTCAACTGTGTGATTTCATACAACTAACTACTCTTCTGTACGACATGATATGACAGGATATGATACCATATCATGCCATACTGTACCCATACCTGCTACTATTGCACACTACACTGTACTTGGGTTTTCTCTTCTTCTCCCTATGCTTAGAATCTTACTCTTTAAGACAAAGCACAAACCTTCCCCTAAGCTATCAACCAGAAATCATTTCTTCTTCTAAATTCCTATAAAGTTTATAGGAATAAATTTATAGTATAAACCATTCTCTCTTGTTTCTTAGCATGTGACAACTTCATCTAATGGTCCATGAGTCCCTTGCCAGATGTCTCTTCTTGCTCCTTTCAAAAGCTAATAAAGAGCAGGAGCCAAAGCTTGTGTTCTCTGTCCCCAAAGGACCTTGTGTGAGTACCACATTGCAGCAAAATGGAACTCTGAATGGGCAAACTACACAGATACTGGCCCTGGGAGGTCTGCTCTAGTTTCTTTCCACACAGAGGGAGGGAACTGAAGGAGCAGGAGGGATGAAGCAAGACTGTTCTACTCTCTCATTGTATTCCTTTCCCCTCTGTTCCTATAAATGGACCTTGCACACCTGGACACAGGCCACAGTGATATATGGTAATATGAGGCCCCTCCATGCCTCAGAGCTAGTTTTGAACAAAGGCTTTTTCTTTCCACCAAAGTAAATGCCCTTCTGAGTGGCCAATAACACCAGTACAATGTGGAGAATTAGAGATTTTCTTCAGGATGATGATGATCCTCAATATCCTCAGTGAAGCACTGAATTTGGGATAGCAAGCTGGAACCCAAACTGGTAAGCCGAGGCTGCAACTCCCCATAACTCTAGTTTAGTGCTGCCACTTGAGGCTGGGAATGGTGGCACACGTATACCTGTAACCTCAGTCCTCAGAAGGCTGAGGCAGAAGGATCACTCCCAGTTCTAGGTCAGTCTGGGCTACATGGTGAGTTCAAGGTTAGCCAGAGATTCATAGAAAGATACTGTGCAAGGATCCTGGTTCCAATCTCCAGTACAACACACACACACACACACACACACACACACACACAATTCCAGAAAATCTCCAAAGACTTTTACTCTCTTTTAACAGCAAATTTGGACTATTTGGAGTCAATTAGAACGAAGAACACAAAAGAAAAGGTATGAAGAAGAATCTGGATTGCACTTTCTCATTGAATTTGTACATATTCAAGTGATGGGAAAGGATACCCTGGGATTCATAGGGTTTATTTGAAATCTAAATTTAAAACATCTAATCAGAACATCTCACATTATTACAAAATATTATTACTTGTCTCCATGGGAGCATGTTTTTCAAAAATTGTTTGAGAAATGAAATATTGTCCTAATTTGTTCAATACTACAACTACCTCATTAAGTTACATCAACAAGAAGAAAATGAGTTCTTAGCCTCTCCTTCATATTAATTTTTACACAGGTTTTGTGAAGTTATATCAGGGAATATCATGAAGTCTAGCATGTTTTTGCTCTGCTGCTTTTCAATGATGCTTTTCTCAACATTTGCCCCTATCATTTGAATAGAATGAAGCTGACAAAACAGCACTGAAGACTTTGGCAAGTAGGTGAACCAGAAAACTTCAGGGTCACGCATTTCAAACACTCTAGTTACAGCAGCATTAAAAACAAACAGAAAACATAAAATAACCCAAAGACTTGTTCTGAATAACAGGTGAGCCATTTCAAAGCTTTTCCTTATTGTTCCAGATTAGTCAGAAAACTCTGGCAAGTTAGCCAGCCAAAGATATAAATTTAAATGTAAATAGTAAAGAATGGATCCTTTTCTTTTCAAAAGATTAGCTAAGAGATGAACACACCCTAAGACATTAATCAAGGCTTCAAGCTGTGCTTTAAAAAGGCTATTTGGCATGTTACCTGCTTTAGTACAAAGAAATAAATCAAACTGATGGAGAAATCTTACCACTAAAAACGGTACATATATATACAGCCCAAAATAAGTTTCTGAGGAGAATAAACAACCAATTTATTTTAAAAGAAGGAAAGGTAGTTGGCCTGAAAAAACACTTTTAAGAGAGAGATTTGAGTAAGGTCAGAGAATAACCTGCAGTACTTTTTACTTTTCTTTCCGGATCTTTTCCCAAGTCACACATTTGTTCCAAGGAGACACAGTCATGGTGACAGCAAAGGAAAGATTGTGATTTCGATCTTACATATCAAAAGGTTATAAGTTTTACATGACCACTGCATTGAAAAGCAACCAGAGTAACTGTCCTACAGATTTAAGTTAGGCTAATTCAAATCAGTCTGAGAGAATGGGAAGAGGGAGAGCCCATTTTCAGAAAATGGAAGTTTTTGCTTCCTATGAAATAGCTCAAACTTCAGATTTAGAATTACAACAGCCCTGCTGTAATTATCAGCATAAGAAAGTACATCTTCTCGAGTCTCCTAAGAATGGGTGAGACAACCCCAGCCACAAGTGTCCAGCCATCAGAGGCCTTTCTCAAAACCACTGTAGTCAACTTTCTCATTCTTCACTTCAGAGTTCAGTTTGAAATCACCTCAGTGTGTTTAAACATCCCAATGCTTTTCCAAACCACCCTAGAGAATATTATGACTTCAGCTTCACAGATACAAACAAAACTACTCCTGGGAGGTCCAGAGGTCATTTATGTGAGCCTCGCGTAGACCACATCACAGTCTGAGGTGGAAAGGTGACGGAGGAGTGGGCGTCTAAACTGCTGGAGCGCTGACGATTTAGTACAATCCCTAGGCCCCAAACGCCCTTTTCAGAACACATATTGCTATGCACATCCAGTGAGAGAGGCAGGAGGGGAAGGTGTGCACAGAGGCAGACTCCGGCCTCAGACAACACTTCCAGTCTTATTTTCTTGGGCCAGGCTTCCCCACAGAAAGGATGGGTTCCATGTGCTCTCCAATCAGTTTATAAGATGCAAGCTCCTGCCCTGAACAGCTACTTTGTACAATAAAAGAATTTCAAAAGAGCCATATTTTATCTCAGAAAAGGAGATGGGTGAGAAAAATAAAAGGATTTAGGTAGTTATTCCCTGCCTCTTTTAAAATCTCTCTTAAAAGTTTTTATTCAAGTCAAAATACCTTTATTCCCGTTTACCTTTCAAAAACAAATCTGGTTATTTTTTTCTCCCAAGGTTTATTTGGGGCTGTCTATGTGTGTGTGGTTTTATATTTTTTATGGTAAGACTACAATTAGCTTGAGTTACTTTTTTATGCTAATGCAGGTAACATTTCAAACAGCCTTCTGAAAGTGCAGTAGGCGGTTATGATTAACGTCTCTTAACTATCAGAATTAGTTTTCTCCTTTCCTTACATGCACTGTCCCCTTGCAAAAGGTGCTGTTAACAGTCAGACACAGAGTTAGCAAAGCTGCAAAATGTACTAGACAGTGTGTCAAAGTCAAAAGGAAATCTGACTAAAATGCTATCATCTTGACCAAATGTCAGATGACAGTTCAATTTTTTTTGGCATCCTTAGAATTCTCTGCCATGCCCAGCAGCTACCAGAGTTTACTAGAAAACCAGTATTTTCAAAAATGAACAGACTTCCAGTCTTTACCAAACACGGTTGGGATTCTCTTTATAACTTATAATGCATTTTGAACACTTTTTACCCTGGCAGTATTTTTTATCAGCTTGTTTCTATTGCTTTATTTAAAAGACCACTCTGATGTTTTAAAGACTCATAAAAAATGGCACTGCTTGATGTATAACTAATTGCCCAATGTCCTCATTAGCAAGATCTCAACTTGTTTTCTGGCCTTTATTCATTCAGCAACATTGCACGAGTTATAAAAGGAGTAGTTGCTCCCTTACTTTGGAAGTTTTTCCAGCACAGTTTTCAGTTCTTCACACATGAGCTTGACAAGTCCATTCTTTATGTTACTATATGAAACGTCAATCATGAAGATAAAGGCTGGTGGGTTGGGAGGCTTATTTTTCTGTAGGAAAGCAAACACATCACATACATAGCTTTAATTATACAGTCAATACATTTCATAATCAAATTAAAATATACTAGCAACTCTTGAAGTTATCAGATGTTTCATTTAATATTTGAGATATAACATCTGTAGAATCAAATTACTTTCTAGAACACAGACTCTGATGTTATAAAAAAGATAAAGGAAGCCATTTACTTTCCAGGATATGACTTGAATCAGACAGTATTAAAATATCTAGCAGAGAAGGCTCACTTTTGCAAAGTTTCAAAGACTTTATTACTACAAATTGCTGAAGTTCAGTATTGTAGCCAGCCTTGCTAATAATGCTATTCTATAAGACAAAATGTGCTTGAAACGCTGAAAATCTGGACTAACATAGAGTACATGTAACAATTAGCATTTCTTTTTAAAACTGCCATAAAATCTAACTAATGTGGATCTCACTATATTCAAATCTCATCTTTTATCATCTTCAGTTTTAAATCTGAATTGCCATGCTAATTAACTGCATACTTTAATTTGGATTAATTTATTTCATATTTATGGTAAGACTGGCCTCTTCCATGTGTGTTTAAAACAACTACTGTAACATAAAGCAGCTGCTATGAAAATAGTTTCTAGCAACTCATGTCTCTTTGCTGGCTGGTGTTCAAACAGCTCTTAGGAAGTGGTCCTTCAGTTGGGACTTTCAAAATATTTAGGAAAGAGAGGTATAAGCAAACAGCTTTAGTGACCTATACTAGAGAATAGTTAAGGCCAAATGAACTTTTAACTTTATGATAAATCATAAAATTACATGTTAATTATAAAACTAGATGATATCTGTAAATTCTCTTACTGATTCATTGCACATGAAGCAAAGCATAACACTGTTCTAACAAAAGTCATTTTCCTTTTTCCTTTCTTCTTCTTCTTTTTTTTTTTTTTTGGTATCAGGGATCAAACTCAGGACCTTGCACTTGCAAGGCAGACAGTGGAACCACTGCGCTAAATCCCTGGTCCATCCTTTGTCTTTTTGTGAGGCAGGGCTTCACTATATAGTCTAGGCTGGCCTTGAACTTAATTTAGAGCTTAGACTGGCCCCAAACTTGCAGTGATTCTCCTGCCTCAGCTTCCCGAGTCTTGGGATTATAGGCATGCACCACCATTACTGGTCCCAAAGTCCTTCAATTTAGATTTTAAAATGTTATAACACTTAAGAATCGTCAATTTGAAAACTTCATCACTTTGCCATATCCAAAATCAGACTGACAAAGAACTTAAGGAACTCTACTGGTTCTAGGCACTTTTATTGCAAATAATTCCTGATTCCCATCATATTTCATAAAATAGATTATGCCAACTGAGAGAAAAAGAACCATTCTCATTAACTAAACCAAAACCTCTTTGTGCGAAACCCCAATGTGTCCTACCTTGCATTCTCTCCTAAGTTCAGCATAATCAACTCCTCACTGAATATTTTCTTTACCTACAGCTTGCACATGTCTATAGAAACACTTCACTGTAACTTGTTTTCTTTCTTTCTTTTTCTTTTTTTTTTTTTTTTTTTTGTTCTGGAGATCGAACTCAGGACCTTGATCTTGCAAGGCAGGTGGCAAAACCACTGAGCTAAATCCCAGACCCAATGTAACTTGTTTTCTACATAGGCAAAATTAATTTATCATTCCTGTAAACCACATTCTCTTCCAATTTCTCTATCAATATCAATGACATTAATATATCACAATTCAAACGTGAAATTGGATACAACTTGTCCTCTTGCTTTAAACACTGATTCCCATTGATTTTTCTCTGAAATTGATTTTTCCAATGTTTCAGCTCATCCCTACTCTTAAACATTTGGAAGTTCATCATCTTGTGCCTCTATAGCTAAAGTCTTCCCAATTAGCTTTCCTACACTAGTATTCTATCCATTTAATCCAGCTTGTTTTGCCAGCCAAGGTGAATATGTAAGCCCTCCCTCATTTCTCTCAACACATGCTCCATGATGGAAAGCACATTCCATTTTAACCAGCACTCTGAGTTGACTTGTCAAACTCTCTCATCATGGCTTCTTTCTGAGCTACAAACCAGCATTTCAGTCAACTATAGCATAACTCCACAGAAAGATCCAACCAGTAGCTCAGATTCAAACTTTTAGAAGTTACAACCCATTGTACCAGTGAGGAACTTATGGAAAATATGATCTCAAAATAATCTGGTCTTGAAATTTCACTTCTTCCATGGAACTATCCATCTCACTTACCATCTGCATCCAGCTAATTATGTAGGCTTTGTGGACTGTCTACTTCCAGTAGCCAAGTCTAGACCCTTATTTTCTCTCTTTTTTATTATTTTTAGTTGTATTTGTTTAAACTGTGTTAAAATATAAAACAAAACAAAAGAAAAGGGCTAGGGATTTAGCTCAGTGGTTCAGTGGCCTGCCTCTCAAGTGCAAGGACCCGAGTTCAATCCCCGGTACCACACACAAAAAAAAAACAAAAAGCAAAACTGTGTTAAAATAAGCTCATAAAATTAACACATAGTTATTATTAAGTGTACAGCTTGGTGATGTGCACATTCACAGGGTTATGCCACCATCATCATCTCCAACAACTTTCTATCCCACCCCTTCTCTAGCCTTCTCATCTAAAAATCTGATTTGCTGTTCTTGTAAATCAAGACTACTCCAAATACTTCATATAAGTAGACTCATTTAATATTTATGTCTTTTGTGGCCAGCTTAATTTGCTTAAGATAATATCTTCAACATTCATCTATTTTGTGTCATTGTCACTTTTTTCCTTTTTAAAACTGAATAATATTCCCCTCTATGTTTATACCTCATTTTATTTATTCATTTATCTCACAGACACTTGTTTGCTTCCACCTTTGAGCTTATGTGAATAATGCCGCTATGAGTGTGGATATGTAAATAGCTTTTTGAGACTCTGCTTTCAATTACTTTAGGTATATAACCCAAAGTGGAATTTCTGAATCACATGGTAGTTTTGTTTGTAGTTTCTGGACTTAGCGTCACTCTAGTCTCGTTTTCTCCCACTTGGACCACCATGTTAACCTTGAAAAGGCCCTTATCTCCAATCTCTCCTCTTCTCATTATGAACTGTTGTCAGGATAAACAGTGTATCACAATGCTACCTGCCCTGAAACAGGAACTCTCTTGAGTTCCCAGACCCTAGCACAGAGCATGACACTAAAGAGAGTACTTTCTAACCGCTGAAGGAATGCTTGTGCAGATGCATGGATGGACAGATGGATGGATAAATTAATGGGAATTAATAGCTCCCTCCCTCCCTTTTAATTGTCTTCATGGTCTATTGAATTAGCATAAGTCTTTCTATATCCTGTCATTTAAGATGCTTGACAACACTCACTTAACATATATGGAAACCTAAGAGATCAAAGATATGATGCTAGACCCAGAGGAAAATAAGATAGGCTATGTCTCAAAACAATTTCCTGAATTTACTGCTCACGATTTCTCAATAAACATTCTCCCAATTTAAGTGCTTGCCATTTTCAAAAAATATCTTATGAAGAAGCCACAGCCTAGTAGGCTTGAACCAAGAATTTGTTAGGCATGATGTTTTTTAAAAAACACTTGCATTGAATATGTTTTGGGAGAAGGGGGAATATACTCTCTAATCTCCTGGTACCCACACTGAGTCCATGCTACTCATCTACAAAGCCTGCCCAGCTCTGCAGAACTGGAGTACATGGTCAGGCCTTCATCAAACTGCTTCTGCTCACCCTCAGCAGAAGTCTCTGCTTCCATTTTCATGATAGTTCTCTATTCATGGCTTAACCAACTAGCGTCACTTTCTCCTCAAAGCTTTTCTTACAGCATTCTGGTTTCTATTCAACTTTACAACTTGTACCATATTTGAGCTTATATCATTATCATACGTTTCTTATAAGGCCTATATATGGTAAGTATCATTGGAGCATATTCATCATCTTGTTAACTCTGCTGTCCTTCACACACACAGACAAGTACCTTAAACATGTTAGGCAGCCACTAAATGTCAAAGTGAATTAAAATTAAAATTCATTCAGAAAACAAAAATATAGCATGCAATGAGATTTTATATTTCAGCTACACATTATATGCAGACGTGCATATCTTAAAATCAATAAACTCTTAGTTATGTGATGAGCTGAGGTCACATTCTTCCAGGGGAACTCCTCAGTGATTTTGTAAAAAGCTTACATACCCACAGTGCACTGATAGAAAACAGGGGTCTGTGGCCACACAGATATGGTTTCAGCCTGGCTCCTTCACTTTCTATATGTATGGTCCAAGGCTGGTTCTCAAGCTCCCTATGATTCTTTCCCTCATTTATGGTGGTATTCACTGCATGAGGTTCACTGTGAGAACTAGATGATACAACACCAGAAAGCGTGCAGCACAGACTCACACACAGTAAGTGTTCAATGGATGTTAATGTGAGTATCTGAAGATGACATAAGGGCAGCTAAAATAAACTGAAGCCAATGGGATTTTCCTTAATTCTTTTGGTGTGTAAGGTGTTAAAATATGCAAGGAAATTAAATAAATTCTTTTTCATCATCCAAATACCCCAAATCAACTCAGTATTCTACTTCATTTACATTTGATATTATAATTAAATTAAAAAATGTTTACAGCAAATTTATTATGAAGTATATTTGGAAAAATAAAAGATTAAGCTTACAAAAAATCCTCTTCAAAATATACAATTTTTATTTGGCTCCTTGCTTTCTGGGTGAGATTTCCCATCAATTAGACTTCTGGAAAATTTCCAGATAACAGAGTTTAAAAATTCTAAGGCTTTTGTTCTCAGAAATAGATTTGACTTTCTGCCTAAATTTCTACTAAAAATGCATAAAATCAAGATAATGTAGCCCTTTTGGCAGAGAACTGGAAACTTAGAACTTGATTAGATTTATATTATGTTTGCAAAGACAAGTGAATAAATTTTCTATCACTAGTTACAATGACTTTATTGCATTTAATTAGACCATCGAATGTTTATGTTTTTTCCTGCTGATATTCCTTGAGTCAATGTCAGGAAGGAATTAACAAACTCTCCAAATGTAACTGTACTTCAGGACATGCTTTTTGCTTGAAATAAAGAAAAGCATTTGTACTCAAAATGATTTTATATATCCACAAATATGTTCAAACATTTTAAACCAATAAACTACTTTCTTTAGTAACTAGCTATACATAATGTATTGCAAAACAATCCTATGAAACATTAAAATATTAATTAAAAAAATTTAAGTCACCCAAAGAAACTTCTGGTTGAACAAATATTATTATCTGTTCTGAACATAATCCCCCAGAAGGTATCTATGGAAGAAATCTGTGGGCCAGATGCTGTTTTCTGGGAATAAAGTATTAGTAGACATTTATTTTCAGAAGAGAATGTAAGGAAATACAGAATGACCCTGTTCCTTCAAATATATACATGATGATATGAGCTGAAATCTGAACTGAGGCCCAAGGAAATATGATTTTCAAATCACTGAACAACTGTAAAGCTCCGAAAGGTTCCTATAACAATGTTATTATCACTGGGCCAATGTAGAAAGGAAAAGGCCAGTCCTGGGAACAGCGACACTCCTGCAAATTTACCCACTCATTCATTTATTCATTTATTCCACATACATCAGTCAACTGCTTGCCTACGCCAGACACTGTAAAAAATGTCACAAAGATGAGTAGACAAAGAATTGAGCCACCAAGGATATCAGAATCTATAAGGTGGGAAAATATACAAGAAAATGTATATTCCAGAGACAGAACTGCTAAGACAGAGATACAGCCCAGATTCTATTAAGAAACATAAATAGTAAATAACTACCACGATAAAAACAGAAACTTGCAGGTGCACACATAATAAAATTTTAGCCAAACATTAGAGAAAAAGTAGGAGTTTGTCTGATGGAATGCATACAGATGTGGCAGGAGAATAGAAACATACCCTGATCTGAAGAATGTCTTAGATAAAGGATGCAGTCATCAAAAGGGATGATGAGTTTACAGGGTGAATCCAGGGCCTTGTACACACTAGTAAGCTACAGCACTGAGCTACAGCCTCAGCTCCTTTATAAAAAAATTTTTTTTCATTTTTTATTTTGAGATAGGGTATTGCTCAACCACTGGCACCAGGCTGGCTTCAAACTTGTGATCCTTCTGTCTCAGTCTCCTAGAGTGCTGGGATTATAGGATAGTACCACTGTACCCAGATGAAAGTTAAATATTTCAACTTAGTCTTTTTTAGGGGGGTACCGGGGGTCAAACTCTGGCCCTTGCACTTGTGAAGCAGGCAGCAGAACCACTGATGTAAATCCCCAGCCCTTAACTTCGTCTTAAGAAAGAAAAGAAAAGAACCAAAAGAGGTTTGCAGGAGTAGGGAGAGTCTTATGGTTATATTTTAGGGCAAGAAATCCAGAGGCCAAACTCCCAGGCTATTGTGATAACAACTGGAGTGGAGAAGGGAGGTAGGGAACAAGTCAGTATTCCTACTGACCATATTGGTTAAGCTTCCACCTTGGGAGGGAAGTTTTGCTGAGATGATTGACAAAACAAGTGAAACAGAGGCCCTCTACGCATTTGGTACATTAAGAAGTGAGTATGTTCTATCTGGAAAAGACAAAACAATTACTGTTTCTTATTTCTGGCACCACATTTCTATTTTTTAAGAATGATTACTCCAGTGAATGGTTTGGCAATTGAATCATGCTAGCAACATAGAAGGCGGAATCTGCGTCGCAGGCATTTCTACGTCCTCCTGGCACCACTGAGATGCTTTGTTTATAAATCAAGGGTCAGCCCTTTACATACGAAAGTTACTCACTTGAATTTGACATCAGTATATAAACACTTGAAATTCTGAGAACACTTACTCTGCAGTAATCCAAAGTAGCAACGAATTCATACGATCCTAGAGATAACTCGGGCTTCTCATAGTGGTCCAATCTTCTTCCAATGTGGTCCAGATGTTGGAAATAGAATGGTGGAACTAACAGAAACAAAACAGGAAAGGAGATCTTTTGTTTTCACAAACATAGACAATTTAATACATTCTCAAAATTTATTACGGGAGGAAGGGAGTAAGTATAAAATAAAAAGTATTTTGAAGCTGCACTATTTTAAAAGCATGTCTTGGAAAGTATGAGGGTTTTCTTAACAATCCTCTTGACCTCTCTATAAGTTATGTATGACAAAGAACAGCTATGATTTGGACCATCCTAAAGAAACAGAATAAACATTTTTTTTTCCACAACCGAAATATTTAAAATTGTCCCTCTTTAACCACCTTTAAAAAAAAGAATTCTGTTTTCCATATGAATTTTCAATATACCTAATAAAGATAAACACTGATTATTTGGAATATATTATAAACTACAATATTTATTACACTTTAAGAAGAAATGTCTTCAGCCATGGGGAGTTTGCGTGGTAATCTTTGAACATTTGGGCTGAAGAGTGTGGAGGATTACTGTATTAGGGAAAAAGTAGAGCACTAAGATCTCAGCTGAAGAGCTCTAATTTGATTCAAATGTCTCAGAAGGTTAGTTCTGGCAAAGACCTGGAAGTCACCCAACAACACAGCAATACTTATGAGTCACACACTGAACACTTGGACAAATAAGGCCTGGTATCTCTGAGAAAAAGTGCTCCTGTTGCCTGGAGATTAATTGGGCGGACTGTGAAACCTCTGCCAACAGAAGTATTTTAAAAAGCTGGCCATGCTCTTTAAGTATTTTGTAAAAATCATAATAGCAATTGTAATGTCTTTTAAACCAACAACTCAGTATTATTTTTTATTGTGAAACTAACATAAGAATTATAATAGGTCTGCTTTTCAAGGTTGGACTTTGTAAAAAATCAGAGAAGGTTGCTTTTTCTACATTCTTACTGTAATTTGGCCATTTCTTTTTAAAAAAGCTTTATAAGATTCATGTTTCCATATGAATCTCTGAATTTGGGAAGTTCAATGTCTTGGAAAGATTACAGAAGTGGAAACGGACAGTCTGTGCTGAGATGTGTAAGCCATGGGGCCCATAAACTATTTTGTCCTTTCAAAGGAGATGGGGGAGTCTGGGTTGGCTGTCTTAGGATGCATGGTACAACAAGTTCTACATAGCACAACCAATAATTCATTCACATTCACACATCTCCATCTAACCAGCAAACTTTGGCTTTTAAAATTTTATATTCATTAACATTTAATTTATTAACATGTAACATTATCTGTCATCTTTTATAAGCCAAAATTCAAGTCAAGACATAAACTAGGCACTGCCATATGACCCGAATTCCTGCCTGTTTCCTAATGTCAGGGTTCCCACTGGGCAATCTCCAGACACTGCATGTGCTCTTTACCAGGAAGTAGCTGATTTTTTCAAAGCCCAGAGCTGACACCTTGTATGAGGCAGGGTATGTGGGGGGGGGGGGGG